>NC_059379.1:39822379-40135712 GCF_019703515.2 Myxocyprinus asiaticus
ACTTTTTAAAATGTAAGGCCATAAAAAGTCTTAATTACAAGAAGTCTTACATTTCATTTGCTGAGGTCTTAAATTTTGGGGTGTTAGAGGAGACGCTTAAATCAAAATCATCTCTCTCTCACTCACTCGTGCATCCATCACTTAGCAGCTGACGCTTGAGTTTAGTGTAAGCGCGTGCAGGGAAGCGCATTTTTACTGAACTTACGATGTTACACATGTATAAACCTTCATAAACCCGTTAATCAGAAATGCAAATGGTGTTATTTTGCATCTCTGTAAGCGAGCGATGCGTCAACACTGTCGCTTCTGCTTATAATCGACAAAGCTGTCAGTTTACAATTTGCAAATGTGTGATGTTGGAGCAGTCTTTTGATGCCTTTCAAATCTTGGCGCTTCCTTATTTTACATTACCTTTGACAAGAATGGTAAAGCTAACAGAACTACTCAGCTGCAGAGTTACACCTGTTACATCTCATCTCCATCTCTCTAGAGCCCCATCTGACACATACAGGGATTTCTCTGCCATCTCAATCAGTCAATTTAAAAAAAAAATGTAATATACGAAACAATAATAATATAATTACATGAAATTCTAATATTAATAATATATATAATATGTAAATATATTAGCTATATTTGATATTTAGTATATAATCTGTTTTCAGTATACATTCTAACTAATTATGCAGCACAGTTCTCTTTCATAATTTAATCTGTTAACATTTTCAATATATATTGTCAACTTTAAATGGCCATTTTTAAGGTAACTGATGAGTTATGACTTGAGAGATTTCACACAAAAATGAAAACTGTCATCACTTACCTTCATGCTGTTGCAAACCTGTATGACTATTTCAGTGGATATCAAAAGGAGATATTAGGGAGTTTGTCACCATTCACTTTCATTGAATGAAAAACAAGATGCAGTGACAGTGAATGAGACTAAACGTTTTGCTTAACATCTCCTTTTTTGTTCCAAGGCAGAGAAAAATGTATACAGACTCAAGGGTGAGCAGTGATGACAGAAATTTCATTTTAAATGAACTGCCCTTTAACTACCTGTTGAAGTATTTGTTAAAGGTATCTGCCAAGAATAAATCTAGAAATGTTATTCAGTACATGCTTATTCACCTTATTCACAGCAGCGCCATATTCAATTTTTGACAAGAATGACAACGAGGCTGTGCGGGATAGACGTATAGTCTCTTCAATAGGCTGTACTACAGTTTTTAAAGTGTTTTTGGATCATTCCACAGACAAAACACTGGATAAATCTCTTTTCAAGAACACTCGGTAGACACTTACACAGTAAGTGGTGGCAGAAATCCCACTGACTGTTGTTAGATTTGACAGATTAGATTAAACGAAAGTATGACACAAAACCATCATAAATACAAACATATTCTTAGCGATACAATTACTATAATAGAATGAGTTAATGCTGAAAGCAAGTGACTAAAGAGAAGGGTCACAATATAGGCTACATACTTTAGGCTATGTGCATTCTTAATGAATTCATTTAGAGTTTTATTGTTGTATTAACTTATTTAAAAAAGAAAACACACAAATGCACAATAAAATATAAAGAAACATGTCCAGAGACATCCAAGTAGTCTGTGGTTTTGTATTTACCAGCTAATGAATTATTTAATGTGTTTTCATTATTATTGCAAGTTATTTTAAATGTCGTCTTTTTTGGCCTTAAAAAGTCTTAAAGTCTTAAATTTCATTCCTTTGAACCTGCAGAAACCCTCAAAGGGGTCATGAAATGCTCTTAAAAAAAAAAATTATATAATATAATATAATATGTATATATGTTTCATTATCTTCCCTGAGGTCCACTGATAATGTTAGTACATTTTTTTTCTTCACCAAAACAGTCATCATGTTGTAATGTATGATAATTTTCCACCCTGTCTCTGACCATCTTTCTAAAAAGCTAGATTTTTGCATCAGCCCCAACTTCAATGTAAACACTCTCTTATGATTGGCTAACAACATGCAGCCCCTCAAAACTCAATATGAAAGAGAATAAACAAGTACCAAAACATTAGAAATGTACATTTCATGGTTTACACATTGCATCCAAATATATTACACTATTCATCTCAAGCACAACACCCACACCCTGTCTACACTGGATGCTATAATCAATGATGTTGTCTATCTAAGCATCTGTTGTGGCATGTCACCCCAACAGTAAACAAACAGGTGTCCTGTTCCATTTTGCACTGGCGCTACTACTGCCAACAACACAAAGAAACATTTCAGAATGTTTGTGTCGACTCGCCTGGTGTGGACAGTCACAAGCCGTTGCATCGTGTGTCATCATAATCATGATATTTGAAATATTAATGAATGGAACTCTAACGTTTTTCATCGGGTCCAATAATGGTTTTAACTGCCCATATCCTTCAGTGACCATGCTTTGACAAAGACGCGTTTTATCACTGCTTCACAAGATGCACACATCCAGTTTATCCTGCACTGAGGTGCACATCGCAGGAAACAAATGAAAATGGGCAAAGACGTCCATCTAGTGCATTTACATACACCAATAGGGCTGAAACGATTAGTCAATGTTATCAACAATTTTTTGTTGTAGAATAGTCATTTGATCTCATTTAATGTACTATGAGATCATATTAAACTTTAATGATGAGCGTGAGAGCAGCACTGCAGCTCGCGCCTGACTGAGGAGAGGAAGAATTACACAGATCACAGTCCAGATGCACTCTAAACTTTCCAAACAGCTTCAGGTGATGTAGATCAAAGTATGAGGGAATTATTCAAAAATACAAAATAAGTAAATACAGAAGTGCTGGAGCTGCCGCTCCACTGAAGCAAAACTTGCTGAAGTTGAAACACCCCGGCGTTACATCTTAAATGCAGTTATATTTAATGTGTTATAACTTTATTAAAGTTCAAATAATAAAGAAGCAGATTATATAAATAACTACAAACTCTGAAACTGGCATTTCTCTGTGCGGTCAGCGCCTCTTCTATGAGTTGTGTGAATGTCCCAATCTAAGGGGGAGAGATTTAAACTGCACCCGGCTGATGCACACTCTGTCGCGGGGACGCTCATCCCTTGAGCGCACACACTTAATGCAGCTAGATTATAACGTGATGACTCGCGACTTATTGAATCTTAATATATGTGTCACTGCATTTCTTATCATGGAGAAAATTGTCAGAAAGGTGAGAGAGGGTAGTCTTCGCCCCATTATACACTGCAACAAAATACGTTTTTGATTTGTTTTTGTTTTGGCTTGTTTTCCAATATAAATATCTAAAGCTCCTTTTAAAACAACGTATATTTACTTTAGCAGCTATACTGCAGAAGAAAAAGTTGTTATCTGAGAATGTTGAATATAATATTAAAAATACAAATATTTCAAAATATCTAAAAATCCTTTAAAAAAAGATGCATTCACCTGAGAAGCAGCATATGTGATATTTAGACTTTCTTTTAGAGAATAGATCTTGAATATAAGTGTATTTTGTCTTTACTGCACTGGCAGAAGTATGAACAAGTGAAAAAATACACTTATATACAAAATACACTTATATTTAAGATACATTCTCTTAAAGCAAGTCTAAATATCTTACGTTTCTTAAGTAATTGTATGTTGTTTTAAGGATTTTTAGATCATTTTAAATGGAAAATAAGACAAAAACACTTGATAACAATAGGATTATTGCAGTAATTGTAATTTACTGAATTAAACTTTAAACTTTTTTTTCTTTAATTCAGTGAATGTCATTTAGAAGTATTTTTAAAGATGATTTTGTCCTCTTTATTGTTAGTAAGCACGTTCAATACAACCTTTTATGTCAGCCACAAGCTGAATAGTCGGTTAAGAGCTAATGATTAATCGTTGCAATAATTGCAGAATAATCGTTCTAATAATCGTTAGATTAGTCGATTATCAAAATAATCGTTAGTTGCAGTCCCATACACCAACAATTAAAAATATCACTGATAGGTGAAAGAACAGTTTGTTGAGCAGTTTAAGCAACAAAAAAACAGGAGCCACAACAGCTGATGAAACGCATCTTCTCTTCAGAGTTGAAATTTGACACAGCGTCTTATAAAAGTGTGCCAGAGAGATGACGACAATTAAAGACGTCTGTGTAGTACATGTTTGTGTACAAAAAGAATTCAATATAGATCAGATGGGTCCCCTTTCATGTTCAGGAGCAGATAGGTCACAGACAGGAGGCCTTTTGTCTTTTTGTCTGTTTACGAGCCAAGTGAGCATGAGTGGGCGGGGCCATGGGTGTGTGATTTTAAAATAGGCATTGATGATGTTGCTGTAGAGGCCGTCTTGAATGAATGAAAACCCCAAGTGACATAGGGAAGTCGTGGAAGTATGGGGTGTTTTGGCAGCTTGATTTCAATAATGCTTTTATTGCATTGAGGATTATGTTTTGAGTTCTGGAAATTACAGAATGTGTTAATAGTAGAATGACCACTTATGTCAAAATATCAAGGACAATGTGATTCCTCATGACATGACCCCTTTAATCATTTTAATTTGTTTTAAAATGTGATTTTATTTAATATTTGTAGATAATTTAAATAAAATGTTTATCAATACAAGATATAAAGTCTTTTTACAATAATGGTTAAGCACTGGCATCAAAGAAACCAGAGCTTATAATGTACTCATTTCTAATGATAAACTTTTGGTCTTATCCTTTGTTACCAGGGTTGGGAGAAATCTTATTACTTTTATAGTTTAATAATTGATCTTTTTAATGTTTAGTTTAATTCAGTTTACTACTTATTTTAGTTTTTTAGGAAAAAAAGCCTATCTAGGGACCTGAGATGCAAATTGGCAATCTATATGTAAAATGCATCTTTTTTTACTGTCCCTGTACAAGTAATTAATGTTTTTAAATTTGTGTGAAAAAACAACCATTATTTAGCTTTATGACCATTTTCCACCTTTTCTCTGATGCTTCAGAATTAAACAAGTTTATTTTTCTTCATATTACTGTGAAAACAATTTTTGAAATACTGGCTCAATGCTACATTATTAGTACAGCATTAAACTTTTAGTACTCAAGAAATTAAAGTTGTCATTATTTTTGCACCCTACTGTTACTCCAAGTTTTGTTCAGCAGAACATGTGTCACTGTGATTGAGGCTGTTTAAAAAACAAAAGCACCAAAAAAAGTAATACATTGACTGAAGCATGCGCAAGTTTTCTGTGAGAAATGGTGAAATGCATCATTATTCATTGATAGCCTTCAAGTGTTCAGAATGTTTTTAATTTTGCCTTAAACGTTTAAATCTGTCTTAATTAATGATTGTGTGTGTGTGTAGCGTGTGGAGCAGAAGGAGCTGGAGTCTGTGAATGTGGTGACTCAGGTGAAGAGTAAAGCAGGCAAATCAAAAATGGTGAAGGTGAAGAACGAGACGATGCCCACGCCTCAGGGCCGCCGTGTCATCCCCCGCATCACCAGCACCATGAAGGACCAGGCTGCCAAGAAGGAGGGAGCCAAACGAGGCAAAGCTGCCAAGGTGTGTGTGTACTGTCGGTGACTGGGATGACCAAGCTCTTGTATCATGGCATCAGCAACTGGAAATAAAAACAAAAGATCCAAAACAGGAACTAACCATTTTACAATATTGGTTCAATATATTAGGGGTTAGTATTAACTGGTAAAAAAATTCTGCAAAGCATGGCCTGGGGGGGGCGGGGGGGCAACAGCAATAGGGATACAGATGCCAGCTTTCAAAAAGTGATTGAGTTCTTCCGTAAAGAGAAAATATTTCTTAGGCTAACAGTTTACAGTTTACCACATTATAATTTAAGGGAAGTGTGTTTATATATTGACTGTTTTTCAACAGTCTTCAAGTCAGATTTTACAGCTGTGACCATTTGAAACATTTTATGAATTGGTTTTGAGTTGTGGATCCTGACAGAACGCTCCCTGTGTATTTTCAGAAGGAGGACGGTGGTGTGGTGATGAAGATGGAGTTTGATGAGGCAGACACCGAAGCTGACGGATCTGAGATGGGACTGAACGCAAGACTCCCCAAGAAGATCAAGAAAGAGCCAGCAGCTAAAGGCAAGAGTGAGAACACAAAGACATGTACTGAATGAAACTGGAGGAAATGGAAGGTCTAATTCAACTTTTCATTCCTATTCATTTTATTATGAAGTTGCGCTCAAAACTCGTATTGACTCACTTGTATTGCCAAAGAACTTGTCATAAAGTTAGGGCTGTGAATCAAATGTGTTTTAACTAATTAATTGTGCATTTTTCTGTGATTTAATCACGGTTAAATTATGGTACATGATGCATTACCAAAAAAACCATTTAAAAAAATCATCATCAGTCTCAAAGAACTTGCAAGATATTAGTTAGTCATTTATTTTCATTTAAATATTCAAAAAAACAAAAATCAAATTTTTTCGCGGATAGCTAATTAGACACATTTTTATAGATATTAATCTTTTATACAAGTATATGTATACATGCCATAAAATCAGTGGACATGTTGTAATTACAATTTGGGCAAAATCTTCTGCCGTTTTCCGGTGGACTTTTTAAATAATACGATCAATGCAAGTATCCCTGGCTGCAGCTTGCAGAACGGGGCGGGGCTACATGTGTCGCTCCACCTATAACTTGCTCTCATTGGCTCAGTCATCTTTTATAAGTGTGCATGATAGGAAATGCATTTTAAAATAATTTAGCCCGATAATTTTGATTATAGCACTGTGGCTTGTAAGTGATAGGAAATGTTGTACCTCATGGTTCAATGCAAACAAATGTAGTAGGAGTCAGACTGAGCAGCATGTTGTTGTTTGTCATGTTGAAAACATGAGCGTAGGGCAAAATTACAAATCCTACTATGGCGGAGATTCAACTCTAATATTAATGCGGTCGTAGTCTGTGTTAAAATAATTTAGCAAGATAATTTTAACTTTAGTGCTATGACTTGTAAGTGATATGACTTTGTGTTGTACCTCACGTGTCATTTCAAACAAATGTTGTAGGACTGAGTCGCATGGACTGAAACAAATTGTGCTGATGTGTCTGCTGCCATTCAAATCTGTAAATCAAAAAGTTGTGCAATTTCACAAAGAATTATGAATTAAGTAATTTTTTAATATAACCATAGAGTGAAAATGAAAAGTGTATCAGTATTGTTGTAATAAACATTTTAATATAGCATGTATCTCACACACACACACACACACACACACACACAACACACACACACACAATTATTGCATTGTTATTAGTTCTGATGCAAATGCAACCAACATATGGGTTATGAAAACCAACAGCACCATCTACTGTAAATTAACTAAATTGCACTCCAGTTCTCACAAAAGTTATAAAGATGTAATGATCCAAAATATAAATGTATTTTCAAATATCCTAATATTGGGGGACAGAATACAAAAACCCATGTTGTGCATACATTCATTCTTTCATAAGTCATGCTTGTATGCAATAGGCAAAAACCGAGAGCAGCTATACATGCACTTAGTCTCCCAGTTTCTGCCAAAACAGCTCATCATGAGTGATTATTTTGCATAATTAATTATAGATTCATTCATTGATCAAGTTTGCTTTATGCACACCGTCCGAATCTGCTCGATCTATTGATTATGCTGCATTTTAGGAATATAGTCATTTTGAATTATGCCATCAACTATATAAAACAAGAGGCTGATGAATTGATGAGAATTATGCCATTCTTGAGATAGTTGCGGTGTTTTCGCTTGTGTTCTATACTGATTCATATGAAATCTTTGCAGGATTGTAAACAATTACTACATCTCAAAATTACTTTCTAGTTGACATGCACACAGAAACCAATGGCAGTTAATAAATAGTCCGTTACAGCGGAAAATAAGGCATTTTGCATCAGGCATATATAATCTACTGTTAATACTGTAATGATGTACAAGTGCATGAGCACAAAAAACACACATACATGCTTTTCAGCATTTGTTTAAGAACATTTTCACGTCAGTTTCGGCCTTTATGAATCCCGATTTGTTCCTCACTTTTAATGTAGGATAAAATCCATGGAATTTAGGATTGAAAATCACATGCAAGTAAGCACTGTAAAGCACTGATTGACTCAACTAATATCTCTAACAATAACACACCAGCAACGACGACCACATCTATCATGGATGTCTATGAAAGATGAGCGAGCCAATGAGAGTATGACACGTGCAGCTCCGCCCCATATGAAGCCCCGCCTAATTCTGTGGGCTGCAGCCAGGTCCTTCTCATCAAATGGGCTGATTTAATTCATATCAAACTTTATTTGCAAGAGAAACTTAAGTGTACATTGCCAATGCATTATATTATCAGGGTTCGTACAAGTTGCTTGAAGTACTTGACAATACTTGAAAATAGCGATTTTTACCAAGAGGTGCTTAAAGTTCTTGAATTATAGAAAATCTTAAAATACGTTGCATAAATCATTTAATAAATGAAATGTATGTATTTCGCAAAAACACGACAACAGATCACTAGACCACTGCTGAAGCAGGCAGCCCATAGACGGCTCTGTCATGTGACACCTGTTACTTTTGGCAGCGCTGTTCAGAATGGGCCAATCACAATCAAGTGTTACTGGAGGATTTAAAAAATGTGTATTTTATAGTTATTGCCGTTGTGGATTTAACAAGTATGAATCCTTGCAACTATCAGTTTTAATTACAATTTGCTCTCCAGAGTGAAAAAATTGAGGAATGCAGATCAATGGAGGATTCAGTTTTGTGAGCAGTGTAGCGCCCCCTTGTGTAAAGAGAGTTTTGTGTCTCATAAAATAGGTTATTTCTGACAACATTTGGATCCATATCAAAATACAGTATGTTGACAAACACGTCCCTTGACTTTTAGTCATGAAAAAGCTTTCAAATAACGAAAAAAAATTATAATAATTTTATAACCTAGCCTTTAATGATATGAAATGGACTCTGTTTTGCACATTTTTATTTTTTTAGAAAATATATTTGAAATTGTCAATTGCCTGAAAAAAATCCTTGTTCCCTTTTTCTGGTACACCACTTGCAAGGCCGAACAAGTGTGTTAAAAAATGTTTGTCCCTTGATTTCATTTTATTGGTTTTATCAATGTTAAAACTTTTTTTTATTTTTTTTGTTAAAATGTTATTCACATTTTAACTTTCACACAAAAATATTTGATGTTGTACCCCATTGAACCCTCAAAATGTGGTGGTGTAACCCATTTAACTCTCATTAGTGTTAACTTGCTTCATTCGTGAGACAAAATTAAATAATAAAAAGAACAACAGCGAAGTTGTTCTTTATGAATAAAAATTAATGTTAATGTTACAAAATGTTTCCCTCAGCGTTTATAGGCAAAAACTGAACTAAATGGAAAATTTCAATATTTTGCATGTTGGAAAGTCAATTTTTTTGAGTGACCCATTTGCAATTTCGGTCAGTTCCTCACATAAATCTGTTGTGTGACATTAGAAAACATGAAACACAGCACACGAGTCATATGAGACTACTGTTTACGGACACAGTTATTCAGTTTTGTTGGAACGCAAAGTGTGTTTGGGAGCACATTACAATTGATGACAATCATGAATGCACCAAGAATTGTTACTGAGAATATGTAGTTAAAGATGCACATTGAGATGTTGTACTTGTAATAAGTGGTGCTTTATATATATCTAAAAAAAAAAAATAACTGAATGGTTAAAATATTTCAAATTAACAAATTTGTTTTAATGACATCTCAAGCATAATCCTTGAAAACAAATAAAAATGTGCTTAAAGTCCTTGAATTTAACTAACATCTGTGCGTACCCTGTATTATAAACTATACATACAGATATAAAACATACTAAATTCTGAAGTTTAAAATCTCAACTTTTGCTTTTTTTTTTTTTTTACTGCATTAAAAAATAATCACAGAAATTAACGCGCTAGATTTTTACATAACAAAAATTGCTGTCCGGATTCTGAATTAAGAAGCAGACTAGAAAAAGGTCTAGCAAAAATACATTTACTTGCACTTTTTCACCATGCAAATGGAAAACCAAGTAAAAGCCAGACCAACAAGAGTAAACATTTCAGCACTTCATTTGCTTAGGCATTTCAAAGCAACCAGTTCTGAGATGAATTAACATTATAAATATTGTGAAATATTCATTTATATACAAGTTGAGAGTGTAGGAGGACCTTTTCTTTCTCTCTCTCTCTCTCTCCTTATGTGGTGTCTGCAGCTTCTCTGATTAGTGGATTGTGGGTAGTGTAGTCTTTCCCTGGGAATTCTGCCATTTTTATGAATTTCAAAGCACACTGATTAAGGCTTCTAGGAAAGGCTATGTCATTGCTTAATCCCTGAGCTCATGTTAGGTCTGTCTTTATAGTTGATACATTATTACTCATTTCATTTCTTTATGGAAAAATAATTAATGGGATTTTAACCACTTTTGTGCTCTATAGAAGCCATTTGCGTGCAATGTTGCTTTTCCTCACACAAAGAAACCATTTTGAGTGACTTGGGTGAATGTGTGTTGCATGATCCTAATGTTTAATCTTTCCTCTGTCTCAGGCTCTAAATCAGGCAAGCAGACCACCCTCCCTTTTAAACCAGTGCAGAAGAAGAACCCCTGGTCAGATGAGGAAGAGGAGGAGTCAGACTCTGACATGGACATCCCTGACGAAGTGGCTCCTCGAGAGAAAAGAGAACGCAAAGGTTAAACATCATGCACACACACACGCACAAGTATTCACTCAATGATCTATTAATGATCTACCATATTCAATGTTTATAAAGTGAGATCAAAACATGGTTAAGAGTAAAAATTAGCCTTGAACAGGTTTTACATCTCAAATTTTAGAATGTGAATAACTTTAACTTCCACTGATTTCTCTACAGATTACTTTTACTGTTTTCTAACTATTCAACTACAATATATAAGCATGAAATATTCTATCTAACAACCCTTATGAAAACTACCATTACTTGGTTCCCAAAGTCGTGGAAAACCAGAAAATATCAGGGAATTTGAAAATTGTGATTATCCAGGCCTGAATAATTAAATCTAGAAAATTTCTAGTGAATACAACTTTATCCTCCGCTCTAATATATTTTATTGGTGGGGCACTATGATTTATGCGAAGCCGGAAACACTGACTGCATACTCGCAGTATCCAGTCATAAAAACAGAATTAACTATAAAATGCAGAATGCCATAGAATTTTACATACTTGGGATTAAATGAATGTATGAATCCACACCCTTAACAAAATCGAGTGTTCATGGCAAACTTGCCGCAAATGAGCTTTGCGGCAAACTTGCTGCAAATTGTCCATTATTGCCAAATGTTTACTGCAGGTTCACCACTAATGGTGAAGAGCTGCATACTTCTGGCAAACATTTGCGGTAAATCTCAAGCTCATTTGCATGTGAATATAATAAGTGGCAAGTTTGCGGTTAGTTTGCCAGAACTCTAGATTTTTTTATAAGGGCAATTAATCAAATTAAAATCCTAAAATGTCCAAGTGTGATGATAAAACCACAAAAGGCTGAGATTTAAATAAATATTCAGTCTGCAAGTGCTGTTTACTTCAAAATGAATGTATGAAGCCAGCCACTCAACACCACATCATAAACATCACACATGCTCTGTGGAGGGCTGGCCGATATGACGATATGCAGTACTGTGCAAAATTCTTAGGCACATAAGATGTTTCACAAAAGCATTTGTCTTAAGATGGTTATTTATATCTTCATCTTTAGTGTGTCAATAGGAAATATAAATGTCAGACTCCCAAAAATTACTTTTGCAAATAGAAAAGATTAGAAAGAAGAACAGGGAGCCCTGCAACAGATGTCTTGGCCCCCACAAAGCCCTCCACTGAACATCGTGTCAGTCTGAGATTACATGAAGAGACAGAAGCAATTGAGACAGCCTAAATAGATAGAAGAACTGTGGTGAATTCTCCAAGAAGATGGAACATCCTATCTGCCAACAACCAAGAAAAACTGTGTCCAGGTGTACCTATCAGTCAAATCACTTTTATTGTCACACAACCATATACACAAGTGCAATAGTGGGTGAAAGTCTTGGGTGCAGTTCAGAGCAACATAGCAGTCATGACAGTGTTGAGACATACCAATTTACAACAAACATCAGATTAACACAACACAGTTTACATATCTAATATACACAATTACACACAACACAATATACAAATAATAATATACAATGTACAGTATACAATACACACAATATAGAATACACATTATACAATAAAAATAGTATATATAGTATGTATAAAATATACAGTAGGTTGTATTGTACTGTATTGACATTCAGGCTGTCGGTTGATTTAGTCAGTTGCCAGTGTGTTGTTAAGAGAGAATATAATTTATGACAGTCCAGTGTGAGATAATAAGATTAATAAAGTGCATTGCTGATGTATGTTGATCGTGAGAGTTCAAGAGTTCAAAAGTCTGATTGCTTCGGGGAAGAAGCTGTCATGGAGTCGGCTAGTGCGGGCCCTGATGCTGTGATACCGCCTGCCTGATGGTAGCAGTGAGAACAGCCCATGGCTCGGGTGGCTGGAGTCTCTGATGATCCTCCAAGCTTTTTTCACACACCGCCTGGTATATATGTCCTGGAGTGAGGGAAGCTCACCTCCGATGATGTGTCTGGCAGTTCCCACTACACTTTGCAGTTGTGGGCGGTGCTATTGCCGTACCAGGCGGAGATGCAGCCAGTCAGGATGCTCTCTACAGTGCATGTGTAGAACCGTGTGAGGATGTGGCAGTCCATTCCAAACTTCCTCAGCCGTCTCAGGAAGAAGAGGTGCTGATGAGCCTTCACAACGGCTTCAGTGTGGACGGACCATGTGAGTTCCTCAGTGATGTGGACACCGAGGAACTTGAAGCTGCTGACTCGCTCCACCGGTGCTCCATTGATGTTGATGGGACTGTGTTCTCTTTCTCTTCTCCTGAAGTCCACCACAAGCTCCTTTGTCTTGCTGACGTTGAGGGAGAGGTTGTGCTCCTGACACCAGTGTGTCAGAGTGTGCACCTCCTCTCTGTAGGCTGTTTCATCATTGTCAGTGATCAGATCTACCACCGTCGTGTCATCAGCAAACTTAATGATGGCATTGGAGCTATGTGTTGCCACACAGTTGTGTGTACAAGGAATACAGGAGTGGGCTGAGAACACAGCCCTGCGGGGCTCCAGTGTTGAGGGTCAGTGATGAGATGTTGCTGCCCATTCTAACCACCTGGCATCTGCTTGACAGGAAGTCCAGGATCCAGCTACACAGTGAGCTGTTTAAACCCAGAGCCCGGAGTTTCACATCAAGCTTGGAGGGCACTATGGTGTTGAATGCTGAGCTGTAGTCTACTAACAACATTCTCACATAAGTATTCCTTTTTTCCAGGTGGGAGAGAGCAGTGTGTATTGTAGATGCAATGGCATCATCAGTGGAGCGGTTGTTGTGGTAAGCAAACTGCAATGGGTCCAGTGAGTGAGGCAGCACAGAGCAGATATAGTCTCTGATTAGCCTCTCAAAGCATTTGCTGATGATGGGGGTTAGAGCAACAGGACGCCAGTCATTTAAGCAAGTGATTTTGGATTGCTTTGGTACAGGCACAATGGTGGACATTTTAAAGTATGTGGGGACTACAGACAAAGAGAGGGAAAGGTTGAAAATATCCATAAAAACACCAGCCAGTTGGTTCGCGCACGCTCTGACGTGGCCCGGAATGCTGTCTGGACCCACGTCTTTACGGATATTCACCCGTCGGAAGGATCGGGTTACATCCGCTACAGAGACGGAGAGTGAACTAACCTCTGTAGCTTCGGCCGCGAGCACTCTCTCCATGAGGGCGGTGTTATTTTCCTCGAAACGAGCATAAAAATTATTAAGCTCATCCGGGAGAGAGGCAGCGGAGTTCATGGCGGAGTTTTTATTCCCTTTGTAATCCTTGATGATATTAATTCCCTGCCACATGCTTCTAGAGTTGGTGATGTTAAACTGTCTTTCAGTCTTGTACCTGTACTTGCGTTTGGCTGCTCTGATAGTTTTGCAGAGTGCATAACTGGCTTGTTTATGCTCCTCCGCGTTCCCGGAATTAAAAGCGGAGGTCCACACATCAAGTGCCGCGCGAACGTCGCCATTTATCCATGGATCCATATGGTTTTGGTCGGAACAACATCCTCTACGCACATTCTGATGAAACACGTTACGCTATCAGCATATACCTCGATGTCATCATGAGAGGCGGACCGGAACATCTCCCAGTCCGTGTGATCAAAACAGTGATGTAGCGTGGAATCTGATTGGTCCGACCAGCACTGGATCGTTCTGAGGGTGGGTGCTTCCTGTTTCAGTTTCTGCCTGTAAGCGGGCAGAAGCAGAACGGAAGAGTGGTGCGATTTGCCAAATGGTGGGCGGGGGAGGGATTTGTAGCCATCCCGGAAGGGAGAGTAGCAATGGTTTATAACTCAGTCCCCTCGTGTGTTGAAACTGATGTGTTGGTGGTATTTTGGTGCGATTGATTTGAAATTGGCTTTGTTAAAGTCCTCGGTCACAATGAACGCGGCCTCAGGGTGCGCGGTTTCCTGCTTACTTATACTCCCATACAGTTTCTTGAGTGCCTGGTCTGTGTCAGCTTGTGGCGGGATGTACACAGCAGTGATAATGACCGTTTTTGATGCATTATTGCTTTTTATTTTATTTTTTATTTATTTTATATGTGGTATCGCTTTAGGAACATATCTATTGTCTTGAGGAAAGTTTATTATAATATTGGTCAACAATAGGGGTGGGCTATATGACTAAAATCTTAGCACAATATCACAAATCTTATATCACGATAGTTACATTTAAAATAAAAAAAAAGATAAAAAATTGGTTTATATATTATTGAATTGGGGTTGAATAATTTTGATTGCAACTGTGTTTGCATACCCTGGCAGAAATTGTGAAATTTTGGCATTGATTTTGAAAATATGATTGATCATGCAAAATAAACTGTCTTTTATTTAAGGATAGAGATCATTTGAAGCCATTTATTATCACATAGTTGTTTGGCTCCTTTTTAAATCATAATGATAACAGAAATCACCCAAATGGCCCTGATCAAAAGTTTACATACCCTTGAATGTCTGGCCTTGTTACAGACACACAAGGTAACACACACAGGTTTAAATGGCAATTAAAGGTTAATTTCCCACACCTGTGGCTTTTTAAATTGCAATTAGTGTCTGTGTATAAATAGTCAATGAGTTTGTTAGCTCTCACGTGGATGCACTGAGCAGGCTAGATACTGAGCCATGGGGAGCAGAAAAGAACTGTCAAAAGACCTGCGTAACAAGGTAATGGAACTTTATAAAGATAGAAAAGGATATAAAAAGATATCCAAAGCCTTGAAAATGCCAGTCAGTACTGTTCAATCACTTATTAAGAAGTGGAAAATTCGGGGATCTCTTGATACCAAGCCAAGGTCAGGTAGACCAAGACAGATTTCAGCCATAACTGCCAGAAGAATTGTTCGGGATATAAAGAAAAACCCACAGGTAACCTCAGGAGAAATACAGGCTGCTCTGGAAAAAGACGGTGTGGTTGTTTCAAGGAGCACAATATGACGATACTTGAACAAAAATTAGTTGCATTGTCGATTTGCCAGAAAGAAGCCAATGCCACAAAAAAGCCCGGTTACAATATGCCTGACAACACCTTGACACGCCTCACAGCTTCTGGCACACTGTAATTTGGAGTGACGAGATCAAAATAGAGCTTTATGGTCACAACCATTAGCACTATGTTTGGAGAGGGGTCAACAATTCGAACTCGTGACTCCAGGGGTGGTAGTCAGTGTCAATACTTACTGAGCTACCCAGGCCCCATCAATGTGTATTTTAAGATGCACCTTTATTTTGGCATTCTCATGCCAGCCATGTCTGTACGCATTTGTCAGGCGATACAGCAACTGTATGATATTCATCTTGCTTTTAAAAATCCTAAATATGCTCCTCATGTAGGACACGGAAGTGCGCGGAGTGATTGTAGCCTGAAGCTGCACTCTGCTTCTCATTCTCCATGAGAATTTTCTATTTTAAAGTGCTATGGAGCAGTTTCATGTCAAACGGCTAAACAGAACTTACATTCTGAACAGCACTGATGAAGGAAATAGAAAACACCTGCCCTGCACTAGCATCAGCCAGACTTCACATCTAAACATTATTCACACTATATTATTCACTTACTAATATTTATCACAGTAAATGCAAACAGAATTTTTCAATACAACTGAGGGGAAAAAACACTGATAGCACATACTCTCCTGTCATGGGTATAAGTATTTTGGACTGAAAAGACTTGCTTTACTGTTGCAGGGATGACAAATTGACACTGTGGTGTTTCCCTCATTCCACAAGCCAATGAGCTGTCATCAAACGATTGATGATCACATATGTGGATTTATTTATCTGCATCAATTCTGCACAAATGCACAAAGTGCAGGTGCATTTCTAATTATCTTCTGGTTGGGCTGATGAACACTGGAGACTCTTCTGGTTTTTTATTTTTATTTATTTTTTTCACGTAGCACTTCACAGTTGATTTAAAGACTGCATTGCGTGACTTAATGTGATGGTTCAACCTGGCTCTGAGACCCCATTTACACCTGATATTAAGATGCGTCTCGGGTGATCCGATCACATGTGGTCAGCGCTAAATACAGGTCTAAACGGGGTCTAAAAATTTTGTGATGGAATTACAAAAACCACATAAGAATGTGGTCAAAAACACCTGTGAGCACATCACATTTGAGGTGTAAATGTTAATGTGTCCTGTATGCATCCTGGCAGCAGTGAAGCACCACCCCTCACTTGTCAATCAACCGCTGCACTAAAACAAGTTTAAACTTGGCTGATTATGAGCGGTTTAAAAGGAAATAACCATCCGATCGGAAACATAAAAAAAAAAAAAAAAAAAAACGCATATATACACAAGCATGAGAACTTTGTGGATCTTCAATGTGTTGAAATCAACATGCAGGGACACTTATGAGAAACATCTGCAGTTCAGGTAAATACAGGTAATCCACTAAAATAACGGACAGTTCTATTCGAAATGATTCTCGTTCTTGGATAAAATGTCAGCTGCATCAGGGAGAAATAGCGTTTTTTTTTTTTTTTTTTTTGTGCGCTTCGTCTTTTCTGACTTTGTTGCTGTTTATTATCATGCAGTAACACACTGACATAGTGATTGATGTATGTTGTCATGAAACAGAGTCCCTCTCCTCCAAATCCGATCACAAGTGGTCACAGGAGACTCATTTATCTAACCAGGTGTAAACGCTGATGTGTCTCACCTGACTACATGTGATCGGATCACCCGAGGGTCTGAGACTTATCAGATTTGATATGCAATAATTATGTCCGGAGGTCGTTTCAATGGGCATAAAACTCTCAATGTCTTGTTACAGAGGATAGCAGAGTAGGCACATTAATATAGAACAGTGATTAAAACTGACTGGAACTACCTGTGCTTTTAACTGTTTTAACACACACATTCCAGCCAATCAGAATCAAGTATTCAAAGAGACCATGGTGTAGTTGAGCACTCTCTCTCATGGAAGAGTTCTGTTGTACTGAATAAAAGTTTTCCTCAATTATTTCATTAATACTGTGCTGAAGTGTATTTGACAAAATATATTTAAAAAAATCTCAAATCTTTTGGATTGTGGTGTGAGGAACTGTATAGAAGCATTGAAAAAGAATGGTTCTGTTTTCATTTAAGTTCTATGAATTCATTTGATCAGACAGTTGTTGTTGTTGTTATTTTGTTTGTTTTTATAACATTTATCTAAAACACAGAATTCAAAATATAAATTAAATCTTAAAACACTGAATTGGGGGAACAAATAAAATGGATTTCGTAGAGCCCTATATTGGCTAGAAATTGCTGTGTGTTCAGTGTAAAAGTCAAAGTTAATTGGTCAACATGTGGAGAAACCCTGTAAGGAAACTGAAGTTAAATTGATAATGATCTTCCGAGTTATTAGTTTTGACTTTTCAATATAATTTTTGTGTCCTTGCAGCTGCAGCTGAAAAGAAGTACAGTCTGTCAAGCAGTGAGGATGAGTTTGATGACTGGATGAAGAACAGTAAGCAGAAGTGTGCTGTCATTGAGGATGATGAGTCCTTCAACCCAGAACCCAGTGCTGCACCCGACAGTGACATAGACTCCCCTCCACACCCACCACCGTAAGAGCTTCCACTTATGGCATTTGTTAATACTGCAGGTTTCCTCCTACTTTTTTATGGCTTCTAAAGAACTCTCCTAACTTATTTCAGGAAAAAAACTTCTGTGAAGACCAGCAAACCAAAGGTAGAGAAACAGGTCAGCAAGCCCAGCTGTAAGTATCACACACCTCTGCACCAGTGTTTATTTGTATAGTTTGTTTCTTTGTCACAGTTTTTGTTTTTTGATCAATGCAAATATCCTTTTATTTATTTACATCCATTTTTCTGAATGATATGTATGAAATGGCATTTCATTTTATTCTAGGGGGGGTATTGTTGTGCACAATGCCAAAAGTGTCAAACTGCCTATAACAGATGAAATTTTAACCATTTTTAAAAGTTTTGAAAAATGTTTAAATGTGCATCAATCATGTAAAAAAAGAAATACATGAAAATCTCAGTGAACATTTTTCATAGTACAGAGTTAATTTCTTGAGCATTATCTGGTGGTGATCTGATGTTTTCATTTCTGTTGGTTTATTTGTGAACAGTTTTTAAACTAGCTCCTTCTGAGATCAGCCAGGAGCCGCTCTCTAAACCTCCACCGAAGGCTGAAGAGAAGGCAGTGAAGAAAACAACTGATGGAGCTTCCAAGAAACCTGCCGCGAAGAAGACAAGTGCTGCTCTGAAGAAGAAAGCAACAGGTACTAAAATGATCCTCTTTACCATTGTGCACCTGGGCTGTGTTCAAAATATCGGTACGGCGTTACATCGTTATGTTTTCCTTACCGATGCGTGTTTCGATGCAGCTGTGTCTAAGAGTGCAGCCTATAACATCTACCACGCTATGCAAGTTGGCTTTCAATCACCTGAGCCAGGTGTAGACCACCACGTTTAAATTGGTTGATACTCTTGCTACCACCGGCAAAACTAAAATGCAGTTGAAGTCAGAAGTTTACATACACTTAGGTTGAAGTCATTAAAACTCAGCAAACTATAGTTATGGCAAGTCGTTTAGGACATCTACTTTATGCATGACATGAGTAATTTTTCCAATAATTGTTTACAGACAGATTGTTTCACTTTTAATTGACTATATCACAATTCCAGTGGGTCAGAAGTTTACATACATTAAGTTAACTGTGCCTTTAAGCAGCTTAGAAAATTCCAGAAAATGTCAAGCCCTTAGGCAATTAGCTTCTAATAGGCTAATTGGTGTCAATTGGAGGTGTACCTGTGGATGTATTTTAAGGCCTACCTTCAAACTCAGTGCCTCTTTGCTTGACATCATGGGAAAATCAAAAGAAATCTGCCAAAAAAAATTGTGGACATCCACAAGTCTGGTTCATCCTTGGGAGCAATTTCCAAATGCCTGAACGTACCACGTTCATCTGTACGTACAATAGTATGCAAGTATAAATGCCATGGGAACACAGCCATCATACCGCTCAAGAAGGGGACTCATTCTGTCTCCTAGAGATTAACGTAGTTTGGTGCGAAAAGTGCAAATCAATCCCAGAACAATAGCAAAGGATCTTGTGAAGATGCTGGAGGAAACAGGTAGACTTGTATCTATATCCACAGTAAAACGAGTCCTATATCGACATAACCTGAAAGGCTGCTCAGCAAGGAAGAAGCCACTGCTCCAAAACTGCCATAAAAAGCCAGACTACAGTTTGCAAGTGCACATGGGGACAAAGATCTTACTTTTTGGGAAAATGTTTCATCAGACCAGAGGACAAAAATTGAACTGTTTGGCCATAATGACCATCGTTATGTTTGGAGGAAAAAGGGTGAGGCTTGCAAGCCGAAGAACACATCCCAACCGTGACGCATAGGGGTGGCAGCATCATGTTGTGGGGTGTTTTGCTGCAGGAGGGACTGGTGCACTTCACAAAATAGATGGCATCATGAGGAAGGAAAATTATGTGGATATATTGAAGCAACATCTCAAGACATCAGCCAGGAAGTTAAAGCTCGGTCACAAATGGGTCTTCCAAATGGACAATGACACCAAGCATACCTCTAAAGTTGTGGAAAAATGGCTTAAGGACAACAAAGTCAAGGTATTGGAGTGGCCATCACAAAGCCCTGAACTCAGTTCGATTAAAGAAAATTTGTGGGCAGAACTGAAAAAGCGTGTGCAAGGAAGGAGGCCTACAGTCCTGACTTAGTTACACCAGTTCAGTCTGGAGGAATGGGTTGAAATTCCAGCAACTTATTGTGAAAAGCTTGTGGAAGGCCACCCAAAACATATTATTCTGACATTTCACATTCTTAAAATAAAGTAGTGATCCTAACTGATCTAAGGCAGGGAATGTTTTATACGATTAAATGTCTGGACTTGTGAAAAAATGAGTTTAAATGGGTTTTGCTAAGGTGTAAACTTCTGACTTCAACTGTGTGTGCATTTTGGCTTTTTGCCTAAACCCGAAAATTTAGGAGTAAGACATGACATATGCGATATCTACAATACTGTAGATAATATTGCAAAACGAAAGTGCTGCATAACACCACAAACCTCCATTTACTAGCACATACTGAATGTCATGATAAAGCCAGTAGGCCTGTAACTGTTCACTCGTCTCACGGTTCGGTTCATGATACCGAACTCAGTTCGGTTCAGTTTACGATTCTTTAAATTAAGCCTGAATCAAAAGTTAATATTGAAAGTTTTATTATTATTACTTTAAAGTCATATGCAAAACATTTAAAATTTAGCACTGTTATTAAAAGTGCTATATGGTCCATTAGAGATGCACTGGGAATAAAGTTCAGCCTAGAACAATGGTGACACCAAATGGAAATATTAGCTAATAATTAGCTTTTCTGAAAATGTTATGATAGATATGCTGCTTACACAGTCACTGATTACATGCATTTAAAATATTTTAAATTTAAAGCTGTATTTTTCTAAAATATTATTGCCTCTGATTACATCTAACAGGGTTCCCGTGGATCCTTAAGTCTTAAATATCTTAAGTGATGCAACAGAATCGTGATACCTAATGTGATTATCAAACTTCAAAAGAATATGATTTAATTAAATAAATGCATGCGCTGCGTCCTACGATGGCGTTCTATTGCCACATAATAAAAATCGTAGCATTGAGAATCAAGTCAAAATTACCAGAAACAGCATGTCATTATCACAACGATAGAACGCTGAGCCAGAAGCATCAAAACAAAAAAATAGATGTCGATGATGTGCTCATTGCACACTCTTACCCTCCTTTGTTAACCATATTTTAATCATTTATTTTGGCCTATTTAAGTTTTAAACTGCAGTCACATTATTCACATATGTCTTCTAAGCAAATCTGTTCAATAAGAACAGATATTTCTGTTGCCATTACAGTTATGCTTATCAAAGAAGCCCAATAAAATGTTATACAGTACTGTTGTGTGTCATGTAAATTTAGATCTACCTTTAGACCTTATTTACACCCATCACGTTGCATGCACAGACTGCAGAGACGGCCTATTGATTTCAATGGGATTTTTTTTTTTTTTTTTTTTTTAAATCCTCAAACTGTGTGCAATGGCTTTCCAATGATCAAAATATGTTAATATAATTTATTAAATGTCCCTTTGTATCTGATCAACTATAAAACATGCAAGAACAATGTATGTAGTAATTTATGGACCTAAGAGCGGTTCATAGCTCTAATTAATTTACGAGTGTTTTTACATGCTACTTGGATAACGATCATTTTAGGAAATGAGCTGTAGTAAATGCAATTTAAGTGCTACTAATGTTCAATTTAGAGCTTCGGCAAACCCAGCCCAAGCATAACCCACGCCGAGCAGGACTGCATGAACATCTGTCTGGTTCTTTCTCCAGAATAAATTCAATTCATAACTGCTGCACTGTCCGGATCCCAGTAATAACTTTGTGCTGATGTGCCAAAAGATGAAAGGATTTCTTTGTTGCTAAATCCTAAAGTATAATTTAACTAAATCATTACATTAATTTCTTGCATTGATAAAGCTGCTGGCTCTTCATTCTATCGTTGTGATAATGATGTGCAATTTCTGGTAATTTTGACTTCATTCTCAATATTCTGACTTCATTCTCATTTTGACCTTTCTCCAAATGTTCAAAATCAAAAGTAACAGTCAGTATCTGGTGTGGCCACCAGCTGCATTAAGTACTGCGGTGCTTCTCCTCCTCATGGACTGCACCAGATTTGCCAGTTCTTGCTGTGAGATGTTACCCCACTCTTCCACCAAGGCACTTGCAATTTCCCGGACATTTCTAGGGGGAATGGCCCTAGCGCTCACCCTCCGATCCAACAGGTCCCAGACGTGCTCAATGGGACTGAGATACTAAATAAAATAAAAATATTTTCTCTTATATTTGTATAAATTATGAAAGGGGTGTGAACATTTGAGACAAAAAGAAATGTAAACTTATCTTCTCAACTATATAAAACTATAACTATAAAATCTGTGATTTGGCTACTAAAAACAGCCATTTGACTCAGTGTTTCAGTTTATGGCTCTTAAGTATTTTTATTTTATTTATTTTAAGTCTGGAGCCGTGATGTTGTAAAATGTATATTGTAGGAATGCACATTATATATACCTTATTTGTTTGAATGAGCAGCTTGAAGCAGTGAAGCGCAAGCATTTCAAAATAAGAGTCCCTGGTGTATTCCAAAGTTAAAGTGCCTTCAAAGTTAAAAGTTCCACGCTATGAATCAAATCTGCAACCCCCCAACCATAAAGTGCATCTGGAATTTAATTAAATTTGGACTCTTGTAGCCTCTGTCTGGCCTTCCCCATCACAGGAATAAAAGACTAAGAACATTTAATGTAGGCTACCAATTAAAAAAAAAAATCTATTGGCAGATTATAATTAACACATTATCGAATCAGCACAAGCTAATATCAGTCGACCTCTAATTTGTATCAATTTATATAATGATACATAAACCAATTTTAGTATGATCTTTGTTGAAAACATGTCTTGAGTATTTTAAACTTGCATATCCTACCCTGTTTTACTGATAAACACTGTTAAGGCCATGTTGAATGTGTGCCCCTGCCTGTTTAAGTATGAGTCTGTGATATATGATTTATTTTTAGATTGTGTGGGTTTGTTTGGTAGAGGGATATGGTATTAATTTTATTTGTTCAGGTCTTGAAAAAGTATTAAATTTGATTTTAAAAACTCTGCAGCAACCCTGATCTAAATATTCTTTTCAAAAATACATATTTAATGGAAGTGCATGCTTATCCAGTTAAATAATGTCCCTACTTAAAACCCTATTTAAAATATACTGATAATCAAATCAGACATGACATTTGACACGGCATAACATCATTAGACATATTCAGCATTATATACAGTAGATTAATATGGCACTATCATTAAACCTCATGAAAACTGCATTCTATAACCAAACTGACACCCGCAAATTTTCGGGACTCACAGCCGCATTTTCGGTAAACCTGCGCTGTGTGAACTGAACCGTACTGGACAACTAGTTGTCAGTCATGTCATTTAATGTGAGAGAGCCACGCTGCACTGTACACGTGTGTCTCTCGTGTTTTATTTGGGGTTTCAGCATCCGTTTTCCACCTGCTGCTCAGGGGCACAAGCCGCATGACACAAAAGCTGCGCTCTGCACGTGTTTAAAAAGCATATAAAGCAGCTGTCAGTTAATTATGATCTGATGGATGATCTCACTCCTCTATTGGACTTGTTTATTTAATAATGCGGCATCAATTGCGATGAGACATGTCGGTTTTATGGACCACCACCATCTTTGATATTTATTTTAGTCACTGTCACTATGGTTACAGCTGTTAGATTCCAAACAATTCTCAGACATTATTTGAAGTTTGATTTATTCAAGAATATATTCAATTAAGACAAAAACTGCTGAAGTAAAAAAAAAATATATATATATATATATATATATATATATATATATATATATATATATATATATATATATATATATATATATATATATATATATATATATATATATATAATATAATGCAGGGACTTTGCTTTTCCATGTCCCGGTTTTGCACCGATATGACTATGCAAACTCAGAAGGCTGCTTTCTTAAATATTTTTATCAAAGAATATTTGACATTTATACATTGTCAACAAATTCTAGAAATTAACACTGAGAAAATAAAGAATAAATAAAAATACAATAAATAGCTTAAACATCTGTACTGTATGTTCAGTATCAGTCAGTTGCTGATCATTTAAACAAAGAATAAAAATACAATAAATAGCTAAATAAACTAAATAAACAGTACTGTTTAGTATCAGTTAAATGCTAACTATTTTAATACTGCCAGTCAATTATTGGCAGTTTGTAAAACAAGAAGCATTTACACCTGCCGAGACAAAAGATAATTCTACACACCGTGAAACAACCACACCGTCTTTTTCCAGAGCAGCCTGTATTTCTCCTGAGTTTACCTTTGGGTTTTTCTTTGTATCCTGAACAATTCTTCTGGCAGTTGTGGCTGAAATCTGTCTTGGTCTACCTGACCTTAGCTTGGTATCAAGAGATCCCCAAATTTTCCACTTCTTAAGTGATTGGACAGTACTGACTGGCATTTTCAAGGCTTTGGATATATTTTTATATCCTTTTCCATCTTTATAAAGTTCCATTACCTTGTTTCGCAGGTCTTTTGACAGTTCTTTTCTGCTCCCCATGGCTCAGTATCTAGCCTGCTCAGTGCATCCACGTGAGAGCTAACAAACTCATTGACTATTTATACACAGACACTAATTGCAATTTAAAAAGCCACAGGTGTGGGAAATTAACCTTTAATTGCCATTTAAACCTGTGTGTGTTACCTTGTGTGTCTGTAACAAGGCCAGACATTCAAGGGTATGTAAACTTTTGATCAGGGCCATTTTGGTGATTTCTGTTATCATTATGATTTAAAAAGGAGTCAAACAACTATGATAATAAATGGCTTCATACTGTATGATCACTATCCTTAAATAAAAGACATTTTTGCATGATCAGTCACATTTCAAAATCAATGCCAAAATTTCACAATTTCTGCCAGGGTATGCAAACTTTTGAGCACGTGTGTGTATGTGTGTGTGTGTGTGTGTGTCTTTATGTAATTGTTTGATAAACTCAAACTGTTGGTGAAAAACACAGTTCTTGCCATGAGGATGGCCTTAGTTGCTGACATGGCATTAAGCATTTATTTACTTACCTACACACAAACACCTTGGAGTTGCTGATGTGACGTAAGTTCTCGCATGAGCCACTGTGAACAATCTTGTCTCATTTTGCTCATGAATGGACTTGCGGTTCACATTATTTCTCACCAAGACGCACAAGCCGTATGGAGTTATGGGTTTGAAACAATGAGTAAATTTAACAGTTTTTGTTTTGGGGTGAATTGTTCCTATTAAAATGAACCAGTGAAGTCAAAGATGAATGATTTTAAAGGAAATGTTAACCAGTAACTGTGTTAACCAGCCTTATGTATTAATTATTTTTTTTTCCTGTTTTTTATTTTTTAAGCTAAAGTTTTGATGTTAAGAAAAAAGGGCATGTACATGTAGTTCCTTTTTGAGTCATTTATGTTTTTCATTCTTGCAGACGCAAAACAGCTGTCAGTTCTTCATGCTCTGTCCAAGACGAGTCCTAAAAAAGCCAAAGTCAGCAAGAAGCCCACTGCTGTGAAAACTGCGTCCAGTGACTCCGACAGCACGGCCCCGGCTGTAGCTGTGAAAAAACCAGCCAAGAAGAGGAAGACCACTCTGAGCAGCGACCAATCAGACAGCGACTCTGACAGCGGCAATCTCATGGCCCGTCTCAAAGGAAAGAGCACAGCTGGAAAGGTACTTGTCCATGTACCTGCTGATCAATATTGAGGTCATGATAACAACATTTCAGTAGTCAATAAGTGAACAGGGTTCGCACAAGGTCCTTAAATTGCTTTAATTTAGCTTTAAGAAATGTAAGCACCTAAAGTACTGAAATACTAGGAAAATTAGCTTTTGTTAAAAAGTACTTGAAAATAGAAGACTATATATGGACTCTTTAGATTCTGTGGGGCATACCGTGTTGAATGATACCAAATTTGCCTATGTTGGCCATTTTGAATTTTGTTGTAAATGCTGTATTTTACAAACGCGTTGGCGTATCATTACGAAACTCGGTATGTCATCGGCACGATGCCCTGAAGGTGCTCAAATTTCAGGACAGCGCTAGCTTGTGATCAAAAAATATAACTAAATATATTAAAATGCTAATAACTTTTGATCATTTTAGCCTATTGTTATGACACTGGCCTTGATAGATTCCTTGGGTCAAGCAGAGTTCAAAGATACCATATTTGTCATGGTCGTCAAATTTCACGTCAACCATTTATTAATTTAATTGAAAACAATTTCAAACTCCCACAGCGATAATCTAATTTCACCAAATTTTACTCAGACCATACTAATCAAAAGTTTTTGTGAGCTTGCAGTCTAAACTGAAAGTAACAACACCAAAAAAAAAAATAAAAACACATACCACCAAATAATACCAAAAAAACACTACATTCTTGTCATTTTCACTCATTCAACTAAATTTACTCAAATTCAAAAAAATTACTTTATCATCGCCTCTTTAAATAATGCACTCTTACAAACTTGCATGTTGATTCAGTCCGATAAATTGTTCAACTGAATGAATGGAATCACTCAGGGCCATGTTAACCAAAAGCATTGTTAGCCCAATTTGCTCGTAAAGACCATTGGTGCCTATGGTACCTACGATCAACTTATACTAACAATGCTTTTGGGAAACACAGCCCAGAACAGTTAATAAATGAACATGTGACTCGCTGAACATGTGACTCTGTCATCTCTGACTTCAAAATAACAAATGTTCGGAATTCTATCCCCTTAACTGGCACTCCACTTTTTTAGCATTCACCAGAAAATTACATTTCCAACTTTAAATGGTTGTTACTCTTGAATGCTTGGGACTACAGACCTTATTTTGGTCTCTTTTTAAAGGAGACACTTGGGAGATTATTGTGCAAGTGAAATCAGTTGTTAATTTAAAAAAAAAAAAAATTATCGAAGTTTAAGTTTATTGAAATTAAAATGCAATGCACAAATTTATTTGATTTATTAAAACATATATATAAAAAAATGCACTGGCATCCAAAAGTTTGGAATAATGTACAGATTTTGCTGTTTAGGAAGGAAATTGGTACTTTAATTCACCAAAGTGGCATTCAACTGATCACAAAGTATAGTCAGGACATTACTGACATTATATCAAACACAGCTGAAAGCTATTTGGTTCATTAAATGAAGCTAAACTTTGTTTTTGTTTGTTTGAGTTGCCACAGTATGCAATAGACTGGCATGTCTTAAGGTCAATATTAGGTCAAAAAAGGCAAAAAAGAAACTGCTTTCTTTAGAAACTCGTCAGTCGATAATTGTTTTGAGGAATGAAGGTTATACAATGCTTAAAATTGCCAAAAAACTGAAGATTTCATACAGAGTTGTTGTAGGGCTTTACTGGTTGTTTAGATCAGTGTTACTATCAGAAATAATAATTATTTTAGTTATTAATTAATATTTAAATTAATTAATTTAATCTAACGCATTAAAACCTCATATGGGGCTCCAGTAAATGTAGTGTGCTACGTTTAGGAGCAAGTTTGGTTATTAGCAATAATTAATAATTAACAAAGATAATTATTAATTATTAAAATCAATAGAACATTGATGAGAATCAATGTTAGCTTTTTTTAATCCTTTAAATCAACAATTATCAAAGATAATCTTTAATTGTTAACATCGATGAAACATTAATTAAAATTAACACTAGCTTATTGATCATTCAAATTCAACAATCATCAAAAATAATGATCAATTATCAAAAATCAATAGAATATTAATAAGGATTAACATTGACGGGGCACCACCCTGGAATCAGGGACTAATAACCAGATAGTAAAACAGTCTCAATATTAGATTGTTTTCTTAGGAAAAATCGGCATCCGAAGAATATCGATTTTCGGGGAAAAAAAAAACAATGAATGAAGGCTTGAATACGAGCACTGACATCCCGTCAGCATGACACAGGCGTATGCAAAACAAACCAAAACACTTCTCTTTGTAATATAAACAAAGTTTATTTATGCAGTACTATCAATTAATAATTAATACAATGCAGTCAATAAACTTCCGACTTACAACTACAAACTAAACAGTGATATGATTAGATATGGAAATAAAAATAATTCTATAACACATAAGGGGGGTGGGGGGGTGTGGGTGCGTGCGTGCGTGCGTGTGGTTAGTACGAGAGAGAGAGAGAGTAAAGTGACGGCCTTAAAGCCGATTTCGCGATCATGGGAGAGAAAGCAGCTGTTAGTTTATATATATCAAAGACGAGGTGGATGGCTCGTAAAAGTCCCGCGTTCTTTGACTCTTTAATGGATAACTCAGTTTGCCGGTTTCACCCGCAATGGTGAAAATGCACAACAGTCCAATTTGGTTGGACCACAATACAGCAAAACAAATTCGTGATAATTAATACCCTGAGTATTAATAATGAGCGGACATGGCGGTCCGTAAACTGTACAAGAAAAAAACCTTGAAACACAAGAATAACACACTGTAATATTCTATATCTGCCCAGACGTAAACCTCTTACTTGAATCGCATGAGGTCAGAATGTGTTCATCCGTCCTTTAATTCCGACCCGGTTCCTTGAGGCTCGGGTGATGACGGGAGGCCGTTTCCTCGCTCTGTTGGCGGGCATGGCTGTTGATTCTCGGCGGGCTTTTTATCAGTAAGATTTACGACTTGGTGTGTGGGGGCTGAGTTAGGTTTTACGACCGTGTAAGGCCTGCCTTTGTCTTCTATCTGAATACATGAGGCCCAACAGTGTACACCTACAGTCTTCAAAGACAAAGGGCAACTGGCTCTAACAAGGACAGAAAGAGATGTAGAAGGCCAGATGTACAACTAAACAAGAGGATAAGTACATCAGACTCTCTAGATTGAGAAATAGACGCTTCACGTGTCCTCAGCTGACAGCTTCATTGAATTTTACCTGTTCAACACCAGTTTCATGCACATCAGTAAAGAGAAGACTCAAGGGTGCAGGCCTTATGGGAAGAATTGCAAAGAAAAAGCCATTTTTGAAACCGAAAAACAAAAAGAAAAGGTTAGAGTGGGCAAAGAAACAGACATTGGACAACAGATAATTGGAAAAGAGTGTTATGGATCTTAACCCCATTGAGTTTTTGTGGGATCAGCTAGACTGTAAGGTGCGTGAGAAGTGCCCGACAAGACAGCCACATCAATGGCAAGTGCTACAGGAAGCATGGGGTGAAATGTCACCTGAATATCTGGACAAATTGACAGCTGGAATGCCAAGGATCTGCAAAGCTGTCATTGCTGCATGTGGAGAATTTTTCTGATGAGAACTCTTTGAAGTAGTTTTAGAAGTTCTGTTATTAATGTCCTGACTATACAGTAGTGGCCAAAAGTGATGTCCGGAGAGAATATTTACACAATATTTTCTTTAAATGACCATACAGTTTCGATTAAACCATCAAAATATGAGTATGTAATATTGGGAAGAAAACACAAATTGGTTAAGGTATTTAATTGACAGTTATTTGGCAAAAAAAACTACAGCATATCATGGAATATGGGTTTTATTCTAATATGCAAAAAATGCATAGTAAAACAAAGCTCACACGAAATAAAGCATACATTGACTACAATGTAATCAGTTATTAATATTTTGTTGGTCTCCCTTGTTTTTGATTACAGTAGTTATTCTCCTGGGCATTGACTCAATAATCTTTGTGCATGTGTCGTGCATAATTTTTTGCCAAGCCTCCTAAAATTCTTCCCAAATCTGAGCTTCATTGGAATGTTTAGGATTTCCCAAAGGTTTTCAATGGGATTAAGGTCAGGGGACTGAGGAGGCCACTTGATGACTTCAAAACGCTGGGCAGCAAGGAATGCCTTCGTTGCGCATGCAGTGTGCTTGGGATCGTTATCGTGTTGGGAAATACACGATTGATCTCCAAACTGATCCTCCATATTCGGCAGCATAGTGTTCTGCAAGATGTCCAAGTATTGGTCCGTTTTCAAAGTGCCAACAACTTTGTAGATCCGTCCAACACCTGTCACAGACATGCATCCCCATACCATTATGTTTCCGTAAAGTTATAAAATGCCAAATTTCTTAGAATTATTGTAGACGCAGTACCAAATGTGGCTATAAGATGACAAAGCTCCATTGTTCCAAGAGTGACATACTTCGATTTAAATGCTTGTCATTCTGAAATGCCTGGGTCTACAGACCTAATTATGGACTGTTTTTTTAAAAAAGACTCTTGGGAGATTATTGTGCAAGTGAAATCAGATATTTAAGTTAATTTTAAAGTTAAAGTTTATTGAAATGAAAATGCAATGCACTAAACTTATTTCATTTATTAAAAATATATATATAAAAAAATGTGGCACCCAAAAAAAATAATAGAAAATTAAAGCCATACATCAAAGTTGTGTCCCAAATTTCAAGTAAATACATTTTAAAATACCATATTTATTAAACATTTACTAGGCGTAGTACCAAAAGTGGCCACAGGATGAAATCAGTACTCCACTGGTGCAAGATTTGTTTCTGAAATTAGTTTTTCCAAAAAAATTAGTTTTATTCACTCAAACCACATATGAGGACACACTATTTTATTGCAAAACATTATATAAATTAATTACTGATTATAATTATTATAATTACATTTATAATGCATGGTTACAGTGTAAGTATTGTTAGTACTAAAATCCAGTTATTCACATTTCTAACAAACGTATAATATTTATATTATAAATAATATAATAGTTTGTTTACACCACTAAAGATAATAAATATCCAAAAGCCCATTCATTCACACTGATCAGCGCCTGTGCATTTAGCTTTAGCCCTATAGCTGCTAAGAGTCCAAACACAGAATATGCGCTCCTGCCAGTTTGGTATTTATTCCTCAAAACTGCGTGGAACTTATGCAAAAGTACTCAAATCTAGCTAGATTGTAGTGTTTTTGAATAGATCCATTGAAAGAAGCAGTGAAAATGATAGGTTTCGGCTCCGATCGGTCATAAGAAACTGCAAAAAACTGGTGGTGTTAGCAATGGAAGCCAGTGATCATTCACATTTCTAAAAAAACGTATAATATTTTTCTGCCATAAATTATATAATAGTTTGTTTACGCCACTAAATAAAATAATAAAAGATCCAAAGAGCCCATTCATTCACACTGATCAGCTCATGTGCATGTAGCTTTAGCCCTATAGCTGCTATGAGTCCAAACACAGAATATGCGCTCCTGCCGGTTTAGCGTTTATTCCTCCCCAAAACTGCATGGAACTTATTTCAAAGTACTCAAATCTAGCTAAATTGTAGTGTTTTTGCATAGATCCATTGAAAGAAGCAAAAATGTTAGATTTCGGCTTCAACCGGCCAACAGAAATGGAAGAAATCTCAGTGTAATGGTGGCCTTAGATTCTCTATCCAAACAAACACTAGGATGTCACTGTTCTGGAATGAGCAAGGCCCACCCCTTTAACCATAGAAACGTCATATGAATGGCTACATGATTTGTCAATCAAATCTTGACTAGCGATCCATTGGCTAGATCTATTCACTGAAACAGCCAATGCACATTTTGGAGAGGCCATGGATCCTTTGATCTGGTTTGATTGACAGCTCTGGCTGTGAATCACAGAGACACGTGGGTGGGCTCAAACAACTTGGAAGTTTCACCAGAATAGCGGAGACTTAAAGACCTCGATGCTGATTGATAAAATAAGTTTTATAATCAATATTCTATTGATAATAGACATTTTAATTGACGTGATGACACGAGCAAAGGATGATCAGTCTTTTTCTCAATTTTCGCTGTTTTTGGATAAAATGGTCGAGTCTATTTCAGTCGTGGACATTAACCATGGATTGTATGCTTGAATTTCCTGCCATCATCCGATTGGATCATGACCAGAAGATATAAAAGATAAATAATACCACTCACATGTTGCATGTTTTAAAATCCACTCTTCAGTATTTTAATTCATTACTGTAATGAAGTCATTCAGATCTAGAGACTTGAAGCTTTCAAACGATATGAGGTTTGTTGTGATTAAAGTCTGATATGAAGGTAATATATTCCAATAAACATTAAAAATATGCTAAAAAGGAGAAAAACTTCCCATATATGGGACGGTGCCAGTTAACGGGCTAAACTAGCTCTTCAGTTTACTTAACTGACTGATTGTTCATATTACAACTAAAGAAGATAACATTTGCTACAATTTGTAAGGAATTTATTTAAATTGTAATTTATTGTATTTAAATGTTTTATCAGTTTTATTATGAAATTTCACATCTGTGTATTTTGATAAAATAATTGAAATACTGTAAGACATGCATAAGACTTATTTTGTAATCATATCAAAATGATGTTTCTAAAAATGCTAATATCTATTTGATAATTTTAGTCTATTGTCATTGATAGACTCCTTAGCTGATGCCAAGAACAATGTATATTACATTACAAGTGATTCTATTCATTGCTTTTCAAGCAGTTTGCTTAAAATCTTCACAAAAATGCTGTTTTCACTAATTTTTGCCATTTCTGTACTTGGCCCGTTAAATAGCTGCTTGTAGGTATATTTATTATTAGTAGTAGTATTACATTTAGGACATATGCAAAACAGTTCATTTCCTTTACTTGTAAAACTTAACAAAAATTACTGTTCATTAAAGAGTAAAATGATCCATCAGAGATGGAGTAGGACTAAAAATCAGTCCAGTAGAGGGCAATGGTGACAACAGAATGGAAAGAAATGTTCAGCCCAGCTGAAAAATACATAATTATGTTAGATACATATGTACAGGGTTTCCTGCGGATCCTTAAAGTCTTTAATGTCTTAAATCCATTTTATTTAAGGTCATAAGAAGTCTTAAATATCTTAAATGATACAACAAAAGTCTTTATCATTTAAGGAGTTCTTAAATTTGTGAGCGGGAAGATAGAAATCGTGATATGACCTAATGTCCTTATCAAACTTCAATAGGATACTATTTAATTAAATAAATGCATGCGCTGCGTCCTTCAGAGTGAAAACATGGCACTGTTGTGTTTTCTCCAAGCACGCGGGGGCTTGTGAGTGTTTTCAGTTCGCAGTCATTAAGACATATCGGAAATTTATGACAAGCGATCACTAATGATCAACGGTTGATGATGATGATGACCATGTTTACTTTGAATTGTTTATATTGTAATACGTTATAGATTATTGTAGGAGTGCACATTTTATTTCCCTTTGTTTGAATGAGCAGCTGGCGCATCACCTTTACAAAATTGTTTCACGATTTTACATGAGTAAAAGTAACTGTTATATTTTGACAAAATGTTATAGTTTCATATGAAATAATCTAAAAGTAGAATCTATTAGACCTCATTTTATAACACTGGCAGTTTCAAGATGTGTTTCAGCTAGTATTTATTTTTTCATAAATAATATAATTTGTTATTATTATTACTATTATTCAAGACTAGCTACACTGACCTAACCATGGTAATGAGAAGCCTTTCCTCCTGTGTAATATGTATGTTCTGTTTGAATTATGTTTGAAATTAGGAAACAAATGGGTTAATAATGGGCACATATAAGTAAATATGCTCTTCAATTTTTAAAAGCGCTTTTGTTGTTGACGTCAACAACAAAAATACTGTCACCTGATGCATGTCCTTGTACTTGAAAACCATGAACAAAACTATGCAACATAAAAGGAAATGTGACCCATGATACATTAAATACAGGTTACGTTTTTACTATTGTGGGTCGCCACTTGATGTCCAATGTAAAATCTGGGTCCTGAAGAAAAACTAGTTGAGAACCACTGAGTTAAAGGTACAGACAGGAGCAGTCTGGCACCTACAGTATATGTTAATTGTTAATAATCATAGGACATTACTTTAAAAGCTCACACAGCTGATATTATTTTTCATTTAGTAGTTAATTTATAATAGTTTCAATTATAAAGCGTTTGTTCAACCAAAAAAAAAAAAACACTTCTGTTTTCACTCCTTTTAAGGGTCATTGTAACTGATAATAATTGTATTCCCATGATATTTTCTGAGACTTATCGTACCGTGAAAATCTCATACTGTTGCAATCCTAGTCAGTATAAGTCACAGACAAATTTACTGAGTGTACCTTTTTAAGTATTTTAAATTAATATTGTATGTTTAGAATGGTATTGTCACTGATTATATGTTTCTAAACCATTCTTTACACAAATGTGCATGCTTATCCAGTTAAATAGTACAGCATCGTATAAATTTACTGGTGAAATCAGACATTACATTTGGCATTATCAGGAGTACTATCAAATATCAGGACCCTTAGCATTGTTATACATTATATTCAGCATTATTTACACTGTTTAATATAGTACAGTCATCTCTAAACACGAGATCCACACTCCATTTTCATTGAATAATGCCTCTGATCAACAACTGACTGTAAAGAACAGAAAGGATATTAAAAAAATGAAAGGCACTAATTCTAATCAGACATTGTGCAGATGCAATAAAGAAACCATGCGGCGACTCTCATTAATGTGTGCTCAGCTGAACCCCTTCTTTTAGATGCTTGCTGAACTGCCACAAAAATTTTTTTAAATAGGCTACGTGCAAACTACAAATTTTCAAACAGCGAGCGCTCATATCAATATGTGCAATTTCATACCATTAATTGGCAGAATGTGGAATTTATACGTCTTCAAAATATAATTATATTAATGATGACAGACAAATTAAACCATAAAATATACAGTTTCACATACTGTAAGGATAAATGGTTTTCCTGACTGGTTACATCTTATACATTTGTCACTGGTCTGTTCATTAGGGCTGAGCTGATACAATCATGTCAATATATCGCAATACTACTACTAACAGTATTGTACTGTTACTTTTGATCCCTGTATTTATTTATTTTTTTTCCCATTCAACTGTTTCTCTAGAATCATGGCTATTTAAAAGCTGAATCATGTAGTTTATCTGTGACTCGCGTTCAAACTCTACTGGTTTCATGCTGCTAATAAACAACGCAGGTTGTAAAGGTGGAAAATGATAATTTACTGATGATAAAGACTCTCTGGCTAACTCGATGAAAAATAATGAGAAAGTGTCCTCTTACTGCTCTCTGTGGTGATAACTGGCACACAACAATATTTTTGTTGCAGCTGTCTTGACCAGCACTCGGGTACTAAATTGAGTCTTGTGTTATCGATACAGTAAAAAGACTGGCACAGTCACATGTTATAGAATTATCTTTGTACTGAAGTATTGGTACTTATGACATCCCAAATACAGCTGGGAGTTTTAATTGATGATTGGTCAGTGGCGAGATTGTGTATATTGAAGAGAATCTTCATGTGAGTTTAATCTTGATTTCATTGACTCTTTCAGAAAGCAAAAAGCTGGGACGATGATGAGAGCTTTCAACTGGAGGAGAAGGTAGTGACATCATCATCTGCAGCTCCCAGGAGCCGAGCGGCACGCACCACCAAACCCGTGACCTACACTCTTGACTCTGACTCTGAGGACGACTTTTAAACTCTCTGAGTCAGAAATCTTTCTGTATGCGCAATAGTTGAAGGTCAAGCATGAAGCTGAGTTATGCTAGTTTTTTTGTACGAGTAATTTTATATATATAAGAATTGGACATGTATATTACTCTGTAAGGCATTGTTCAAACTGTTTTATGTACAAAGCCTGATGTTTTATATCGACTCTTTTTAACAGCCGAAAGGAACTAGAACACATGCTTGTCATGTTTCTTTGGTTTTTGATAATATTATGAACATTATTGCATATTGGTCAGTGTTTCTTGCAGGGTTTGTTGCATTTTATGTGTTGTCTTGTAAATATTTTTTATGTTCTCTTTCTGTTCAGTCCTTATTAATAAATCTTGTGAGTGGCATGCATTGTGCCTTTTACATGCGTGTTTGTGAGTGAGTGAGTGAGTGAGATTCAGGTCTAGGCCCATCATTCTCTTGGGAACCAAAATTACAGACCATCTAAAATCCCAACCAGTGTAACAGACAGCCCAAAGATACTCTGGAAAACACTCTTACAGTGTCCTTCATAAGTGCATAGAAACATGCCATAACAGTATGTCGCAACAGTTTGTCTAAACTGCTTACATACTACAATAATGCTTGGGTGCCTTGAAAGCTATATTACATCACATACAGTTGAAGTCAGAAGTTTACATACGCCTTAGCCAAATACATTTAAACTCAGTTTTTCACAATTCCTGACATTTAATCGTAGAAAACATTCCCTGTCTTAGGTCAGTTAGGATCACTATTTTAAGAATGTGAAATGTCAGAATAATAGTAGAGAGAGTGATTTATTTCAGCTTTTATTTCTTTTATCACATTCCCAGTGGGTCAGAAGTTTACAGACACTTTGTTTGTATTTGGTAACATTGCCTTTAAAATTGCCTTCAAATGTTTTGGGTAGCCTTCCACAAGCTTCTCACAATAAGTTGCTGGAATTTTAGCTCATTCCTCCAGACTGAACTGGTGTAACTGAGTCAGGTTTGTAGGCCTACTTGCTCACGCATGCTTTTCCACATAACAATGGTCATTAAGGCCAAACAGTTCAATTTTTGTTTCATCAGATCAGAGGACATTTCTCCAAAATGTAAGATCTTTGTCCCCATGTGCACTTGCAAACTGTAGTCTTGTAGACTTTTTTATGGTGGTTTTGGAGCATTGGCTTCTTCTTTGCTGAGTAGCTTTTAAGTTTATGTTGATATAGGACTTGTTTTACTGTGGATATAGATACTTGTTTACCTGTTTCCTCCAGCATCTTCACAAGATCCTTTGCTGTTGTTCTGGGATTGATTTGCACTTTTTGCACCAAACTACGTTTATCTCTAGGAGACTGAATGTGTCTCCTCCTGAGCAGTATGATGCGTGGTCCCATGATGTTTATACTTGCGTACTATTGTTTGAACGTGGTACCTTCAGGCATTTGGAAATTGCTCCCAAGGATGAACCAGATTTGTGGAGGTCCAAAATTGTTTTTCAGATGTCTTTGCTGATTTCTTTTGATTTTTCCCATGATTGAGTTTGAAAGTAAATCTTAAAATACATCCACAGGTACACCTCCATTTCAGTATACCTCCTATCAGCAGCTAATTGGCTAACTGCTTAAAGGCTTGGCGTAATTTTCTGGAATTTTCCAAGCTGCTTAAAGGCACAGTTAACTTAGGGGCCGTTTACACGACAACGTTTTCAACTAAAAACGGAAAACTTTTGATGTGTTTTGGCTGTTCGTTTGCACGACAACGGCGTTTTGGGGCCTGAAAACACAAACTTTTGAAAACGGGTTTCAAAGTGCAAGTTTTTTAAAACGATGCTGTTATCGTCTCCGTGTACACATACAAAAACACGAATTTGTGAAAACGATGACGTCATGTGCACGCGTCTTAAGTTTTATGTAAAGAATGATGGATTGATAGGCATCAATCTGAGATGTATAATTATCAGTATGAATACTGATGCAATGTCTGTGCAAATAACTAATCAACAATTTATTCATTTGGAGTGTTTTGTATAGAGTGTGAACATTGTACAGTAGGCAGAACCTACAATTTGAAAATCTTGAAATTAATGTATGGATTCAGATGGGGAAAATGTATTTGTATTTTAAATGTTATTTATTTACTTAATTTTATTTGATGTACCTTTACCCTGCAATTCATTCACCCACCGCTTATGTATATAGCCTATAGACAGAGATGTGATGCCATGTACAGTATTCAATGATATGCTTAGAATATGAAAACATGAGGCAGTGAAAATGCATGTTAGATCCAGTGTACACAAGACCTCTCTCTCCGTCAGAAGATATCCATATATCAGAGTTCTGTCTGATATCCAAAACCAGCCCAAGAGCAGCAGGGGGAATACAGAAGAAGGCAGGAGACTTATTTATTGAATAATCTTGAGAGTTCAGTCTATAGGCATGCGCGCGAGTACTTCAAAACAACCCGCAAGACATTCAAAACTACAATGGTGGACTACAGGACTGTTTTTGTGCTGCTCAAGATTTTGAGTTTATTGACGCTTCTCCAGCAAAGTAATTGTAGTAATAAAGCAACCTCATCGTCCGTCCAGACAAAATTGCTCGATGCTTTCGCCATCTTCATTGTTTGTATTCACCGCTCTGTGGAAGAATGCTTATGTGCGCAGGCGCGTAGTGATTCTTTACAAAGTGACATCACCAACTACTGGCCTGGCATGCATAATACAGCGTTTTTATTCTTTTTCGCGGATCCCTGTGAACGGGGATCTTTTTGACAACGTTGTCGTCTGTACGCGAAACTTTTCAAAAACGCAAAGGAAAAGCTTTTCCGTTTTTAGTACATCGTTGTCGTGTAAACCTACCCTTAGTGAATGTAAACTTCTGACCCACTGGAATTGTGATACAGTCAATTAAAAGTGAAACAATCTGTCTGTAAACAATTGTTGGAAAAATTACGCATGTCATGCACAAAGTAGATGTCCTAAACGACTTGCCAAAACTATAGTTTGCTAATATTTAATCTGTGGAGTGGTTAAAAAAATAGTTTTAATGACTTCAACCTAAGTGTATGTAAACTTCTGACTATAGCTTGAAATTTAGGATTGTGGCCTTTTTTTTTTTTTTTTTGGCTCCTTATGGTCATTTACTTGTGTTGAGTGGCTAAGCGAGTACCGAAAATTGTTTTTTATACATTATCTAGATTAGGCTGCAAAGATGAATTTCACCTTAAAGCTGGATGTCAAGCGACAGAAATTTCAAGCATACTTCTCAGCCAGCAACTGTGTCCTCGATAAGATGACCATTAGCATGAGGGAAGAATGCAATGGTCGTCAGTGTACCCACACTCATGGAAAACCCCAGAATATCAGGCAATTTAAAAATTGTTTTCCATGCATGGAAAAATGTACTTGAAATAGAATCTCAAGTCAAAAATATCTGTAGTAAATATATATATTTTCTAGATTCTCTCTGCTTTAAAAGATGTCATGAGCTAAATATTGCTCTTTGGAGTAAAACATACTCTCAAACCAGTGATGATGATGCCAGTGAATTGTTCTTTTCGGTCACTTCTTTTCAGTGAATTAGTCGAAAGTTCACAACTTGGTTTTAATTTATTTTTATTTATTTTTTTAATCTGTATTCAGTAATCACAAATCCCTGGAAAGGGGTGGGAGCCTTGCATAAGCTACATTTTTGGAGTCATTCATACCAGTTTCAAATTATCTCCAAAAACTGCTGAAAACTAAACAGTGCAATCCATTGCATTTTACACTAGAGTTACAACATTTGTGGGTCTTTACACGGAGTTCTCCCAAAAATCCCAGAATTTTTATTTTATGCAAAGAACTGAATTTAAGTGTATTAAATAATGCGACTTGACAATCGACTGTTTTGCAATATATATAAGTATAAAAGCTTTGGAACTTAATCGGAATGCTGTTTGTTAGACACGGTTGAGGTCAAAATAATCGTTCATGTTTATTTTGCAATTCCTCATTGCAGCCAGCAGATGGTAGAATTTTTTAATTGTATTAGAAAGTTAACACACTCTCCTTTTCTCTGCTTGTGTGGTCATTTCAGAATAGCATCAACAATGTGAATTTAACCCTCAAATGCATACGCAGGTCAAAAAATGCACCGGGTTTTTAGCTATATTTATAACATGAAGTAGTCTTTTCAGTCACCATTTCAGGAATTCCTTAGTTATTTCAGTCATTTTCATTCCGCAATTTGTTCATGTGAACTAATTGTTTCCACAATTAGTTTGCTATTTTTCATATAAAAGGGAGTTTAAAAGGTCAACATTAATTTTTCATTTCCATCTGTTGTATCTATGTAAAAACGTAAGAAATTTAACTCAAAACTTTGGAGACAATTTGAAATGACAATATTTTTTCTTATATTACTCATATTTGGACATTTAGTTGATTTTCCAGTGGGCACCTTGATATCAATTCGACGTCAAATATTAGTCAAGACTTGATCAAGATGCTGTATAACATCATTTTAAATTCAGTTTGGACGGCAATTTCTTCCAGTGGTAATTGGGTGAAAATAGGAAGTTAATCCCACACTGAAATTGCTTTAATGTATATGTAGGCCGATGTGTTTGACGTTCAATTTAAATCAAATCAGTGTATGATTTTAGACGTCAAATTGATGTCATATAGACATCACACTGATATCAATGATTAGTATGTTTAATTAGGATTGATATCAATTTATGGCGTAATATATATGTATTAACAACTTTACCATACATTATTAATTTATTCATACACTTAAAGGAAAACACCATTTGAGAAATAAATGAAATACAACAGCCTACAAATAAATGTAATTACACTCATTTATTTTCTTTCTTTTAAAACAAATTGTCTTTCCCTATAGTTGATATGTTATCATGTTGAGACAATTGCTATTGGTTGGCTCATCGTGTTGCTTTGAGAATGATTGGTTAATCTGACGGTCATTCAGGAAACTAGCCAATGAGAACTGTTCGCGCCTTTCACCGGCCATGTTTGAAAACACGTCTGTATGAATGGGTGTACTGATCGGCACTGCTACTCGCCACGGTCCACTAGTAATGGCTGTTACCTGGATTATTTTACACCTTCCTGCTACATTCTTATTTTGAGCGAATTTGAGTTGTTGGATGTCAACCGAGAACAAAAAAATGGAATATGGTCACAGAGGAAGACATACAGGTCCATCTCAATAAATTAGAATGTCGTGGAAAAGTTCATTTATTTCAGTAATTCAACTCAAATTGTGAAACTCATGTATTAAATAAATTCAATGCACACAGACTGAAGTAGTTTAAGTCTTTGGTTCTTTTAATTGTGATGATTTTGGCTCACATTTAACAAAAACCCACCAATTCACTATCTCAAAAAATTAGAATATGGTGACATGCCAATCAGCTAATCAACTCAAAACACCTGCAAAGGTTTCCTGAGCCTTCAAAATGGTCTCTCAGTTTGGTTCACTAGGCTACACAATCATGGGGAAGACTGCTGATCTGACAGTTGTCCAGAAGACAATCATTGACACCCTTCACAAGGAGGGTAAGCCACAAACATTCATTGCCAAAGAAGCTGGCTGTTCACAGAGTGCTGTATCCAAGCATGTTAACAGAAAGTTGAGTGGAAGGAAAAAGTGTGGAAGAAAAAGATGCACAACCAACCGAGAGAACCGCAGCCTTATGAGGATTGTCAAGCAAAATCGATTCAAGAATTTGGGTGAACTTCACAAGGAATGGACTGAGGCTGGGGTCAAGGCATCAAGAGCCACCACACACAGACATGTCAAGGAATTTGGCTACAGTTGTCATATTCCTCTTGTTAAGCCACTCCTGAACCACAGACAACGTCAGAGGCATCTTACCTGGGCTAAGGAGAAGAAGAACTGGACTGTTGCCCAGTGGTCCAAAGTCCTCTTTTCAGATGAGAGCAAGTTTTGTATTTCATTTGGAAACCAAGGTCCTAGAGTCTGGAGGAAGGGTGGAGAAGCTCATAGCCCAAGTTGCTTGAAGTCCAGTGTTAAGTTTCCACAGTCTGTGATGATTTGTGGTGCAATGTCATCTGCTGGTGTTGGTCCATTGTGTTTTTTGAAAACCAAAGTCACTGCACCCGTTTACCAAGAAATTTTGGAGCACTTCATGCTTCCTTCTGCTGACCAGCTTTTTAAAGATGCTGATTTCACTTTCCAGCAGGATTTGGCACCTGCCCACACTGCCAAAAGCACCAAAAGTTGGTTAAATGACACCAATGGTGTTGGTGTGCTTGACTGGCCAGCAAACTCACCAGACCTGAACCCCATAGAGAATCTATAGGGTATTGTCAAGAGGAAAATGCAGATGAGCTGAAGGCCACTGTCAAAGAAACCTGGGCTTCCATACCACCTCAGCAGTGCCACAAACTGATCACCTCCATGCCACGCCGAATTGAGGCAGTAATTAAAGCAAAAGGAGCCCCTACCAAGTATTGAGTACATATACAGTAAATTAACATACTTTCCAGAAGGCCAACAATTCACTAAAAATGTTTTTTTTATTGGTCTTATGATGTATTCTAATTTTTTGAGATAGTGAATTGGTGGGTTTTTGTTAAATGTGAGCCAAAATCATCACAATTAAAAGAACCAAAGACTTAAACTACTTCAGTCTGTGTGTATTGAATTTATTTAATACACGAGTTTCACAATTTGAGTTGAATTACTGAAATAAATGAACTTTTCCACGACATTCTAATTTATTGAGATGCACCTGTAGACGGGAGCTGTTTGATCACGTAAGTTAAGAGAACTTATATCTTGCAAAAATATAGCGATATAATGTAAGAAAACATTTTCCCCTGTTATTTTTTGTAACAACCTAACGTAATGTTATGTTTTGTTTTCATACCCTTATTTATGTAGCCCAGTCTAAAAATGGGGAAAGCAGAGGAGACGTGTGAAAGTTGTAAAACCTGCCGGAATGTAATTATGCCCATTAAGAGTTTCACCAGCGGGTAACGGACATATCGCAATCTGCTGAAGGTAAATACCTCTGTATGTGTATATATACTTCTTCATCAAGATGTCATGTGTTAAAGTGAGATGCTAATTGAGATATTAGTACATATTTCAATGTAGTAGTAGCAGCCAGTGTTGCTGTGTGTTGCTAGTATGTGTTAATGTTGTCAGCTACGAACTCGGTATGAATTTGAGAGGTAAAGTAACGTTAATGTTTACTTGATTGTGTTATAACGATAGCAGCTTTGGTGAGTGGTGACATTGTTACCGCCTTCCTTCTGTTTTAAGCCAGTAATTATGTAAATCTGTCAATTCACTGAAAAGTTTGAATGTAGTCTAACTTACATTTATGATCGCATCGTGTGTGTGTGTGTGAGAGACAACAAACATTGTGTATACTGTTAGAAATTAAATGTACATAGTTGGCAACCATTGCCACCATGTACAGTGACTGGTGGAATGATAAATTGACAGTTACTTAATTTGTAAACAGATTACAGCACAACTACAATAGGCATACACATCTGACTGTTGAGGAGTACTGTTGTATTTATTGGACCAGGAAAAAAAAAAATGTATATCAAAGGTGTGGTGTGCAGTTACTGATCTCTTAACAGAATGGAAGTTATTAACTGATGTCCAATATTCCAAGGTAATAGCTCTGAGATGTAGTATAATTGACAATATTCTTCACTGTGTCCAACTGTACTTCACACAGCATATGACCACAGCAGTGCATCACCTGTGAGATCATGAGAAGGCTGAAGAACCAGGAGTGACAAGATATCACCGGATGGTGGGGTACAGAATTAAACCCAGGGACAGGTAAGCAAACAGAGGCAAGACATACAGAGATTGGATTTGTTCTTACTAATTGAAACCAAGCTCCAATTCAGTTCATTTTCATTTGTATAGCACCATCTCATACAAAAATAGTTCAAAGTGCTTTATATAAAAACAAAGTAAAACAGCAAAAATGTAATTATAAACAGACACATTCATGCATACATACACAAATACACATACAGTGCATTCAGAAAGTATTCAGACCCCTTAATTTTTTCAACATTTTGTTATATTGCAGCCTTATGCTAAACATTGTTACATTATTATTTTTTTCACATCAGTCTACACTTCATACCCCATAATGACTAACAAAAAAACAGATCTGTAGTAACTTTATTAAAAAGAAAAAACTGAAATATCACACTGAGATAAGTATTCAGGCACTTTGTTATAACACTTGAAATTTAGCTCAGGTGCATCCCATTTCTCTGGATCATCTTTGAGATATGTCTACACTTTGATTTGAATCCATCTGTTGCAAATTTAATTAATTGGACATGATTTGAAAAGGCACACACCTGTCTATATAAGGTCTTACAGCTGAAAATGCATATCAGAGCAAAAACCAAGCCATGAGGTCAAAGGAACTGTCTGCAGAGCTCAGACAGAGGATTGTGTCAAGGCACAGATCTGGGGAAGGCTAAAAAAAATTCTGCTGCATTGAAGGTTCCCAAGAGCACAGTGGCCTCCATAATTCTTTTATTTTTTTTATTTTCTCCACTTTTTCCTCCCCAATTTGGAGTGCCCAATGCGCTCTAAGTCCTCGTGGTAAGTCCCCCACATAGAGCGAGAACCACTTTATAAAGACCATGAGGAGTTTACCCCATGTGACTGTACCCTCCCTAGCAACTGGGCCAATATGGTTGCTTAGGAGACCTGGCTGGAGTCACTCAGCACACCCTGGATTCGAACTCACGACTCCAGGGGGTGGTAGTCAGCGTCAATACTCGCTGAGGTGCCCAGGCCCCCCTTTTTTTTTCTTCTTTTTAATACATGTGCAATGTTATCACAAATCTGGTTTTTGCTTTGTCATTATGGGGTATGGAGTCTGGTCATTACCACAAAATTATCCAGGAAGTAGCTCTGCAATCCAATGGCCACTGTAATATGCATTCTGGGTAAAAACCTTTAACTTGGACTCTTTTAAACTTCAAAATATGCACATTTGAGAGCTGAATTAAAATAGTCTTGATAAAACACTTGACATAACGTGGTACCAGTGGATGATAAAACTATCAGACAGGTAGCTGTGTGAGTAAATTACAGTGCATCCGGAAAGTATTCACAGCGCTTCACTTTTTCCACATTTTGTTATGTTACAGCCTTATTCCAAAATGGATTAAATTCATTATTTTCCTCAAAATTCTACAAACAATATCCCGTAATGACAACATGAAAGAAGTTTGTTTGAAATCTTTGCAAATTTATAAAAATAAAAAACAAAAACAAAAATCACGTACATAAGTATTCACAGCCTTTGCCATGACACTCAAAATTGAGCTCAGGTGCATCCTGTTTCCACTGATCATCCTTGAGATGTTTCTACAACTTGATTGGAGTCCACCTGTGGTAAATTCAGTTGATTGGACATGATTTGGAAAGGCACACACACCTGTCTATATAAGGTCCCACAGTTAACGGTGCATGTCAGAGCACAAACCAAGCCATGAAGTCCAAGGAATTGTCTGTAGACCTCCGAGACAGGATTGTTTCGAGGCACAGATCTGGGGAAGGGTACAGAAAAATTTCTGCAGCATTGAAGGTCCCAATGAGCACAGTGGCCTCCATCATCTGTAAATGGAAGAAGTTTGGAACCACCAGGACTCTTCCTAGAGCTGGCCGCCCGGCCAAACTGAGCGATTGGGGGAGAAGGGCCTTAGTCAGGGAGGTGACCAAGAACCCGATGGTCACTCTGACAGAGCTCCAGCGTTTCTCTGTGGAGAGAGGAGAACCTTCCAGAAGAACAACCATCTCTGCAGCACTCCACCAATCAGGCCTGTATGGTAGAGTGGCCAGACGGAAGCCTCTCCTCAATAAAAGGCACATGACAGCCCGCCTGGAGTTTGCCAAAAGGCACCTGAAGGACTCTCAGACCATGAGAAACAAAGATTGAACTCTTTGGCCTGAATGGCAAGCATCATGTCTGGAGGAACCCAGGCACCGCTCATCACCTGGCCAATACCATCCCTACAGTGAAGCATGGTGGTGGCAGCATCATGCTGTGGGGATGTTTTTCAGTGGCAGGAACTGGGAGACTAGTCAGGATCGAGGGAAAGATGAATCAATGTACAGAGACATCCTTGATGAAAACCTGCTCCAGAGCATTCTGGACCTTAAACTGGGGCGAAGGTTCATCTTCCAACAGGACAACGACCCTAAGCACATAGCCAAGATAACAAAGGAGTGGCTACTGGACAACTCTGTGAATGTCCTTGAGTGGCCCAGCCAGAGCCCAGACTTGAACCCGATTGAACATCTCTGGAGAGATCTGAAAATGCAGGTCCATCCAATCTGATGGAGCTTGAGAGGTCCTGCAAAGAAGAATGTGAGAAACTGCCCAAAAATATGTGTGCCAATCTTGTAGCATCATACTCAAAAAGACTTGAGGCTGTAATTGGTGCCAAAGGTGCTTCAACAAAGTATTGAGCAAAGACTGTGAATGCTTATGTACATGTGATGTACATCATTTTTTATTTTTAATAAATTTGCAAAGATTTCAAACAAACTTCTTTCATGTTGTCATTATGGGGTATTGTTTGTAGAATTTTGAGGAAAATAATGAATTTAATCCATTTTGGAATAAGGCTGTAACATTACAAAATGTGGAAAAAGTGAAGCGCTGTGAATACTTTCCGGATGCACTGTATGATCTGGACAAGTCATTGTCATGTCCTTCAATGCAAATTAGCAGGTTATAAAAAATATATATACAGTATATTTTTCTGTTTGTTTTACAAATTGTTCCTTTAACTACACAGAAATATGTACTTGTCTTGGAGAGATGTTCAATTTGGCCCAAATCTGTTATGTACTGTATGTGTAGCTGCCTGTTTCTTTGAGCAATTTTTACATTCCCATTTCCAACACTGATGACTGCTAATGATAAGAAACTTGTTTAAATTTTTTTTTTAGATCAAGCATTGGAACAAGGTTTACATGGGAGAATAAACACCCAACAGAGAGACAAGTCGATCACTAGTAAGTATCAACTGCAGTACTATATAAAATAAGATATTAGTCATCATCATCATCAATCCTTTATTTAATATTCAGGAGAACATTAAGGCAAAGACCCTTATGACCCTCAGACATGTTATAACAGGGTAAACGCAGCTGCAGTTAATACATTAGATGGTTGGTTTGATTTTGGTGTACCAATTGTCAATATTTTTTTTTTTTATCTACAACTGTGTTTACCTTGCTATGATACATATGTGAAAAGTGTCCATTGTTGTGAATCCATGTCTGTCTTCTTTTGGTGGTTCACATTGTTCTGACGGGGGTGCTAAGACATGCATTAGGTGCATGGTTAAATTGGCAAACATTTAATAACTAACACTCTCAAAGCTGACAGTACTCTGTATTCACATTGCCAAATTGTCTCATAATGGCAAATGTTGGTACAAACAATTTAAGTTTGTTTTAAACTTGTTTAAAGGAATGGTAAATGAAATCCTACTTTTTAAGGACTTTTCAGTGAATCTCAGTGTGTCCTACCCACCCCAGATGCACAAAGGATCCAGCTGATTACTGGCAATTTGAGGAGGATTGTTCTTTTATCTGCTACGTTGCACTGTCACTTCTAGTACAGATTCATTGATTTTTTTTTTTAATTTTTTGTTATGTTTTGATTTTACTTATTAATACACTGTATAGTTAGGATTCTGAATTAAAAGACAGTGTAATGTTTGTCTACATATATTAGAACTATACAGAGCCTCCAGGGGTCAGGAGAATTTTGTGGAAAACAACATAAAACTGAATTGGAAAATACAAGCTAAAAAGCAACAGACCACAACCCCCTCAGCTCAACAGCACAATTTGTTGCTTTCTCCACCTGTTTCAGAGGTGAAAATCATGACCTCATCATGATAGTAACCCTAATAGACAAGATAGACACATAGAGAAATGACATTTTTAGTTTTTCAGTTCCTCCTGGGGGGGCTCAGAAGAACGGTTTGTGAATAATTGGTTGATATTGTAAATTTACATCTGAATACATAAAAAAAAAAGGGTTTTATTTGTAGATGTATCTGTTTATTTTGTATTTCTTCAGTATGTTTTCAGTTGCAGATATTTCACAGTAATCTTAAAGCTTATATTTTATGAGAATTTGAAAAAACCTTTCTACTGTTCAGTAAATTAAATATTAAATGTTGTATTTAGATTTTACTTTTACAAGTTTTAATCTAAACACAAACACTGCCAGTCAAGTTTGAGATGATTTTAATCTGTTTTATACAGTATTTTTAGAGAATTTTTATATTGTCTTCCAAAATAAAACTAGTATTTTACAATCTTTAGCATGTTAACTCTTAATTGAAGGTGTTTGATCATAATTCAGAAAATACCTGTAAAATAACAGTGTTTCTCTGTAAAACTTTTAATGAAAATTTCTGTAAATATATTGTTTTTGCACTTTATTTGAATAAGGATATTTGACTGTAATTTGCCACTGCTGCCATTCATTTCACTGTTTTTTTTTTTTTGTTGTTGTTTTTTTTTAATTTAAAAAAAAAAAAAAAAATTTAAACAGCGTAGTCCCTTCAGGGTATACAAAATCCAGTTTACATTTGTATTTTTGAATTGAAGCGCGATGAATAAAACTTTTCTTACATTTTATTACTTTTGTGTCCTTATTTTGGTGGTCGAGAATAGGACATAAGTGTGTGGATGTCAAATGGACATCAAGTTTTTGACGTCAGTTTGATTTACATATTTGACCTGTTTTTTTTACGTCAATGTCTGATGTAAATTTTATGTCTTTTCAACATCAATTGCCCACTGGGTTAAGTGTCATCTTTTAAACCCCATATGATATAATGCCAAATGCTTTGATTTTAACAAAATAATTATTAATTTAATGAGATCCTTATTTATGCTATTCAACACTGGGGACATACCAGTGAATATTATATTTCCATATTCAGCTCAAACTTGCATGATAAAATTGAGAATAATATTCTTTATCATAAAATTCAAGGTGCATTTATATTTTAAAATGTATCTTAATATTTTAGTTTATTGAAAATGTTTTAATTTCATATTTATGGGACAGTGAAAATATGATGTCAAATCAAATGCCCATCTTGTATGGAACGTGTATAGGTTTTTCATACCATGTATTACTTTTAATTACTAACCCAGGGTAAAGGATAAGCAGTGTGACTAGGTATGCCTAGGCCAGGTCAGCATATTTTAGCAAACTCATAAAAAATAACTGCAACAATCCTAGGTGTTTATTCAGTAGTTTGAGAGACAGGTTTTGGCCTACCTGAAAGACATCACTGGACCCCTGCTGGACCCCCTTCAGTTTGCTTACCGAGCAAACAGGTCTTTGGATGATGCTGTCAATATGGGACTTCATTATATCCTGCAACACCATGACAGACCTGGGACTTATGCAAGGATCCTATTTGTGGACTTCAGTTCAGCCTTCAATACCATCATGCCTGATCTTCTCTCAACCAAACTGACCCAGCTTTCCATGCCCACCCCAGTCTGTTGATGGATCATCAGCTTTATGACAGATAGGCAGCAGCCAGTGAGATTGGGGAAACTCACATCTGGGACCCTCACTATTAGCACTAGTGTTTCTGCGTTCTCTCTCCACTGCTCTTCTCCCTGTACATGAATGATTGCACTGCAAAAGACCCCACTGTCAAGCTTCTGAAGTTTGCAGACGACACCACGGTAATCGGCCTCATCCGCGATGGTGACGAGTGCATTTTATCGTTGTTATATTGGGTACCTGTTCAATTTTAAAATTCTGTTTACTACGTACAAAGCTTTGAATGTTCTAGCTCCACTGTACTTAAGTGACCTATTACGCTGACCTATGTTCCATCACGTTCATTACGATCTCAAAATCCTGACCTGTTAACCTCTTAAACTGCCGGCGGTTCTGTGAGGAGGCGCTATATGGCAAGCCGTTTTAACACTTAAAATACTGAGGTCCCTGGATGCATAAGTTAGGCATATGTGGTATCATTTGAAAGCTTAGAATCTGAACTTTTGAACAGAGAACGACATCAATTTTGCATTTAGTTACATAAAATAAAATAAGGCCTGAAATAATTTGTCGCAAATTGGCCCCACCTAGAGGTTGTATATAAAAATGTACATAACATTCCTTCACATAGCACTTAAATGGACAAGTCATATGTCAAATGAAAGCTCTCAGTCTAAGGAAGGTGACTGTATAGTTTATTTATTTTGTTGCCACAAAGTGATTTTTTTTTCTTTTTTTTCCCTGTAAGGCATAAAATGCATACATCTCTTTTCTGTGCTGACCACTGATCTGTAAGCCTCAAATGGCCTCAAACTTTATATCAAATCTTACCTTGGGTTGTTAGCTTTAAAATTAAAGTAATTACTTTTTTACTTGTTTGTTAGCTTGCTTGGATGAATTTTTGTGTTGTGTTGAAACATTTTTGACCGGTAGAAAAAGCATGAGAAACAAATCATCAGCAAAATAGGTTCCCATCTATAGAAGATGAAATGTTATACATCATTGTAAAGCTGGGATTTTCTGCTTTTCAATGACATCTAGATTATGAAGGTGTGGACACCTGGATATACAGTATATATATCCTTTGATTTAATTAAATTTAAACCGATCAGCATTTAACCTAATGTGATTAAGTGAATTATTTTAGTGGAATTAATCAGTATTTTCATCACATATATCCTTTTGAACTAATGATTTATATATATATATATATATATATATATATATATATATATATATATATATATATATATATATATATATATACCATAAGATTTACTAAGTATCTTAATATATGTTCTTTGTGGTGTCATGCTCATACAAACAGTTTGAGTCCATTCCATATCTGTCTTCATGCTTTAAGAGACAGTGTGTCTTCTGACTAAGAGGCCTAGGTCACGTAGGCCACTCCTCTAGTGTCTACATTGATTATGAATGTTTCTGCCAAGTTAACAAGAATACAACTTAAGCTCTCCTGAGAGAAAGTACAGTTATCTCTATGTTTTAAGTTCCAATAAGATAAGACCAATCTCCAACAGAAGCTTTGTAGTACAAGACCTTGGATAGGAGAAACTGTGTGTGTTTCTCCAGAAGTATTTCTGTTTCAGGAATTCAGTAAAGTGAGAATAGCAGTCGAGAGGTGGACAACTGGATCTCAGAGACCTACTATTGTCTATAAAGGGAAGACTGTCCGTTGCCTGTGACCTGACTCGGACCATTGGATCCTATATACGGAACTATAGCGTCATGCCAACAATAAATGAGATAAACGACGTACACAATGACCATGTTCAGAAATGTTCTATTGTTATCTATGCTTGTAATCAATCAGAATTCTCGAAGCTATAGCATTAACGTCAGCTTGATGCTCTGACTATAAGTACTGATATTTTTGGACCTGAGTTTATTTCATGATTCTCCTCTCTTTGAACTCAGAGGCTTTTGTACTGCTGACTTCTGCCATTTGATTTTGCAAACAACGTCAGTAATATTCAACTAATTTGATTGACACCTCGACTCTTCGTCTTCATTCCAAGCCTACTTGTCTACGGGCCCAAGCTGTAATCCCCTACAGCGTTATGGTGGAGAATGCTGGCAATTGTCGCTGTAACACCTGATCGACCAACATATAAGGTAGATAGATCTAATACTTAATTCTTAGGGTTATCTGGTGGAAAAGATTTAGGAGGGTTGAGAGTGCAGGTGTTTTTATTAATTAAAAAACAGCTATTGTGACGGGCAGAAAAGGGCAAATGCTGTAAACCGCACTGCTCCGATGCTTTGACATCTAAAAAATTTTCTGAGCTCATCAAAAAGATGGTCAGTCAGGGTTTCAATTCTGATTGGAAAATTGAGCAACAAATTGACTGGCTCGAAGCAAAGAAAGAGCCAGAAAATAACAAGTTCTTAGCGTGTGTGCATATTCATGGATTAGTAAGATGGGGGCTGTGCCTTTAACCCCCGACGGGACCATCTTAGAAGTATTTGATGGTTGTCATGATCTTATTATGATGTGTGATAAAATTACAGAAGTGTCTGGGATAAATGTGGGATATGATCTGAGTCAGGTTAACAAATGGCTGGCTGTGGTTTTTGAAACAATAGAAAATAGTAAAACATAAAAAAGCAGCTTTTGTGCCAGTCCCTTCTGCTCCCGAGCTTTCTTATCAGCCTGCTCAAGTGGCAGCTGCACTGAACACAATCCCCCAGCCAGAAGAACAAGCTGAGAGTCCCTATGATGAAGTTAGAAGACTGCTGAATGCAGTTATAGGAGAAGCACCTCCGTCTTATGCTGATAAAATCAAAGAACAACACACACAATTTTCACCAAAAGGGCCTCAGACAATTAGGAATGTTATGCTGTCCGCTATGGAAAAAGCCAAAGTTCCCACTAAGGGAACAGTGTCAGTTCATCAGTGTAACTGATGATATCACCAGAGACACAGAAATGGTGGCAGGAGGAGATATGGGAGAATGGGTTAGAGTATCTCTATCAGAGAGAAACAATCTGCTGGCAGGCCTTGAACCCTTGAAATTGTTTAATCCAAACAAAGTAGTGTGGGCAAAAACAGAAGCTCTGGCAAGGCAACAGAATTTAGGCATATGTGATGTCCAGGTCATTGTAGAGAGTCTTGTGCCCCCGAGTAAACTACAGTTGGTTCAAGCTGTTGATATTCACCCCAGAGTCTCTCCTCTAAGTTTAAAATTTTGATGGGCCTTACCAGGTGTTATTGACAATAAATACTAAGTACAGTGTGGAGACATTGGTCACAGGTGAAACCTATCGAGAAAGGTCACAACCAAACAACTACCATACTTCATAAGTTAGCCTTGAATGATACAGATGGCTAATCCAGAAGACTTATTGAAGTTGCTAATTCTGTAAGAAGAAGTTCTTAGAGAAAGAAGGCTGAAAGTGAGATGAGCTTTTTTCTGATTAGTCATCCCTCTCTCACTTGTGCTGGTAATCATGGTTGCATTATCATTTCTTATGTGGATTCAAATTTCTCTCTGGATGGGTCGACTTCATGCATTTACAGCGAATTGGGACTATGGGGTTTTAGATAGTGTCCATCATGGGTCAGATATCCATGCCTAAATTTACAAGAGGGTCTAAAACTAAATCCAACACTACATCAATCTTTCCTAGAGCCTAATGGCAAACAGAAATTGTATCATTTGACGGCAATAGCATGGTGACCTATTGGCTCGGTCAGTCCCCAAATTTTCCAGAGAGCACCCTCATATTACAGAAAGGCCAGTGGGAGAATGAAAAGGACTGGATGTGTTGAGAGTAATTTCAGCTCACTTTGCTGGATTCCTCTAACCATGGCTCATGAAAATTACAGTGCCTGTCTTTATCCTGTTGAAGGAACCAACAGATATGTGCTCCATCAAAAACCTCCCATCAGTGTAACTGAAAGAAGTAAAAGAGAAACTAGTCAAAATAAATAAATCAATGAAACCAACTAATAATAATAATAATAAAAAAAAGATGTGTCTAGACCAAATTCTATCTTGTAACTTGAGTATGAAAAGCAAACCTTAAATGTGAAAACTTCACATTCATGTGTCTGTTGTGTTGTATGTTCTGTCTGGTCCAGTTTATGGTATCCCGAGTGTCAACATTATATGTTGACTTGATGTTTATGTTACAATATTTATGATAATTTATCTCTTTAATATGGAAATGGTGTTTGGTATAATTCCAGAAGAATTTTAAACTCTTCAAGTTTTTTTTTTTATGAGGTTTTAAGATGAAGCTTGAGAAAATTAAGGATATAAGAAAAGCTTCAGTTCAGGTGCAGGGGTTAAGGCAAGATAAGTGATTTCTAAGTACCAGAAATTAAAATATTTTTGTTTAAGATTAAATTGATCCTTACTTAGGAAATTTTGAGGATAAAATTGAGTATAATCTTAAATCAAACCCTGCAAAGTCTTGATATCTAAATAAAAGAAACAATGCTTAATTGTTTAGAGAAGAATTGTTGTGTTGTGTTGAAGAATAACTTAAATATATTATTGAGAGATTCTAAAATGAAAAGAAGAAACAACTGTAATAAGATTAGAAACAGCGTGAGAGAGTGGGATGCCCCCCTCCGAATTTCTCACCCCACCCCACCCTACTTACTCTCTCTCTCTCTCTGTCTCTCTCTCAGTCTCTAAGTTTGATATGCATCTGCTTGAAACATAAGAGCAGTGAAGGTCAAGAAAATTTGAAGTGTGCTAAAGGCACATCTCTAAATTGTTTTGTTTTATTTTATATGGAAAATGATGTGACTTGACAATAATGTTGGATACAGTGATATGAAGGAGAGGTTCAAACAGCTTTCCTCATCATGATTAAAGATATATATTTGTAGGTTCTACTGGTTGTTTAGATCAGTGTTACTATCAGAAATAATTAATAATAATTTATTTAGTTATTAATTAATATTTAAATTAAATAATAGAATCTAACTCATTAAAGCCTCATACGAGGCACCAGTAAATGTAGTGCGCTACGTTCAGGAGCGGGTTTGGTTATTAGCAATAATTAATAATTATCAAAGATAATTATCAATTATTTAAATCAATAGAACATTGATTAGAATTAACACTAGCCTATTGATCCTTCAAATTCAATAATCATCAAAGATAATTATCAATTATCAAAATCAATAGAATATTAATAAGGATTAATATCACCGGGGCACCACCCTGGAATCAGGGACTAATAACCAGACAGTATAACAGTCTCAATATTAGATTGTTCTCTTAAGAAAATCGACATTCAAAAGGAAACAATGAAGGCTTGAATACGAGCACTGACATCCCCTGTCAGTATTTGACACAGGTGTATGCAAAACAAACCAAAACACTTCTCTTTAAAATATAGCAAAGTTTATTTATGAAGTAATATCAATTAATAATGAATACAATGCAGTCAATAAACTTCCAACTTCCAACTACAAACTAAACAGTGATATGATTAGATATGGTAACCAAAATAAGCCTAACACATGAGAGGAAGGTGTGTGTGTGTGAATGTGTGTGTGTGTGTGTGTGTAAGGAGTGACGCGCACAAAATGGCGGACGTGACTCTCGTGGAGAGCACGTCATGCGAGATTTCCGGCCAGAGAATATGGCCGCTAATGTGGGCGGAGAGAAGCCGGTTAATGACGTCTGCCCGTTTACCGCGTGTCTACGCTTGTGCGATAACTTGGGGACAAAGCTGAGCTTTATCACGAAGTTATCTACTACCCAAAAGTGTGTGCGAGAGTGCTTGTGAGGGGTCGCGTATGTGTGTATGGTTAGTACTAGAGAGAGAGCATAAAGTGGTGGCACCAAAGCCGGTTTCGCGATCGTGGGAGAGAAAGCAGCTGCTAGTTTATCACTCAGAGATGCGGTGGACGGCTCGTAAACCATCCTGCGGTCTTTGGTTCTTTAATGGATAAACTCAGTGTGCCGGTCTCACCCGCGATTGCGGAAATACACAACAGTCCAATGTGGTTGGACTACAACACAGCAGATCTCATTCGTGATAACAGTACATTACAGTAACACCTTGAGTATTATTAGCAGCAATGAGCGGACTCAGCGGTCCATAAACTGTACAAGCAATAAACTTGATACACAAGAATAACACACTATAATATTCTATCTCTGCTCAGACGTAAACCTCTTACTTGAATCGTATGAGGACGTAGGTAGAATGTGTGTTCATCCGTCCTTTAACTCCGACTTGGTTCCTCGAGGCTCGGGTGATGACGGGAGGCCGTTTCCTCGCTCTGTCGGCGAGCGGTAAGGCTGCTGATTCTCTGCGGGCTGGCGCAGAATTCAGCGACGTCGACTTGATTGAAGATGGAAGAGAAATCTTTCTCTTCACTTCTGCAGGAAAACGGATGAAGATGTGGATTGCTCGGCGGTCTCTTTCGGATCCGTTAGAGTGTTCGGTGGAACACAGAGTAATCTCAACTCGTCCAGCAAGATGGAGATTGTATGACCACAGTTTCAAGTCGACGTTACTTCCTTGTGCCACGAGGCTACACCTGAGAGCAGCGATGAGCTGTGTCTACACACGGCGAGCAAAGTTGTTGGAAGCAATGCCCGGAAGCATCTCAGAGGTATTTCTACTCCTGATCACGTCATGGTTGAGGGGCGTTCTGTTGTGTGCCTCATCCAATAGGAGTTGAGAGTTCAAATCAAATCACTTTTATTGTCACACAACCATATACACAAGTGCAATGGTGTGTGAAATTCTTGGGTGCAGTTCCGAGCAACATAGCAGTCATGACAGTGATGAGACATATACCAATTTACAATAAACATCAGATTAACACAACACAATTTAAAGTCTAATATACACATAATTACACACAACACAATATACAAATAATAACATACGCTGTACAGTATACAATACACAATATAGATACACATTATTCATTTAAAAAAAGTATATATAGTATACATAGAATGTACAGTAGGTTGTATTGTACTGTATTGACATTCAGGCTGTCAGTTGTTAAGAGAGTATATAATATAATAATAATATAATTTATGACAGTCTGGTGTGAGATATAAGAGTAAGGGTAATAAAGTGCAGTGCTGATGTATTTTGATCATTTGAGATCAAGAGTTCAAAAGTCTGATTGCTTGGGGGAAGAAGCTATCATGAAGTCGGCTGGTGCGGGTCCTGATTCTGCGATACCGCCTGCCTGATGGTAGCAGTGAGAACAGCCCATGGCTCGGGTGGCTGGAGTCTCTGATGATCCTCCGAGCTTTTTTCACACACCGCCTGGTATATATGTCCTGGAGGGAGGGAAGCTCACCTCCGATGATGTGTCTGGCAGTTTGCACCACCCTTTGCAGTGCTTTGCGGTTGTGGGTGGTGCTATTGCCGTACCAGGCGGAGATGCAGCCAGTCAGGATGCTCTCTACAGTGCAGGTGTAGAACCGTGTGAGGATGTGGCGGTTCATTCCAAACCTCCTCAGCCGTCTCAGGAAGAAGAGGCGTTGATAAGCCTTCTTCACAACGACTTCAGTGTGGATAGACCATGTGAGTTCCTCAGTGATGTGGACACCCAGGAACTTGTGGGCTGAGAACACAGCCCTGTGGGGCTCCAGTGTTGAGGGTCAGTGATGAGGAAATGTTGCTGCCTATTCTAACCACCTGGCATCTGCTTGACAGGAAGTTCAGGATCCAGCTGCACAGCGAGCTGTTTAAGCACAGAGCCCGCAGTTTCTCATCAAGCTTGGAGGGCACTATGGTGTTGAATGCTGAGCTGTATGCTGAGTTTGATCCTTTAGTGAGCAAGGTTTCATGGGATTTGTAGTCTGTTTTGGACTCCCTTTGTTTGATTTTGGCGCGGTTTTTATCAGTAAGATTTATGACTTTGTGTGTGGGCCTCGGTTAGGTTTTATGACTGTGTTAGGCCTGCCTTTGTCTTCTGTCTTCTATTTTATGGACATGAGGCCCAACATATTCAGAGGGCAATTTGGATTTTATACTATAGACAAGCGATTCAGTTGAATGTTCATCTGAAAAAAATACATGTAGGTTCAAGACAATCTACAGACTATTATTGAATTAAGGTGATGTTTTTAAATTAAGCTTCCTAGAAATTTGACAGAGGCTACACTTTAGTTTTGTTCTGTTATTAGTCCCCACCATGATACTGGTCTTTTGTGACATTTGCTAAAGTAGCAGAAATACAACCTGAATGGAAATTTATGATCTGTACATGAGTTAAATTTTAGAATTCTTACTTCTACTTTTAATTTGGACAATTTTAATAGATTGTTGAATTTTGAATGATGATTTTGAAATGTTTTGAAATGTCTCCATATTTAAGCAGTTGTAGATGGTTCCATTGGCTGTGACGGTTCTAAGGTATACTCCCTGAAACAAAAGAAAATATCTGTTTACTGATACCAAATTATTAAGGATTGGCTAATAGGACTGAGCGGTATCTAGACCAGTGGCAAGAAGTGATGACCCAATGACGTGTAAGACTCGTCACTGGGTCTAAAATAAGAATAAAAAAACTGCATGACCATTTGGAAACGAAATGTAACAGTGCTATCTCCATGGTTTATAATGTTACAGCTTGGATGCACTTGCACATGTTTCATCTGTGTTTAGAAGTGGTTGCTATTAGGAAAACTAACTTGTACGTACCTTTGAAAGTCGATGGAACCTAGTATGGAAAGATTTCAGCCCGTATTAAGTGTTTATGTGGCCACAAGTAAAGGATGTGGCCATGGGGAATGAATGGTTTGATCAAGAAAAACAATTTCGCACATTCTTAAGGCCAATTCCATCAGTACAAGAGATGTGTGAACTCCAAATTATGCCTAGAGGTGATAGGTGTACTACCCACAAGATTGTGCATGCAATAGGACCTGAGTGGCACCCGGCAGAGAAATGCAGAAATGTTGAGTGCTCAGAAAGGGATTTATGTTTTGCTAAGTTGGAAAATAGCACTGAATATTACCCAAAACTGAAAGCAAAGAGGGCACAGGTTTAATACATAGAAGCTTTCCTGAATCAACTAAAAAGTACTGAGGTTTTTGAAGGATATGAATATTTGAATTCATTATGGCTTAGATCTAATGGTAGTCCTTTCTTGTCTGACAGAGAAGAACCATTTGCACTAGCATTAACTTGGATGGGAAGAATTCGTAGAAGCATCTGAACAAATAGTTATTGGTATAGGGAAGTATATACTCTATGCAGCTGTTTTAGGATTAGTGTTGCTGTGTTATATTTTATGGATGATTATCCGCTGTGGTTTCTCCTATCTGTGTAAGTCTGCTTGCAGAACTTTGAACCCAACAGAAGAAGAGAAGCGACTTCGGAAACTGACAAACAGCCTGAAGTCACAACTGAACAAAGACAACATCGATGCCCTGTTGTGAGGGGGAGGTGGGAGAGCCTTGACCATGGGGAATGGAATTTATAGTTTCCGGCATGTCTGTGGAGTGTCAAAGAGGCAAATGTGACCCATCAGGGGAGCATGTGTCACCACTCTCACCTTCCGTAGTGACCTCACTAGACCGGACATGGGGTATTTGACCCCACATTGGTCTAAGACGGTGGAGTGAAGGAGTGGATGGCTGGATATATATATATATATATATATATATATATATATATCCTTTGAGTTAATTACATTTAAACCAATCAGCATTTAACCTAATGCGATTAAGTGAATTATTTTAGTGGTACTAATCAGTATTTTCATCACATATATCTTTTTGAACTAATGATTTATTATTCTTAATATATGTTCTTAATATATATTCCATATCTGTCTTCATGCTTTAGGAGGCAGTGTGTCTTTTGACTAAGAGGCCTAGGTCATTGTGGCAGCGGGGGCGTGGTCAAGCATCTCTCCGGAGAGAGAGAAAGCGGTAAGGGCGCTTACACCTGAGCTAAATTATGTCTAACACCTGTCTCTAATTTTAGTGAGCACGGGGAGAGCGGCATAAAAGGAGCCACACCGCCAGAAGAGAGGGAGAGACCGGCATAAGAAATACAAGCCTAGCACGAAAGTGACTGTGAAATTGTGTGTAGTTAAGTCAACAAGTGTTCCTGCCAAGCTGTAAAAACTATAAACTGGATAAATTAAAGCACCCACCTGAACTGGGAAACCTCGCTTCTCGCCTCCTCCTTTATCCCAAATCTCTTACAGTCATGTAGGCCGCTTCTCTAGTATCTACATTGATTATGAATGTTTCAACTTCAGCTCTCCTGAGAGAAAGTACAGTTATCTCTGTGTTTTAAGTTCCAATAAGATAAGAACTATCTTCAACAGAAGCTTTGTAGTATAAGACCTTGAATAGGAGAAACTGTGCGTGTGTTTCTCTTGAAGTATTTCTGTTTCAGGAATTCAGTAAAGTGAGAATAGCAGTCAAGAGGTGCACAAATTGACCTCAGAGACCTACTATTGTCTATAAAGGGAAGACTATCCGTGGCCTATGACCTGACTTGGACCATTGGATCCTATAAATGGAACTAAAGCATCATGCCAACAATCAACGAGATAAACGATATACACGATTACCATGTTCAGAAATGTTCTATAGTTATCTATACTTGTAACCAATCAGAATTCTAGAAGCTATAGCATTAACGTCAGCTTGATGCTGTATCTGACTATAAGTATTGATGTTTTTGGACCTGAGTTTAGTTCGTGATTCTCCTGTCTTCGAACTCAGAGGCTTTTGTACTACTGACTTTTGCCATTTGATTTTGCAAACAACTTCAGTAAAATTCAACTAATTTGATTGACACCTCGACTCTTCGTCTTCATTCCAAGCCTACTGGTCTACGGGCCCATGCTGTATTCCCCTGCAATTAGGCTTTTAAACAATGCAGAAGCCAAGATGTTCAACAAAACAGTGTGGAAGCTCTCAGCACTTCAAAAAAAGACATATTGTCTATGGGTGAGGGCTAAAATGCTTAAGAGCACCACCTACATTTCAGATCAGTATAATGTGATGGAAGGTGATAGAGAAAAAAAAAATTCTAGTACTTGCTGCCATCCAGTGGAATAAAATAATACTTTTTGCTTGAAAACCGAGGACACAGAACTGAAATGGCATGCTTTTAAACTTTAGACATAAAAAAATATTTATTTCCAAAAAAAAAATTGTTTATCAAAAAATTGTAAACACATACAATGTTATTTATTAATTATTGCAATCATTTCTTAAAATATACCAGGTTATCTGTAATATGAGACAATTTTTTATGAAATTAGTCCACTGTATGTGTGAAAAGGGAGCTTTTAAATTTAAGTGTGAACATTTTCAGGCAGCAGCCCAAAAAATCCTGCAGAGTATAAAATAATAAGAAGAATATCAAAATCACAGAAAAGGAGGTAGAACCTTTTCCTGTTTGGCTCCTAAACTATGGAATAGTCTTCCTAACACTGTTCGGGACTCAGACACACTCTCTCAGTTTAAGTCTAGACTATAGACTCATCTATTCAGCCAGGCATACACCTAATTTATCCATCAACTCATAGTTATGCTGCTTTAGTTAGGTCTGCCAGAACAGGAAACACTTCTTTTATTCTATAACTCTGCAATAAATTGAATGGCATCTATGCTAATATTATTCTATTTGTTTCCCTGTCTCGGGATTCATATCCCGAGGTTACCAGAGCCTGCCAGATCCAGCTCCGTTCCTGCTTGATATCCGACTCCACTGCTACGTGTCGCTGAGTGATGATGACTAACTGCAGTCTGTGCCAGCCAGACATCACTTCAGTCAACTACGATGGACTTCAGCAGATATATGGACTTCAGACCTATCTATATGTAGTGAGACAGACTACTGTCTTGTAGTATTTCCCTTAGTTTTGACATTTGTGTATAATAGTGACTTTCCCTTTTATGCATAATATATTTTAACTTTAATGCGACTTGCATTATGCAGTGTGTACAAGAACAGCGCATTTGTCTGTTTTATTGTATCATGCCCCTCATCATTAGGTTGGTTTTTATAGCCTATCAGCGTGCATTCGTGGGGTATATTAGGGTGGCTACATGCCGCCAAGTTGCGTGTCATGGTCTAATCACCTCCCCCTTTCTGGTATCAGATGCTTCCGCTCCTAAGCATTTGTTTGTACATGGTGCTGCCTTCCTCCAGTCTGCCTGTTCCATACTGTATACCACCTGTGTATTCGCGGCCGTAATTATGGCTGTAGCTTCAACACTTTTGGTGAAATAATCTGCTCACCAGAATGTGTCTGTCTGCATAGAAGCTACAGGGCTGAACTTTGACGCTGCTGTTTTGTTGTACTATTTTGTTTTTCTTTGTTTTTTTTCTGTTTGTTTTGTTTTACATTTTGGTTTTTGGCATGTTTACATTTACAACTCAGTCTCTGGCTACAGAAGAGCTGTTTTGGTACTCACAGAGAGAAGTGTGATCATTATCTCTGTATGTGTATATCCTGAGCCAACGAGATCATCATTAGAGTTTGGAAATAGTGTTATTTTGTTCCGATTTAAACCCTTAAACCCCTGCCCTTCACACTAACATATTTTGTTTTGTGTGTTAAAACCCTTCGAGTTTTTTTTTGTTGGTTTCTTTGTTGTGTTGTGTTGGTTTATTATATGATTATTTTGTTAGTTTTCTCTTCTGTGTTCTCAGGAGCTGAGGGCCCAGTGTAGGGGTCTAGCCATTCCCTGCTAAATGGTGGTAGTGCCCCTGTCACATGCGGAGTGCTGTGTATTCACAAATGATTCACCTGTGTGCCCTTTTCTATGTGTGATTGGGTTAGTATTTTCCTGTTAATTACAGGGTGGCGTAATCAGATTATCTATTGGTTTTTCCTAACATATTAGCATCAGCAGCATTCTCCCCCCTCTGCTGGTGCAACAGCCCTTTTGTTTTGAAACAACATACCTGTGTGCCCTTTTCTATTTGTGATTGGGTTGGTATTTCCCTGTTAATTACAGGGTGGCATAGTCAGATTATATATTGGTTTTCTCTAACATATTAGCATCAGCAGCATTCTTCCCCCTCTGCTGGTGCAACAGCCCTATCCTCCTACCCCCCACTCCGCTATATATACACTATATTGCCAAAAGTATTCGCTCACCCATCCAAATAATTGAATTCAGGTGTTCCAATCACTTCCATGGCCACAGGTGTATAAAATGAAGCACCTAGGCATGCAGACTGCTTCTACAAACATTTGTGAAAGAATGGGCCACTCTCAGGAGCTCAGTGAATTCCAGCGTGGTACTGTGATAGGATGCCACCTGTGCAACAAGTCCAGTCGTGAAATTTCCTCGCTACTAAATATTCCACAGTCAACTGTCAGTGGTATTATAACAAAGTGGAAGCGATTGGGAATGACAGCAACTCAGCCACGAAGTGGTAGGCCACGTAAAATGACAGAGCGGGGTCAGCGGATGCTGAGGCGCATAGTGCGCAGAGGTCGCCAACTTTCTGCAGAGTCAATTGCTACAGACCTCCAAAGTTCATGTGGCCTTCAGATTAGCTCAAGAACAGTGCGTAGAGAGCTTCATGGAATGGGTTTCCATGACCGAGCAGCTGCATCCAAGCCATACATCACCAAGTGCAATGCAAAGCATCGGATGCAGTGGTGTAAAGCACGCCGCCACTGGACTCTAGAGCAGTGGAGACGCGTTCTCTGGAGTGATGAATCACGCTTCTCCATCTGGCAATCTAATGGACGAGTCTGGGTTTGGTGGTTGCCAGGAGAACGGTACTTGTCTGACTGCATTGTGCCAACTGTGAAGTTTGGTGGAGGGGGGATTATGGTGTGGGGTTGTTTTTCAGGAGCTGGGCTTGGCCCCTTAGTTCCAGTGAAAGGAACTCTGAATGCTTCAGCATACCAAGAGATTTTGGACAATTCCATGCTCCCAAATTTGTGGGAACAGTTTTGGGATGGCCCCTTCCTGTTCCAACATGACTGTGCACCAGTGCACAAAGCAAGGTCCATAAAGACATGGATGAGCAAGTTTGGTGTGGAAGAACTTGACTGGCCTGCACAGAGTCCTGACCTCAACCCGATAGAGCACCTTTGGGATGAATTAGAGCGAAGACTGCGAGCCAGGCCTTCTCGTCCAACATCAGTGTCTGACCTCACAAATGCGCTTCTGGAAGAATGGTCAAAAATTCCCATAAACAAACTCCTAAACCTTGTGGAAAGCCTTCCCAGAAGAGTTGAAGCTGTTATAGCTGCAAAGGGTGGGCCGACGTCATATTAAACCCTATGAATTAAGAATGGGATGTCACTTAAGTTCATATGCGTCTAAAGGCAGATGAGCGAATACATTTGGCAATATAGTGTATATATATAAATATATATATATATATATATATATATATATATATATATATGTGTGTGTGTGTGTGTGTGTGTGTGTGTGTGTGTGTGTGTGTGTGTGTGTGTGTGTGTGTGTGTATAAATATATAAATAACATTTTACTAAGTAAATTCATCAAGGTTGTTTTCACACCTAGTTTGTTTGAGCACTCCAAGTGGTCTCCGACTGATATTATGTGTACATGTAAACACCCCAAATTATCTCAGAACCCCAAAAAGATTAATAATGTTTGTGGTTCAGTTGATTTGTGCATTGTGAACTCAGAGATGCACCAGTCCGCTTTGCATTTCGTTATAACAGAAATACCTTGATGCTTGTCACACATAGCTGCCAACTTCTGTCGCAGGTAAAAAAAAAAAAAAAAAAAAAAAAAACTTTTTACAATGTATGGTTGTATGTGTCAGGTACAGTTAACAGAGAACCCAGAAGCAGAGCTGAAGTAAGGGGTTAATGAAAAAAAAGACAGGGAAAAAAAATAAGCAACAAAAGTCCGGGTCAAACAGTCCATAAGGCAACCAAGGCAGAGGGCTGTGAGAGCTCAGAGGCGGGAGAACAGGCAGGAAGTCAAGAACAGGTGTAGAGAGGATCGCAGGGTAGGTAAAGGAAGCCGATCATCTCAGCAGCAGACCAGGACTAGGCAGAGTGCTGGAGAAAACAGGACAAAACAGACTAGGCAGTGGCACAAGACAATCTGGACAAGGACAACAGAGAAAGCAAAACTAGCAAAGCCAGACATCATTAGTGCCAAAGTGAATAATCTTAGAAAATGTAAGTTTTGCATTAGCCAGCACTTGTAAACCGGGGCGGACTGGGAACAAAATGTGACCCTGGTGAAAATTTGATGGGTGGGTGGTCTTGCCATGACAAGTCGTTGAGGGTTGGGGGGTTGTGGTGCTTGGGGTATTGTGTTTTTCACTGTCCCCTTCTGCATATCGCGGCCCCCTTCGGAACATCGCGGCACCATTTCGTAGCCCCCTTCATCATATTGCAGCCCCGTTTCGGAGCTGGCCCACCGAGAAAAGTCCCTGTTCTCCTGAAGGCCAGTCCACCTCTGCTTGTAAATTTGATCTAATGTCAGACACCCTGGCACCAGACAAACATTTTACAATGGTGGCTGGAGTCTCTATTTTCATGTTCCTTAAAATATAATCTCCTATAAACAGGGCGCTTTCAACAGGCTTCTTAGTGGGTGTGTCACTGAGTGGGGAGAACCTGTTGGAAATTATAACAGGAATGGGAGAGCATTGTCATTTTGCTGAGGGAGTATGTCGCTGAGATTTCACCCAAACACCCTGCTGTGGGGGCTCTACAGCCGGAACTGAAGTGTGTGTGTTGTTCGCTGTACTACCCACACCCCAAACAATATCTATTGGCTTCTCTTTCTCACTGACCTCCACTAGCATTCGGATGTGTCTTTAACTCATTAATCTTCTCCATCAGCCTAACTAATTCCTTACATTTATCACATGTAAATCCTTCACCGCTGACAGATGAAGCTATAGTAAACATGTGACATGCAGTGCAAGCAGCAATAACGTGTTGGTGCCATGACTTACTGCAGTTGTTTGTTGTATAGGTGTTGTGTTTCCTGAGCAGCGGGGATTTGAGATCAATGTAATAATCCGTATAAAACACAGTGAAAATAAACTGATGCATGCAGTTGAATTGTGAAAAAGGAGAAACGCGGAAAAAACAGATACACATGGTAAAATAGCAGAGATTAAAGATTAAAATGCTGAAAACAGAAAAATAATCAATGCTTAGCAGGCTAGGAGGTTACAAACACAAACTCAAGGTATGCGCCTGAAGCAACAGGAACAGGAAGTGATGATCCAATAGGAACAGCACAGAATAACCTCGACCTTGAACAATACAGAATATCTCGACCTTGAACAGTTAAAAATCTGCACAGAACAGAGTGTCCGCGACCCAGACAGCAGTACCCAATCGCGGGCTCGTCTGGTGAGAAAGATCACGAACACCACCTTGGCTCTCTCGGAGGCGTAAGTGATGGGCTGGAGGGAGAACACAATATCACACTGAGTCTAAAAGGAATGACAGGATGTGTCGGATTGTAATGTCAGGTATGGTTAACAGAGGACCCAGAAGTGGAGCTGAAGGAAGGGGTTTTAAATGAAAAATTATTTTTACAAAGACAGGGAAAAAATAAACAACAAATGTCTGGGGTAAACAGTCCAATAAGGCAACCAAGGCAGAGGGCTGGGCGAGCTCAGAGGTGGGAGAACAGGCAGGAAGTCGAGAAATGGGCAGAGATGATCACAGGGCAGGGCAGGAACAGGAAGCAGACCTGCTTATTAGGAGCAGACCAAGACTGGAGAGAGCACTGTTGAAAACAGGACAAAACAAACAAGACTAGAGGGCTAAAGTTGACTAGGCAATGACACAAGACAACAGCCCACAAACAGAGAGAGGTTAAATAGGGGAGAAAATCAAGAGGGAGAGGAGGAACAGTTGTAAGTGATCACAATGATTATGTAATGCAATCAGCTGGGAGATTGTGATCGCCAGGAGGTAACAGAAACAGAACAGCACTGCAATGTCACAGTAAAGTTAAGTCTAGGGATGTGAATCAATTAAAAGGTTTAACTCATTAATCACACAGTTTTCTGTGATTAATAGTGATTATATTATGGTACATGATAAATTCCAACAAACTTTAAAAATTATCATAAATCTATTTAATTCATACTTTGTCTCAAAGAACTTGCAAGAAATCGGTTTGTCGTCATTTATTTTAATTATTAAAAAACAATTGCAGATAGAGTTAATCAGACACATTTTTACAGGTATTAATCTTTGATAAATATATGTATACATGCCATTAAATCAGTGGACATGTAATTACAATTTGGGCAATTTGGGCAAAATCTTCTGGCATTTACCAGTGGATTTTTCTTAATAATAGGATCAAATGGGCATATTCAATTCATATCAGACTTTATTAGAAAGAGAAACTTAAGTGTACAGTAAATTGCCAATGCATTATTAGACACTATACATACAAACATATTGAATGCTTAAGATTAATTGGATGAAGTTTCTAAAAATCTTAACTATTATTTTCTCTTGTTTCTGTTTAGTCTCTACAAGTATATCAGCCTGCAAGTCCTTCTCAGTCTCTTCCACGCAGTTTTGCTTTTAAAAATGGTTCAGATGAAAGTGTGTGAGCGTTTTTGGGCGATGTGAAAAAATATGGCAGCTTGCTCGCATCTCGCACACCTGATTCACCACTTGCAGGGGAATTCTTCATTCTCCATTCAGTACATCATGTGATGCGTGTAATAAATAAATGTGCACTGTTACACACAATCAGTTTCTGTGCTGGGATGTGCAGTTGAGTCCATCGTGTACCTCCTTAATATTTATATGTGCCAATTTTTGCCACAGAAAGTGGGTTAAAACATTAGTGAATTTTCACCCTTTGTACAAGATGGCGCCATGGATGGCAGCCTCAGTGTGGAGCTCTCCAATTCTTTTGTTGTTTTTGTTTGTTTGTCCTGTGTTTAGTAATCTTTTTCCAATCAGTTTTACCAGGGACGAACTGCTGAACATTCGGCAGCACATATCAGACAATCTTTTCCCAGTTTTTGACTATTTGGACATTTTGCTGGACATTTTAGTTGGAGGCGCAGCTGTGTTGTTAAATGCGCTATGAGACGCTGGCGAGGGAAGCAAGCCGGCATGCTGGTCAAGCTTCGACAGCGCGGCTTTCGAACAGCACTGCCGAGTGTTCATCTAGCGAATCTCTGCTCTCTTCCTAACAAAACAGATGAACTACATCTCCTCACCCATACAATCAAGGACTTTTCAAACTCTGCTGCCTTGTGCTCCACAGAAACCTGGCTGAGTGAAGCCATACCTGACAGCACATTATATCTGCCAGGGTTTCAGCTGATCAGAGTGGATCGCATCACGGAGTTAACAGGGAAAACGAGAGGCAGTGGAACATGCTTTTACATCAAAGTTGGTGTACAGATGTAACAACGTTAAAGAAGATGTGCTGTCCTAATTTGGAAGCGCTCTTTATCAACTGTAAGCCTTACTACTCGCCGTGAAGTTTTCCTTGTTTATTCTGGTGAGTGTTATATTCCTCCACACGCGTGCGTGAATTCAGCGCTGCAACAGCTGGCTGATCAAATCACAGACACGGAACAACAATACCCAGACTCAGTCATTATTATTCTTGGGGATTTTAACAAAGCAAACCTCACACGTGAACTGTCCAAATACAAACAGCACATTGCATGCCCAACCAGAGACGGAAATATACTGGATCATTGCTACACAACAATAAAGTATGCATATCGCTCTGTCCCTAGAGCAGCTTTGGAACTCTCTGATCACTGTCTGGTTCATCTTCTTCCAACCTACAGGCATAAACAGCTAAACCTGTAGTAAAGACTGTAAAGAGATGGACCAGTGAAGCAGATCTGGAACTACAAGCCTGTTTTGACTGCACTGATTGGAGTGTATTTGAGGCTGCAGACACCAATCTGGATGAGCTCACAGATACAGTGACATCATATTTCAGTTTCTGTGAGGATATGTGCATTCCTACTAGGACTTATTTAACGAACAACAATGACAAACTGTGGTTTACAGCAAAACTCAGGCAGCTTCGTCATGCAAAAGAGGATGCTTACAGAAGTGGGGATAAAACCCTGTACAATCAGGCCAGGAACACACTGAATAAGGAAATTGGAGTTGCTAAAAGAAGCTATTCTGATAAGCTGAAAAACAAGTTTTCAGCTAACGACCCTGCATCAGTGTGGAGTGGCCTGAAACAATTTACTAACTACAAGACTCCATCCCCCAACACTGTTGCTGCTTCAAATGCTCAGTCATTATTCCTGTCCCAAAAAAAACCCAAATCATAGGATTAATGACTACAGACCCGTCGCTCTGACATCTGTGGTCATGAAGTCATTTGAGAGACTGGTGTTGGCCCACCTGAAGGACATCACTGGACCCATTCTAGATCCCCTTCAATTTTCTTATCAAGCAAACAGGTCTGTGGATGATGCAGTCAACATGGAATTGCGTCATATCCTGTAACAAATGGACAGACAGGGAGATATGCAAGGATCTTTTTTGTGGACTTCAGTTCGGCTTTCAACACCACCATCCCAGCTATTCTCCAGACTAAATTACACCAACCCTCTGTTCCCACGTCTATCTGTCAGTGGATCACCAGCTTTCTGACGGACAGGCAGCAGCTATTGAGACAGGGAAAATTCACTTCCAGCACATGTACAATCAGCACTGGTGCCCCCCAGGGATGTGTGCTCTCCCCACTACCCTTCTCCCTGTATACAAATGATTGCACCTCCTTGTATGTGTAAGCATACTTGGCAATAAAGCTCATTCTGATTCTGAAAAGTGCCTGGGTTTGTTTTTCTGGCAGGCAGCATATGCCCTAACCCCACCCCCACCCTAATCTGAGCCTGTAAAATTGAGTAATCTGCCAGGAACAATTTTGGACACCTTTTTCCTATCGTGTGGAGTTTTAGTAATAACAAAAAAGCAGATATTGTATTAATTGTGTAACTTTTTTTACACGTTAAACAAAAAATATTAATTACAGAAATTTTCATGTTAAATTTACCAATCCTATTTAAGATGTTATGGAAGAAGTACATGAGTACCGGGACAAAATATGACAAATAGGTAAGTGCAATGAAATTAAGGATCCCTCTCCCATCTATGGCGATCTAGTTTACGTTTTGGGGGTAATTGGCCTTGCAAATCCAAAAGATATTTGTCAGGGGGAAGCATGGACCTGCAATTTAAGAGAAACAAGGTAGGGCCACCATTTTATACTCCCTCTCCACACACAAAAACACACATCTGATGTGTTTAGACAGCAGCCCTATAACAATTTTAATACTGCTACCAACTGCTACCGTTTTATCTTAGTCCCCCTTGACAAAGAACCTTACCTGTGAAATTAAATTCCATCTCTAGTCAAATATAACTGGGTCAGCTAATCAAGGCCTTGGAGTTTATTTGAAAATATGTTGAAATTAACTCTGCATGAAGGGTGTGTTCCAGGAATCAAAATGAGTTACCTTGCCTTAGAAGATTGGATCAGATCATCATCAAGGAGCAATTGATACATAATTTTCGAATGTATATTTGCTTCCTGTACTAAAACCTTCTCTTAAGTGTCTTGCTCCTTGCAGGGTATGGAAAATTTGCACTGACTGTAGGTACACAGATAAATAGGCAAAAGCCACACACAAAATAGGGTCTACATATAGCAATACAGGCAAATAAATCCATGAATGGCACCAGTGGGATTTGAATCAATGTTTTCAAAGAGATTTGAGCCTAAATCCAGCACCATAGACCTCACTACCTCGTAGAAGTCACATAATGCTTTTCCTCTACATTATTCTAAAATAGTGGAAATGTTTGGTTCGGCTCATCTCCGTGAAACCTTCAAGTGTTTCCAAGCAAAGCAAAGGCTGCCCAGTTGAGATAACATGCTGTGTCACTGACTGGATGTATATTATCCTGTTTTTATATTTAACCCTCATCCTTCCACTCAATACTGACATGGCAAAACCTTCTATCAATTTACTTGCATCATGCCCAGTCTTAGAGACTTGAACTGCTGCACTTTATACCTGCACATGGTACAAGCAGCCACAGCAGCATTTTAAAAGGCCACTCTGGCAGCGGTGGGATTCAAATCCACACCCCCGAAGAGACTGGGGACTTAAACCAGCAACTTGGACGACTTGGCCCCACTACCATGCAGTTAATTTTTCCATAGGCTTTTTCAGACAATATTTTCCATTTACATTTTTGAAGCAAGTCACCCACAGTACTTAAAAATCTTCAGTGTTTTATGGAGGAGTTCCTCGGCAGGTATAAAGGCCTCCATAATCCATTGTTAATCACTCCTACTGCTGAAGGTCCACCCTCCTGCAGAATGAAGTTTTATCTCTAGTCAAACACACCTGGGTAATCTAATAAAGGCCTTGGGGTTTATTTGAAAATATGTGTTGAAACCAAACCCTGCATAAAGGGTGTTTTCATGGAGTAGGACTGAGTTGCCTGCCTTAGAAGACAGGATCATATCATCATCGAGGAGCAATTGATGCATCATTCTCAACTAAATACGTGATTCCTGTACCGACAACTTTCCCTAAGGGATTTGCTGCTGTCAGTGTGAGCAAATTCTCATGTTTCATCTTCTTGCACTGACTGTAGTTACACAGATCAATATGAAACAGCCACAGACCATATGGGCACTTTCAGTGGGCCTACTTAATGCAACAAAGGCTATTTAAAGCCATGCCTGGAAGCAGTGGGATATCAATGCAAAGAGACTGGAGCCTAAATCCAGCGCCTTAGACCCCTCAGCCACACTACCACGGAAAAGATATACATTGATGCTCCCCTACATTCTGAAATAGTGGAAAAGTTTGGTTCAACTCATCTCTATGAAACCTTCATTTTCCTTCAAGCAAAGCAAAGCCTTCTTGGTTGAGATTACATGATGTGTCACTGAGAGAGTGTTCATTATCCTGTTTTTTATGCTTAACCCTCATCCTTCCATGAAATACTGATAATGCCAAATCTTCTGTCAATTCACTTTCATCATGCCCAGTCTTAGTGACTTGAACTGCTGCACCTTGCGCTCCACATGGTACAAGCTGCCACAGCAGCATTCTAAAACATTACTCTGGCAGCGGTGGGATTCGAACCCACACCCCCGAAGAGAATGGACCCTTAGTCCAGCGCCATGGACCGCTCGGCCACGCTACCTTTTGTTTATGGTTTTCATTGGCTTTTTTCAGACAATATTTTACCATATCAATTTTTGAAGCAAGTCACCCACAGTAATTAAAAATCCTCAGTGTTTTATAGAGGAGTTCCTTGGCAGGTGTAAAGGCCTCCATAATCCATTGTTAATCACTCCTACTGCTGAAGGTCCACCCTCCTGCAGAATGAAGTTTTATCTCTAGTCAAACACACCTGGTCATCTAATAAAGGCCTTGGTTTACTTGAAAATATGTGTTGAAACCAAACCCTGCATGAAGGGTGTTTTCATGGAGTAGGACTGAGTTGCCTGCCATAGAAGACAGGATCATATCATCATCGATGAGCAATTGATGCATCATTCTCGACTAAATACCTGATTCCTGTACCGACAACTTTCCTTAAGGGACTTGCTGCTGTCAGTGTAAGCAAATTCTCATGTTTCAGCTTCTTGCACTGACTGTAGTTACACAGATCAATATGAAACAGCCACAGACCAAATGGGCACTTTCAGTGAGCCTACTTATTGCAACAAAGGCCTTTTAAACCATGCCTGGCAGCAGTGGGATTCGAACCCATGCCTCCAAAGAGACTGGAGCCTAAATCCAGTGAATTACCACAGAAAAGAAATAAACTGCTGCTCACCTACATTCTGAAACAGTGGTATAGTTTGGTTCAGCTCATGTCTATGAAACCTTCAATTTCCTCCAAGCAAAGCAAAGGCTTCAAAAGACATTTTCGAAGCAAGTCACCCACAGTATTTAAAAATCCTCAGTGTTCTTCAGCACCTAAGACCCCTCGGTTAGACTACCATGGAAAAGGCATATACTGATTCTCCCCTACATTCTGAAATAGTGGAAAAGTTGGTTCGGCTCATCTCTATGAAACCTGCAAAGGCTACCCAGTTGAGATAACATGATGTGTCACAGAGAGATTGTTTATTATCCTGTTTTATATGCTTAACCCTCATCCTTCCACTCAAAACTGATATGGCCAAACCTTCTGCAAATTCACTTTCATCATGCCCAGTCTTAGTGACATGACCTGCTGCACCTTGTGCTCCGCGTGGTACAAGCTGCCACAGAAGCTTTCTAGAAGGTCACTCTGGCAGCGGTGTAACAAAGGCCATTTAAAGCCATGCCTGGCAGCGGTGGGATTTCAGCCCATGCACCTGAAGAGACTGGAGTCTTAATCCAGCGCCTTGGACCGCTCGGCCACGCAACCTTTCATTTAGTTTTTCCATAGGCTTTTTTCAGACAATATTTTCCATATACATTTTTGAAGCAAGTCACCGACAGTACTTAAAAATCCTCAGTGTTTTATGGAGGAGTTCCTCGGCAATTGTAAAGGCCTCCATAATCCATTGTTAATCACTCCTACTGCTGAAGGTCCACCCTCCTGCAGAATGAAGTTTCATCTCTAGTCAAACACACCTGGTCATGTAATAAAGGCCTTGGACTAGATGTGGAAGTTTGGACTTAAGATGGCGCCGAGTATGGCTGCTGCGTTGCGAGCTCCGACACAACATAGTAATGTTTTGTTTGTCTTAGATGTTGTCTGCCTTATTGTCTACGACAGACAAACACTTTTGGACATTGGTTCAGCAATCTCACACCGTAAACCGGACTTCACATTCCTCAATGCCGACCCGCTGTTTACAAACACGCCAGCAGAGCCCTTTGTCTGGGCAGCACGGCCGCGGAAACGCAGGAGGAAAAGGGGAAACAGCCGGCGTTCTCATCAGAGTAAGACGCAGCGCAAATCGACCCCCGCTACCCACTATTCTACTGGCATATGTTCAGTCTCTGGATAACAAGCTCTGCGAGCTGAAAGCGCGGATCTCTTTCCAATGAGATACAAGGGACTGCTGCATTATCTGCCAAACAGAAACTTGGATGTTTGCAGAGATTCCAGTCTCAGCCATTGAACCCACGGGGTTCTCCGTGCACCGAGCGGACAGAGCGAAAGACCTCTCAGGTAAAAGCAGAGGTGGTGGTGTATGTTTTATGATCAACAAAATCTGGTGTGATCAGAGGAACATACATTCTATCAAGTCTTTCTGCTCTCCTGATCTGGAATTTCTTATGCTTCTGTGTCAACCATTCTGGCTACCGAGGGAATTCACAGCGGTCATTATCACTGCTGTGTACATCCCCCCACAAGCCGACACTGACCGGGCACTCAAGGAACTGTATGGGAGAATAAGTGAGCAGGAAACCGCGCACCCTGAGGCTGCGTTCATTGTGACCGGGGACTTAAAGCCAGTTTAAAATCAGTCGCACCAAAATATCACCAGCACATTAGTTTCATCACACGAGGGGACCAGGTTTTGGACCATTGCTACTCTCCGTTCTGGGATGGCTACAAATCCCTCCCTTGCCCACCATTTGGCAAATCGGACCACTCTTCCATTCTGCTTCTGCCCGCTTACAGGCAGAAATTGAAACAGGAAGCACCCACCCTCAGAACGATCCAGTGCTGGTCGGACCAATCAGACTCTACGCTACAAGACTGTTTTGATCACACGGACTGGGAGATGTTCCAGTCTGCCTCTGATGACGACATCGAGCTTTACGCTGATAGCGTAATGTGTTTCATCAGAACGTGCGTGGAGGACGTCGTTCCGACCAGAACTGTACGAATCTATCCGAATCAGAAAGCATGGATCAATAGCGATGTTCGCGCGGCACTTAATGTGCGGACCTCCGCTTTTAATTCCGGGAAGGTGGAGGAGCATAAACAAGCCAGTTATGCCCTCCGAAAATCTATCAGAACCACAAAACGCCAGTACAGGAGTAAGATTGAAGGACAGTTTAACACCACCAACTCTAGAAGCATGTGGCAGGGAATTAACATCATCACGGACTTTAAAGGGAATAAAAAATCCGCCATGAACACTGCTGCCTCTCTACCGGATGAGCTAAATACTTTTTATGCTCGTTTCGAGGGAAATAACACCGCCTTCGCAGAGAGAGCTCTCGCGGCTGAAGCTACAGAGGTTAGTTCACTCTCCGTCTCTGTAGCGGATGTAACCCGATCCTTCTGACGGGTGAATATCCGCAAAGCTGCGGGCCCAGACGGCATTCCGTGCCACGTCATCAGAGCGTGCGCGAACCAGCTGGCTGGTGTTTTTACGGACATTTTCAACCTTTCCCTCTCTTTGTCTGTAGTCCCCACATGCTTTAAAACATCCACCATTGTGCTTGTTCCAAAACAATCAAAAATAACTTGTTTAAATGACTGGCGTCCTGTTGCTCTGACCACCATCATCAGCAAATGTTTTGAGAGACTAATCAGAGATTACATCTGCTCTGTATTGCCACTCTCTCTTGACCCGCTGCAGTTTGCCTACCGCAACAACCGCTCCACTGATGATGCCATTGCATCTACAATACACACTGCTCTCTCCCACCTGGAAAAAAGGAACACTTATGTGAGAATGCTGTTTGTAGACTACAGCTCAGCATTCAACACCATAGTGCCCTCCAAGCTAGATGAGAAACTCAGGGCTCTGGGCTTAAACAGCTCGCTGTGCTGCTGGATCCTGGACTTCCTGTCAAGCAGACGCCAGGTGGTTGAATAGGCAGCAACATCTCCTCATGACTGACCCTCAACACTGGAGCCCCGCGAGGCTGTGTTCTCAGCCCACTACTGTATTCCTTGTACACACATGACTGTGTGGCAACACATAGCTCCAATGCCATTATTAAGTTTGCTGATGACACGACGGTGGTAGGTCTGATCACTGACAATGATGAAACAGCCTACAGAGAGGAGGTACACACTCTGACACACTGGTGTCAGGAGCACAACCTCTCCCTCAACGTCAGTAAGACAAAGGAGCTTGTGGTGGACTTCAGAAGAAAAGACAGAGAACACAGACCCATCACCATCAATGGAGCACCAGTGGAGAGAGTCAGCAGCTTCAAGTTCCTGGGTGTCCACATCACTGAGGAACTCACATGGTCCATCCACACTGAAGTCGTTGTGAAGAAGGCTCATCAGCGCCTCTTCTTCCTGAGATGGCTGAGGACGTTTGGAATGAACCACCACATCCTCACACGGTTCTACACCTGCACTATAGAGAGCATCCTGACTGGCTGCATCTCCGCCTGGTACGGCAATAGCACCGCCCACAACCACAAAGCACTGCAAAGGGTGGTGCGAACTGCCAGACACATCATCGGAGGTGAGCTTCCCTCCCTCCAGGAAATATATACAAGGCGGTGTGTGAAAAAAGCTCGGAGGATCATCAGAGACTCCAGCCACCCGAGCCATGGGCTGTTCTCACTGCTACCATCAGGTAGGAGGTATTGCAGCATCAGGACCCGCACCAGCCGACTCCTTGATAGCTTCTTCCCCCAAGCAATCAGACTTTTGAACTCTTGATCTCCCACGATCAAAATACATCAGCACTGCACTTTATTACCCTTACTCTTATATGTCACACCGGACTGTCATAAATTATATTATTATTATTATATTATGTTCTCTCTTAACAACTGACTATCAACCGACAGCCTGAATGTCAATACAGTACAATACTGTACATTCTATACATATACATACTTTTTTATATATTTTTATTTTTATTGGATAATGTGTATATATATAGTGCGTATTGTATACTGTACAGTGTATGTTATTATTTGTATACTGTTGAGTGTAATTATGTGTATAACAGATGTTTAAATTGTGTTGTGTTAATTTGATGTTATTGTAAATTGGTATATGTCTCATCACTGTCATGACTACTATGTTAATCAGAACTGCACCCAAGAATTTCACACACCATTGCACTTGTGTATATGGCTGTGTGACAATAAAGTGATATGATTTGATTTGATTTGAACACACCTGGTCATCTAATAAAGGCCTTGGTTTACTTGAAAATATGTGTTGAAACCAAACCCTTCATGAAGGGTGTTTTCATGGAGTAGGACTGATTTGGCTGCCTTAGAAGACAGGATCATATCATCATTCTCAACTAAATACCTGATTCCTGTACCGACATCTTTCCTTAAGGGACTTGCTGCTGTCAGTGTAAACAAATTCTTATGTTTCAGCTTCTTGCACTGACTGTAGTTACACAGATCAATATGAAACAGACACAAACAAAATGGGCACTTTCAGTGAGCCTACTTACTGCAACAACCATGCCTGGGAGCAGTGGGATTTGAACCCATGTCTCTAAAGAGACTGGAGCCTAAATTCAGCACCTTAGACCCCTCAGCCACACTAAAGATGTACCCTGCTCCTTTACATACTGAAAGAGTGGAATAGTTTGGTTCTGCTCATGTCTATGAAAACTTCAGTTTCCTCCAAGCAAAGCAAAGGCTTCAAAAGACATTTTCGAAGCATGTCACCCACAGTATTTAAAGATCTTCAGTGTTCTTCAGCGCCTTAGACCCCTCGGTCAGACTACCATGGAAAAGGCATATACTGATTTTCCCCTACATTCTGAAGTAATGGAAAAGTTGGTTCGGCTCATCTCTATGAAACCTGCAAAAGCTACCCAGTAGAGATAACATGATGTGTCAAAGAGAGATTGTTTATTATCCTGTTTTATATGCTTAACCCTCATCCTTCCACTCAAAACTGATATGGCCATACCTTCTGTAAATTCACTTTCATCATGCCCAGCCTTAGTGACATGACCTGCTGCACTTTGTGCTCCACGTGGTACAAGCTGCCAAAGAAGCTTTCTAGAAGGTCACTCTGGCAGCTGTGTAACAAAGGCCATTTAAAGCCATGCCTGGTAGCGGTGGGATTTAAGCTCATGCACCCGAAGAGACTGGAGTCTTAATCCAGCACCTTGGATTGCTCAGCCACGCTACCTTTCATTTAGTTTTTCCATAGGCTTTTTTCAGACAATATTTTCCATATACATTTTTGAAGCAAGTCACCGACAGTACTTAAAAATCCTCAGTGTTTTATGGAGGAGTTCCTCGGCAGGTGTAAAGGCCTCCATAATCCATTGTTAATCACTCCTACTGCTGAAGGTCCACCCTCCTGCAGAATGAAGTTTCATCTCTAGTCAAACACACCTGGTCATCTAATAAAGGCCTTGGTTTACTTGAAAATATGTGTTGAAACCAAACCCTGCATGAAGGGTGTTTTCATGGAGTACAACTGATTTGGCTGCCTTAGAAGACAGGATCATATCATCATTAAGGAGCAACTGATGCATCATTCTCGACTAAATACCTGATTCCTGTACAGACAACTTTCCTTAAGGGACTTGCTGCTGTCACTGTAAGCAAATTCTCATGTTTCATCTTCTTGCACTGACTGTAGTTACACAGATCAATATGAAACAGCCACAGACCATATGGGCACTTTCAGTGGGCCTACTTAATGCAACAAAGGCTATTTAAAGCCATGCCTGGAAGCAGTGGGATATCAATGCAAAGAGACTGGAGCCTAAATCCAGCGCCTTAGACCCCTCAGCCACACTACCACGGAAAAGATATACACTGATGCTCCCCTACATTCTGAAATAGTGGAAAAGTTGGTTCGGCTCATCTCTATGAAACCTGCAAAAGCTACCCAGTTGAGATAACATGATGTGTCAAAGAGAGATTGTTTATTATCCTGTTTTATATGCTTAACCCTCATCCTTCCACTCAAAACTGATATGGCCATATCTTCTGTAAATTCACTTTCAACATGCCCAGTCTTAGTGACATGACCTGCTGCACTTTGTGCTCCACGTGGTACAAGCTGCCAAAGAAGCTTTCTAGAAGGTCACTCTGGCAGCTGTGTAACAAAGGCAATTTAAAGCCATGCCTGGTAGCGGTGGGATTTAAGCCCATGCACCCGAAGAGACTGGAGTCTTAATCCAGCACCTTGGATTGCTCAGCCACGCTACCTTTCATTTAGTTTTTCCATAGGATTTTTTCAGACAAAATGTTCCATATACATTTTTGAAGCAAGTCAGCGACAGTACTTAAAAATTCTCAGTGTTTTATGGAGGAGTTCCTCGGCAGGTGTAAAGGCCTTCATAATCCATTGTTAATCACTCCTACTGCTGAAGGTTCACCCTCCTGCAGAATGAAGTTTCATCTCTAGTCAAACACACCTGGGTAATCTAATAAAGGCCTTGGGGTTTATTTGAAAATATGTGTTGAAACTAAGCCCTGCATAAAGGGTGTTTTCATGGAGTAGGACTGAGTTGCCTGCCTTAGAAGACAGGATCATATCATCATCGAGGAGCAATTGATGCATCATTCTCAACTAAATACGTGATTCCTGTACCGACAACTTTCCCTAAGGGACTTGCTGCTGTCAGTGTGAGCAAATTCTCATGTTTCATCTTCTTGCACTGACTGTAGTTACACAGATCAATATGAAACAGCCACAGACCATATGGGCACTTTCAGTGGGCCTACTTAATGCAACAAAGGCTATTTAAAGCCATGCCTGGAAGCAGTGGGATATCAATGCAAAGAGACTGGAGCCTAAATCCAGCGCCTTAGACCACTTGGCCACACTACCACAGATAAGATGTATCCTGCTCCCCTACATTCTGAAATAGTGGAAAAGTTTGGTTCAACTCATCTCTATGAAACCTTCAATATCCTCCAAGCAAAGCAAAGGCTTCCTAGTTGAGATTACATGATGAGTCACTGAGAGAGTGTTCATTATCCTCTTTTTTTTGCCTAACCCTCATCCTTCCATGCAATACTGATAATGCCAAATCTTCTGTCAATTCACTTTCATCATGCCCAGTCTTTGTGACTCGAACTGCTGCACCTTGCGCTCCACATGGTACAAGTTGCCACAGCAGCATTCTAAAACATTACTCTGGCAACGGTGGGATTCGAACCCACGTCCCCGAAGAGACTGGAGCCTTAATCCAGCACCTTGGACCGCTCGGCCATGCTACCTTTTGTTTAAGTTTTTCTTTGGCTTTTTTCAGACAATATTTTACCATATACATTTTTGAAGCAAGTCACCCACAGTAATTAAAAATCCTCAGTGTCTTATAGAGGAGTTCCTCGGCAGGTGTAAATGCCTCCATAATCCATTGTTAATCACTCCTACTGCTGAAGGTCCACCCTCCTGCTGAATGAAGTTTTATCTCTAGTCAAACACACCTGGGTAATCTAATAAAGGCCTTGGGGTTTATTTGAAAATATGTGTTGAAACCAAACCCTGCATAAAGGGTGTTTTCATGGAGTAGGACTGAGTTGCCTGCCTTAGAAGACAGGATCATATCATCATTGAGGAGCAATTGATGCATCATTCTCAACTAAATACGTGATTCCTGTACCGACAACTTTCCCTAAGGGACTTGCTGCTGTCAGTGTGAGCAAATTCTCATGTTTCATCTTCTTGCACTGACTGTAGTTACACAGATCAATATGAAACAGCCACAGACCATATGGGCACTTTCAGTGGGCCTACTTAATGCAACAAAGGCTATTTAAAACCATGCCTGGTAGCGGTGGGATTCGAACCCACGCCTCGAAAGAGACTGGAGCCTAAATCCAGCGCCTTAGACCCCTCGGCCACACTACCACAGATAAGATGTATCCTGCTCCCCTACATACTGAAATAGTGGAATAGTTGGGTTCTGCTCATGTCAATGAAACCTTCAATTTCCTCCAAGCAAAGCAAAGGCTTCAAAAGACATTTTCGAATCAAGTCACCCACAGTGTTTAAAAATCAACAGTGTTCTTCAGCGCCTTACACACATCGGTCACACTACCACAGAAAATACAGACACTGCTGCTCCCCTACATACTGAAAGATTGGAATAGTTTGGTTCTGCTCATGTCTATGAAACCTTCAATTTCCTCCAAGCAAAGCAAAGGCTTCAAAAGACATTTTCGAAGCAAGTCACCCACAGTATTTAAAAATCCTCAGTGTTCTTCAGCGCCTTAGACCCTACCATGGACTACCATGGAAAAGGCATATACTGATTCTCCCCTACATACTGAAATAGTGGAAAAGTTGGTTCAGCTCATCACTATGAAACCTGCAAAGGCTACCCAGTTGCGATAACATGATGTGTCACAGAGAGATTGTTTATTATCCTGTTTTATATGCTTAACCCTCATCCTTCCACTCAAAACTGATATTGCCAAACCTTCTGTAAATTCACTTTCATCATGCCCAGTCTTGGTGACTTGAAATGCTGCACCTTGTGCTCCACGTGGTACAAGCTGCCACAGAAGCTTTCTAGAAGGTCACTCTGGCAGCTGTGTAACAAAGGCCATTTAAAGCCATGCCTGGCAGCAGTGGGATTTCAGCCCATGCACTGAAGAGACTGGAGTCTTAATCCAGCGCCTTGGACCACTCGGCCACGCTACCTTTCATTTAGCTTTTCCATAGGCTTTTTTCAGACAATATTTTCCATATACATTTTTGAAGCAAGTCACCGACAGTACTTAAAAATCCTCAGTGTTTTATGGAGGAGTTCCTCGGCAGGTGTAAAGTCCTCCATAATCCATTGTTATTCACTCCTACTGCTGAAGGTCCACACTCCTGCAGATTGAAGTTTCATCTCTAGTCAAACACACCTGGTCATCTAATAAAGGCCTTGGTTTACTTGAAAATATGTGTTGAAACCAAACCCTGCATGAAGGGTGTTTTCATGGAGTACGACTGATTTGGCTGCCTTAGAAGACAGGATCATATCATCATTAAGGAGCAACTGATGCATCATTCTCGACTAAATACCTGATTCCTGTACAGACAACTTTCCTTAAGGGACTTGCTGCTATCACTGTTAGCAAATTCTCATGCTTCATCTTCTGGCACTGACTGTAGTTACACAGATCAATATGAAACAGACACAGACCAAATGGACACTTTCAGTGAGCCTACTTATTGCAACAAAGGCTATTTAAAACCATGCCTGGCAGCGGTGGGATTCAAACCCATGCCTCCAAAGAGACTGGAGCCTAAATCCAGCGCCTTAGACCCCTCAGCCACACTACCACAGATAAGATGTATCCTGCTCCCCTACATACTGAAATAGTGGAATAGTTGGGTTCTGCTCATGTCAATGAAACCTTCAATTTCCTCCAAGCAAAGCAAAGGCTTCAAAAGACATTTTCGAATCAAGTCACCCACAGTGTTTAAAAATCAACAGTGTTCTTCAGCGCCTTACACACATCGGTCACACTACCACAGAAAATACAGACACTGCTGCTCCCCTACATACTGAAAGATTGGAATAGTTTGGTTCTGCTCATGTCTATGAAACCTTCAATTTCCTCCAAGCAAAGCAAAGGCTTCAAAAGACATTTTCGAAGCAAGTCACCCACAGTATTTAAAAATCCTCAGTGTTCTTCAGCACCTTAGACCCTACCATGGACTACCATGGAAAAGGCATATACTGATTCTCCCCTACATTCTGAAATAGTGGAAAAGTTGGTTCAGCTCATCACTATGAAACCTGCAAAGGCTACCCTGTTGCGATAACATGATGTGTCACAGAGAGATTGTTTATTATCCTGTTTTATATGCTTAACCCTCATCCTTCCACTCAAAACTGATATTGCCAAACCTTCTGTAAATTCACTTTCATCATGCCCAGTCTTGGTGACTTGAAATGCTGCACCTTGTGCTCCACGTGGTACAAGCTGCCACAGAAGCTTTCTAGAAGGTCACTCTGGCAGCTGTGTAACAAAGGCCATTTAAAGCCATGCCTGGCAGCAGTGGGATTTCAGCCCATGCACTGAAGAGACTGGAGCCTTAATCCAGCGCCTTGGACCGCTCGGCCACACTACCTTTTGTTTAAGTTTTTCATTGGCTTTTTTCAGACAATATTTTACCATATACATTTTTGAAGCAAGTCACCCACAGTAATTAAAAATCCTCATTGTTTTATAGAGGAGTTCCTCGGCAGGTGTAAAGGCCTCCATAATCCATTGTTAATCACTCCTACTGCTGAAGGTCCACCCTCCTGCTGAATGAAGTTTTATCTCTAGTCAAACACACCTGGGTAATCTAATAAAGGCCTTGGGGTTTATTTGAAAATATGTGTTGAAACCAAACCCTGCATAAAGGGTGTTTTCATGGAGTAGGACTGAGTTGCCTGCCTTAGAAGACAGGATCATATCATCATTAAGGAGCAACTGATGCATCATTCTCGACTAAATACCTGATTCCTGTACAGACAACTTTCCTTAAGGGACTTGCTGCTATCACTGTTAGCAAATTCTCATGTTTCATCTTCTGGCACTGACTGTAGTTACACAGATCAATATGAAACAGACACAGACCAAATGGACACTTTCAGTGAGCCTACTTATTGCAACAAAGGACTTTTAAAACCATGCCTGGCAGCGGTGGGATTCGAACCCATGCCTCCAAAGAGACTGGAGCCTAAATCCAGCGCCTTCGACCCCTCAGCCACACATAAGATGTATCCTGCTCCCCTACATTCTGAAATAGTGGAAAAGTTTGGTTCAACTCATCTCTATGAAACCTTCAATATCCTCCAAGCAAAGCAAAGGCTTCCTAGTTGAGATTACAAGATGAGTCACTGAGAGAGTGTTCATTATCCTGTTTTTTTTGCCTAACCCTCATCCTTCCATGCAATACTGATAATGCCAAATCTTCTGTCAATTCACTTTCATCATGCCCAGTCTTTGTGACTTGAACTGCTGCACCTTGCGCTCCACATGGTACAAGTTGCCACAGCAGCATTCTAAAACATTACTCTGGCAGCGGTGGGATTCGAACCCACGCCCCCGAAGAGACTGGAGCCTTAATCCTGCGTCTTGGACCGCTCGGCCACGCTACCTTTTGTTTAAGTTTTTCATTGGCTTTTTTCAGAAAATATTTTACCATATACATTTTTGAAGCAAGTCACCCACAGTAATTAAAAATCCTCAGTGTTTTATAGAGGAGTTCCTCGGCAGGTGTAAAGGCCTCCATAATCCATTGTTAATCACTCCTACTGCTGAAGGTCCACCCTCCTGCTGAATGAAGTTTTATCTCTAGTCAAACACACCTGGGTAATCTAATAAAGGCCTTGGGGTTTATTTGAAAATATGTGTTGAAACCAAACCCTGCATAAAGGTTGTTTTCATGGAGTAGGACTGAGTTGCCTGCCTTAGAAGACAGGATCATATCATCATCGAGGAGCAATTGATGCATCATTCTCAACTAAATACGTGATTCCTGTACCGACAACTTTCCCTAAGGGACTTGCTGCTGTCAGTGTGAGCAAATTCTCATGTTTCATCTTCTTGCACTGACTGTAGTTACACAGATCAATATGAAACAGCCACAGACCATATGGGCACTTTCAGTGGGCCTACTTAATGCAACAAAGGCTATTTAAAGCCGTGCCTGGAAGCAGTGGGATATCAATGCAAAGAGACTGGAGCCTAAATCCAGCGCCTTAGACCCCTCGGCCACACTACCACAGATAAGATGTATCCTGCTCCCCTACATACTGAAATAGTGGAATAGTTGGGTTCTGCTCATGTCAATGAAACCTTCAATTTCCTCCAAGCAAAGCAAAGGCTTCAAAAGACATTTTCGAATCAAGTCACCCACAGTGTTTAAAAATCAACAGTGTTCTTCAGCGCCTTACACACATCGGTCACACTACCACAGAAAATACAGACACTGCTGCTCCCCTACATACTGAAAGATTGGAATAGTTTGGTTCTGCTCATGTCTATGAAACCTTCAATTTCCTCCAAGCAAAGCAAAGGCTTCAAAAGACATTTTCGAAGCAAGTCACCCACAGTATTTAAAAATCCTCAGTGTTCTTCAGCGCCTTAGACCCTACCATGGACTACCATGGAAAAGGCATATACTGATTCTCCCCTACATTCTGAAATAGTGGAAAAGTTGGTTCAGCTCATCACTATGAAACCTGCAAAGGCTACCCAGTTGCGATAACATGATGTGTCACAGAGAGATTGTTTATTATCCTGTTTTATATGCTTAACCCTCATCCTTCCACTCAAAACTGATATTGCCAAACCTTCTGTAAATTCACTTTCATCATGCCCAGTCTTGGTGACTTGAAATGCTGCACCTTGTGCTCCACGTGGTACAAGCTGCCACAGAAGCTTTCTAGAAGGTCACTCTGGCAGCTGTGTAACAAAGGCCATTTAAAGCCATGCCTGGCAGCAGTGGGATTTCAGCCCATGCACTGAAGAGACTGGAGTCTTAATCCAGCGCCTTGGACCACTCGGCCACGCTACCTTTCATTTAGCTTTTCCATAGGCTTTTTTCAGACAATATTTTCCATATACATTTTTGAAGCAAGTCACCGACAGTACTTAAAAATCCTCAGTGTTTTATGGAGGAGTTCCTCGGCAGGTGTAAAGTCCTCCATAATCCATTGTTAATCACTCCTACTGCTGAAGGTCCACACTCCTGCAGATTGAAGTTTCATCTCTAGTCAAACACACCTGGTCATCTAATAAAGGCCTTGGTTTACTTGAAAATATGTGTTGAAACCAAACCCTGCATGAAGGGTGTTTTCATGGAGTACGACTGATTTGGCTGCCTTAGAAGACAGGATCATATCATCATTAAGGAGCAACTGATGCATCATTCTCGACTAAATACCTGATTCCTGTACAGACAACTTTCCTTAAGGGACTTGCTGCTATCACTGTTAGCAAATTCTCATGTTTCATCTTCTGGCACTGACTGTAGTTACACAGATCAATATGAAACAGACACAGACCAAATGGACACTTTCAGTGAGCCTACTTATTGCAACAAAGGACTTTTAAAACCATGCCTGGCAGCGGTGGGATTCGAACCCATGCCTCCAAAGAGACTGGAGCTTAAATCCAGCGCCTTCGACCCCTCAGCCACACTACCACAGATAAGATGTATCCTGCTCCCCTACATTCTGAAATAGTGGAAAAGTTTGGTTCAACTCATCTCTATGAAACCTTCAATATCCTCCAAGCAAAGCAAAGGCTTCCTAGTTGAGATTACAAGATGAGTCACTGAGAGAGTGTTCATTATCCTGTTTTTTTTGCCTAACCCTCATCCTTCCATGCAATACTGATAATGCCAAATCTTCTGTCAATTCACTTTCATCATGCCCAGTCTTTGTGACTTGAACTGCTGCACCTTGCGCTCCACATGGTACAAGTTGCCACAGCAGCATTCTAAAACATTACTCTGGCAGCGGTGGGATTCGAACCCACGCCCCCGAAGAGACTGGAGCCTTAATCCAGCGCCTTGGACCGCTCGGCCACGCTACCTTTTGTTTAAGTTTTTCATTGGCTTTTTTCAGACAATATTTTACCATATACATTTTTGAAGCAAGTCACCCACAGTAATTAAAAATCCTCAGTGTTTTATAGAGGAGTTCCTCGGCAGGTGTAAAGGCCTCCATAATCCATTGTTAATCACTCCTACTGCTGAAGGTCCACCCTCCTGCTGAATGAAGTTTTATCTCTAGTCAAACACACCTGGGTAATCTAATAAAGGCCTTGGGGTTTATTTGAAAATATGTGTTGAAACCAAACCCTGCATAAAGGTTGTTTTCATGGAGTAGGACTGAGTTGCCTGCCTTAGAAGACAGGATCATATCATCATCGAGGAGCAATTGATGCATCATTCTCAACTAAATACGTGATTCCTGTACCGACAACTTTCCCTAAGGGACTTGCTGCTGTCAGTGTGAGCAAATTCTCATGTTTCATCTTCTTGCACTGACTGTAGTTACACAGATCAATATGAAACAGCCACAGACCATATGGGCACTTTCAGTGGGCCTACTTAATGCAACAAAGGCTATTTAAAGCCGTGCCTGGAAGCAGTGGGATATCAATGCAAAGAGACTGGAGCCTAAATCCAGCGCCTTAGACCCCTCGGCCACACTACCACAGATAAGATGTATCCTGCTCCCCTACATACTGAAATAGTGGAATAGTTGGGTTCTGCTCATGTCAATGAAACCTTCAATTTCCTCCAAGCAAAGCAAAGGCTTCAAAAGACATTTTCGAATCAAGTCACCCACAGTGTTTAAAAATCAACAGTGTTCTTCAGCGCCTTACACACATCGGTCACACTACCACAGAAAATACAGACACTGCTGCTCCCCTACATACTGAAAGATTGGAATAGTTTGGTTCTGCTCATGTCTATGAAACCTTCAATTTCCTCCAAGCAAAGCAAAGGCTTCAAAAGACATTTTCGAAGCAAGTCACCCACAGTATTTAAAAATCCTCAGTGTTCTTCAGCGCCTTAGACCCTACCATGGACTACCATGGAAAAGGCATATACTGATTCTCCCCTACATTCTGAAATAGTGGAAAAGTTGGTTCAGCTCATCACTATGAAACCTGCAAAGGCTACCCAGTTGCGATAACATGATGTGTCACAGAGAGATTGTTTATTATCCTGTTTTATATGCTTAACCCTCATCCTTCCACTCAAAACTGATATTGCCAAACCTTCTGTAAATTCACTTTCATCATGCCCAGTCTTGGTGACTTGAAATGCTGCACCTTGTGCTCCACGTGGTACAAGCTGCCACAGAAGCTTTCTAGCAGGTCACTCTGGCAGCTGTGTAACAAAGGCCATTTAAAGCCATGCCTGGCAGCAGTGGGATTTCAGCCCATGCACTGAAGAGACTGGAGTCTTAATCCAGCGCCTTGGACCACTCGGCCACGCTACCTTTCATTTAGCTTTTCCATAGGCTTTTTTCAGACAATATTTTCCATATACATTTTTGAAGCAAGTCACCGACAGTACTTAAAAATCCTCAGTGTTTTATGGAGGAGTTCCTCGGCAGGTGTAAAGTCCTCCATAATCCATTGTTAATCACTCCTACTGCTGAAGGTCCACACTCCTGCAGATTGAAGTTTCATCTCTAGTCAAACACACCTGGTCATCTAATAAAGGCCTTGGTTTACTTGAAAATATGTGTTGAAACCAAACCCTGCATGAAGGGTGTTTTCATGGAGTACGACTGATTTGGCTGCCTTAGAAGACAGGATCATATCATCATTAAGGAGCAACTGATGCATCATTCTCGACTAAATACCTGATTCCTGTACAGACAACTTTCCTTAAGGGACTTGCTGCTATCACTGTTAGCAAATTCTCATGTTTCATCTTCTGGCACTGACTGTAGTTACACAGATCAATATGAAACAGACACAGACCAAATGGACACTTTCAGTGAGCCTACTTATTGCAACAAAGGACTTTTAAAACCATGCCTGGCAGCGGTGGGATTCGAACCCATGCCTCCAAAGAGACTGGAGCTTAAATCCAGCGCCTTCGACCCCTCAGCCACACTACCACAGATAAGATGTATCCTGCTCCCCTACATTCTGAAATAGTGGAAAAGTTTGGTTCAACTCATCTCTATGAAACCTTCAATATCCTCCAAGCAAAGCAAAGGCTTCCTAGTTGAGATTACAAGATGAGTCACTGAGAGAGTGTTCATTATCCTGTTTTTTTTGCCTAACCCTCATCCTTCCATGCAATACTGATAATGCCAAATCTTCTGTCAATTCACTTTCATCATGCCCAGTCTTTGTGACTTGAACTGCTGCACCTTGCGCTCCACATGGTACAAGTTGCCACAGCAGCATTCTAAAACATTACTCTGGCAGCGGTGGGATTCGAACCCACGCCCCCGAAGAGACTGGAGCCTTAATCCTGCGTCTTGGACCGCTCGGCCACGCTACCTTTTGTTTAAGTTTTTCATTGGCTTTTTTCAGACAATATTTTACCATATACATTTTTGAAGCAAGTCACCCACAGTAATTAAAAATCCTCAGTGTTTTATAGAGGAGTTCCTCGGCAGGTGTAAAGGCCTCCATAATCCATTGTTAATCACTCCTACTGCTGAAGGTCCACCCTCCTGCTGAATGAAGTTTTATCTCTAGTCAAACACACCTGGGTAATCTAATAAAGGCCTTGGGGTTTATTTGAAAATATGTGTTGAAACCAAACCCTGCATAAAGGGTGTTTTCATGGAGTAGGACTGAGTTGCCTGCCTTAGAAGACAGGATCATATCATCATCGAGGAGCAATTGATGCATCATTCTCAACTAAATACGTGATTCCTGTACCGACAACTTTCCCTAAGGGACTTGCTGCTGTCAGTGTGAGCAAATTCTCATGTTTCATCTTCTTGCACTGACTGTAGTTACACAGATCAATATGAAACAGCCACAGACCATATGGGCACTTTCAGTGGGCCTACTTAATGCAACAAAGGCTATTTAAAGCCGTGCCTGGAAGCAGTGGGATATCAATGCAAAGAGACTGGAGCCTAAATCCAGCGCCTTAGACCCCTCGGCCACACTACCACAGATAAGATGTATCCTGCTCCCCTACATACTGAAATAGTGGAATAGTTGGGTTCTGCTCATGTCAATGAAACCTTCAATTTCCTCCAAGCAAAGCAAAGGCTTCAAAAGACATTTTCGAATCAAGTCACCCACAGTGTTTAAAAATCAACAGTGTTCTTCAGCGCCTTACACACATCGGTCACACTACCACAGAAAATACAGACACTGCTGCTCCCCTACATACTGAAAGATTGGAATAGTTTGGTTCTGCTCATGTCTATGAAACCTTCAATTTCCTCCAAGCAAAGCAAAGGCTTCAAAAGACATTTTCGAAGCAAGTCACCCACAGTATTTAAAAATCCTCAGTGTTCTTCAGCGCCTTAGACCCTACCATGGACTACCATGGAAAAGGCATATACTGATTCTCCCCTACATTCTGAAATAGTGGAAAAGTTGGTTCAGCTCATCACTATGAAACCTGCAAAGGCTACCCAGTTGCGATAACATGATGTGTCACAGAGAGATTGTTTATTATCCTGTTTTATATGCTTAACCCTCATCCTTCCACTCAAAACTGATATTGCCAAACCTTCTGTAAATTCACTTTCATCATGCCCAGTCTTGGTGACTTGAAATGCTGCACCTTGTGCTCCACGTGGTACAAGCTGCCACAGAAGCTTTCTAGAAGGTCACTCTGGCAGCTGTGTAACAAAGGCCATTTAAAGCCATGCCTGGCAGCAGTAAGATTTCAGCCCATGCACTGAAGAGACTGGAGTCTTAATCCAGCGCCTTGGACCGCTCGGCCACGCTACCTTTCATTTAGCTTTTCCATAGGCTTTTTTCAGACAATATTTTCCATATACATTTTTGAAGCAAGTCACCGACAGTACTTAAAAATCATCAGTGTTTTATGGAGGAGTTCCTCGGCAGGTGTAAAGGCCTCCATAATCCATTGTTAATCACTCCTACTGCTGAAGGTCCACCCTCCTGCAGAATGAAGTTTCATCTCTAGTCAAACACACCTGGTCATCTAATAAAGGCCTTGGTTTACTTGAAAATATGTGTTGAAACCAAACACTGCATGAAGGGTGTTTTCATGGAGTACGACTGATTTGGCTGCCTTAGAAGACAGGATCATATCATCATTAAGGAGCAACTGATGCATCATTCTCGACTAAATACCTGATTCCTGTACAGACAACTTTCCTTAAGGGACTTGCTGCTGTCACTGTAAGCAAATTCTCATGTTTCATCTTCTTGCACTGACTGTAGTTACACAGATCAATATGAAACAGCCACAGACCATATGGGCACTTTCAGTGGGCCTACTTAATGCAACAAAGGCTATTTAAAGCCATGCCTGGAAGCAGTGGGATATCAATGCAAAGAGACTGGAGCCTAAATCCAGCGCCTTAGACCCCTCAGCCACACTACCACGGAAAAGATATACACTGATGCTCCCCTACATTCTGAAATAGTGGAAAAGTTGGTTCGGCTCATCTCTATGAAACCTGCAAAAGCTACCCAGTTGAGATAACATGATGTGTCAAACAGAGATTGTTTATTATCCTGTTTTATATGCTTAACCCTCATCCTTCCACTCAAAACTGATATGGCCATATCTTCTGTAAATTCACCTTCATCATGCCCAGTCTTAGTGACATGACCTGCTGCACTTTGTGCTCCACGTGGTACAAGCTGCCAAAGAAGCTTTCTAGAAGGTCACTCTGGCAGCTGTGTAACAAAGGCAATTTAAAGCCATGCCTGGTAGCGGTGGGATTTAAGCCCATGCACCCGAAGAGACTGGAGTCTTAATCCAGCACCTTGGATTGCTCAGCCACGCTACCTTTCATTTAGTTTTTCCATAGGATTTTTTCAGACAAAATGTTCCATATACATTTTTGAAGCAAGTCAGCGACAGTACTTAAAAATTCTCAGTGTTTTATTGAGGAGTTCCTCGGCAGGTGTAAAGGCCTTCATAATCCATTGTTAATCACTCCTACTGCTGAAGGTTCACCCTCCTGCAGAATGAAGTTTCATCTCTAGTCAAACACACCTGGGTAATCTAATAAAGGCCTTGGGGTTTATTTGAAAATATGTGTTGAAACTAAACCCTGCATAAAGGGTGTTTTCATGGAGTAGGACTGAGTTGCCTGCCTTAGAAGACAGGATCATATCATCATCGAGGAGCAATTGATGCATCATTCTCAACTAAATACGTGATTCCTGTACCGACAACTTTCCCTAAGGGACTTGCTGCTGTCAGTGTTAGGAAATTCTCATGTTTCATCTTCTTGTACTGACTGTAGTTACACAGATCAATATGAAACAGCCACAGACCATATGGGCACTTTCAGTGGGCCTACTTAATGCAACAAAGACTATTTAAAGCCATGCCTGGAAGCAGTGGGATATCAATGCAAAGAGACTGGAGCCTAAATCCAGCGCCTTAGACCCCTCAGCCACACTTCCACGGAAAAGATATACACTGATGCTCCCCTACATTCTGAAATAGTGGAAAAGTTTGGTTCAACTCATCTCTATAAAACCTTCAATATCCTCCAAACAAAGCAAAGGCTTCCTAGTTGAGATTACATGATGAGTCACTGATAGTGTGTTCATTATCCTGTTTTTTTGCCTAACCCTCAACCTTCCATGAAATACTGATAATGCCAAATCTTCTGTCAATTCACTTTCATCATGCCCAGTCTTTGTGACTTGAACTGCTGCACCTTGCGCTCCACATGGTACAAGTTGCCACAGCAGCATTCTAAAATATTACTCTGGCAGCGGTGGGATTCGAACCCACACCCCCGAAGAGACTGGAGCCTTAATCCAGCGCCTTGGACCGCTCGGCCACACTACCTTTTCTTTAAGTTTTTCATTGGCTTTTTTCAGACAATATTTTACCATATACATTTTTGAAGCAAGTCACCCACAGTAATTAAAAATCCTCAGTGTTTTATAGAGGAGTTCCTCGGCAGGTGTAAAGGCCTCCATAATCCATTGTTAATCACTCCTACTGCTGAAGGTCCACCCTCCTGCAGAATGAAGTTTTATCTCTAGTCAAACACACCTGGGTAATCTAATAAAGGCCTTGGGGTTTATTTGAAAATATGTGTTGAAACCAAACCCTGCATAAAGGGTGTTTTCATGGAGTAGGACTGAGTTGCCTGCCTTAGAAGACAGGATCATATCATCATCGAGGAGCAATTGATGCATCATTCTCAACTAAATACGTGATTCCTGTACCTACAACTTTCCCTAAGGGACTTGCTGCTGTCAGTGTGAGCAAATTCTCATGTTTCATCTTCTTGCACTGACTGTAGTTACACAGATCAATATGAAACAGCCACAGACCATATGGGCACTTTCAGTGGGCCTACTTAATGCAACAAAGGCTATTTAAAACCATGCCTGGCAGCGGTGGGATTCAAACCCACGCCTCCAAAGAGACTGGAGCCTAAATCCAGCGCCTTAGACCCCTCGGCCACACTTAAGATGTATCCTGCTCCCCTACATACTGAAATAGTGGAATAGTTGGGTTCTGCTCATGTCAATGAAACCTTCAAATTCCTCCAAGCAAAGCAAAGGCTTCAAAAGACATTTTCGAATCAAGTCACCCACAGTGTTTAAAAATCAACAGTGTTCTTCAGCGCCTTACACACATCGGTCACACTACCACAGAAAATACAGACACTGCTGCTCCCCTACATACTGAAAGATTGGAATAGTTTGGTTCTGCTCATGTCTATGAAACCTTCAATTTCCTCCAAGCAAAGCAAAGGCTTCAAAAGACATTTTCGAAGCAAGTCACCCACAGTATTTAAAAATCCTCAGTGTTCTTCAGCGCCTTAGACCCTACCATGGACTACCATGGAAAAGGCATATACTGATTCTCCCCTACATTCTGAAATAGTGGAAAAGTTGGTTCAGCTCATCACTATGAAACCTGCAAAGTCTACCCAGTTGCGATAACATGATGTGTCACAGAGAGATTGTTTATTATCCTGTTTTATATGCTTAACCCTCATCCTTCCACTCAAAACTGATATTGCCAAACCTTCTGTAAATTCACTTTCATCATGCCCAGTCTTGGTGACTTGAAATGCTGCACCTTGTGCTCCACGTGGTACAAGCTGCCACAGAAGCTTTCTAGAAGGTCACTCTGGCAGCTGTGTAACAAAGGCCATTTAAAGCCATGCCTGGCAGCAGTGGGATTTCAGCCCATGCACTGAAGAGACTGGAGTCTTAATCCAGCGCCTTGGACCGCTCGGCCACGCTACCTTTCATTTAGCTTTTCCATAGGCTTTTTTCAGACAATATTTTCCATATACATTTTTGAAGCAAGTCACCGACAGTACTTAAAAATCCTCAGTGTTTTATGGAGGAGTTCCTCGGCAGGTGTAAAGGCCTCCATAATCCATTGTTAATCACTCCTACTGCTGAAGGTCCACCCTCCTGCAGAATGAAGTTTCATCTCTAGTCAAACACACCTGGTCATCTAATAAAGGCCTTGGTTTACTTGAAAATATGTGTTGAAACCAAACACTGCATGAAGGGTGTTTTCATGGAGTACGACTGATTTGGCTGCCTTAGAAGACAGGATCATATCATCATTAAGGAGCAACTGATGCATCATTCTCGACTAAATACCTGATTCCTGTACAGACAACTTTCCTTAAGGGACTTGCTGCTGTCACTGTAAGCAAATTCTCATGTTTCATCTTCTTGCACTGACTGTAGTTACACAGATCAATATGAAACAGCCACAGACCATATGGGCACTTTCAGTGGGCCTACTTAATGCAACAAAGGCTATTTAAAGCCATGCCTGGAAGCAGTGGGATATCAATGCAAAGAGACTGGAGCCTAAATCCAGCGCCTTAGACCCCTCAGCCACACTACCACGGAAAAGATATACACTGATGCTCCCCTACATTCTGAAATAGTGGAAAAGTTTGGTTCAACTCATCTCTATGAAACCTTCAATATCCTCCAAACAAAGCAAAGGCTTCCTAGTTGAGAATACATGATGAGTCACTGATAGTGTGTTCATTATCCTGTTTTTTTTGCCTAACCCTCAACCTTCCATGAAATACTGATAATGCCAAATCTTCTGTCAATTCACTTTCATCATGCCCAGTCTTTGTGACTTGAACTGCTGCACCTTGCGCTCCACATGGTACAAGTTGCCACAGCAGCATTCTAAAACATTACTCTGGCAGCGGTGGGATTCGAACCCACGCCCCCGAAGAGACTGGAGCCTTAATCCAGCGCCTTGGACCGCTCGGCCACGCTACCTTTTAAGTTTTTCATTGGCTTTTTTCAGACAATATTTTACCATATACATTTTTGAAGCAAGTCACCCACAGTAATTAAAAATCCTCAGTGTTTTATAGAGGAGTTCCTCGGCAGGTGTAAAGGCCTCCATAATCCATTGTTAATCACTTCTACTGCTGAAGGTCCACCCTCCTGCTGAATGAAGTTTTATCTCTAGTCAAACACACCTGGGTAATCTAATAAAGGCCTTGGGGTTTATTTGAAAATATGTGTTGAAACCAAACCCTGCATAAAGGGTGTTTTCATGGAGTAGGACTGAGTTGCCTGCCTTAGAAGACAGGATCATATCATCATTGAGGAGCAATTGATGCATCATTCTCAACTAAATACGTGATTCCTGTACCGACAACTTTCCCTAAGGGACTTGCTGCTGTCAGTGTGAGCAAATTCTCATGTTTCATCTTCTTGCACTGACTGTAGTTACACAGATCAATATGAAACAGCCACAGACCATATGGGCACTTTCAGTGGGCCTACTTAATGCAACAAAGGCTATTTAAAACCATGCCTGGCAGCGGTGGGATTCGAACCCACGCCTCCAAAGAGACTGGAGCCTAAATCCAGCGCCTTAGACCCCTCGGCCACACTACCACAGATAAGATGTATCCTGCTCCCCTACATACTGAAATAGTGGAATAGTTGGGTTCTGCTCATGTCAATGAAACCTTCAATTTCCTCCAAGCAAAGCAAAGGCTTCAAAAGACATTTTCGAATCAAGTCACCCACAGTGTTTAAAAATCAACAGTGTTCTTCAGCGCCTTACACACATCGGTCACACTACCACAGAAAACACAGACACTGCTGCTCCCCTACATACTGAAAGATTGGAATAGTTTGGTTCTGCTCATGTCTATGAAACCTTCAATTTCCTCCAAGCAAAGCAAAGGCTTCAAAAGACATTTTCGAAGCAAGTCACCCACAGTATTTAAAAATCCTCAGTGTTCTTCAGCGCCTTAGACCCTACCATGGACTACCATGGAAAAGGCATATACTGATTCTCCCCTACATTCTGAAATAGTGGAAAAGTTGGTTCAGCTCATCACTATGAAACCTGCAAAGGCTACCCAGTTGCGATAACATGATGTGTCACAGAGAGATTGTTTATTATCCTGTTTTATATGCTTAACCCTCATCCTTCCACTCAAAACTGATATTGCCAAACCTTCTGTAAATTCACTTTCATCATGCCCAGTCTTGGTGACTTGAAATGCTGCACCTTGTGCTCCACGTGGTACAAGCTGCCACAGAAGCTTTCTAGAAGGTCACTCTGGCAGCTGTGTAACAAAGGCCATTTAAAGCCATGCCTGGCAGCAGTAAGATTTCAGCCCATGCACTGAAGAGACTGGAGTCTTAATCCAGCGCCTTGGACCGCTCGGCCACGCTACCTTTCATTTAGCTTTTCCATAGGCTTTTTTCAGACAATATTTTCCATATACATTTTTGAAGCAAGTCACCGACAGTACTTAAAAATCCTCAGTGTTTTATGGAGGAGTTCCTCGGCAGGTGTAAAGGCCTCCATAATCCATTGTTAATCACTCCTACTGCTGAAGGTCCACCCTCCTGCAGAATGAAGTTTCATCTCTAGTCAAACACACCTGGTCATCTAATAAAGGCCTTGGTTTACTTGAAAATATGTGTTGAAACCAAACACTGCATGAAGGGTGTTTTCATGGAGTACGACTGATTTGGCTGCCTTAGAAGACAGGATCATATCATCATTAAGGAGCAACTGATGCATCATTCTCGACTAAATACCTGATTCCTGTACAGACAACTTTCCTTAAGGGACTTGCTGCTGTCACTGTAAGCAAATTCTCATGTTTCATCTTCTTGCACTGACTGTAGTTACACAGATCAATATGAAACAGCCACAGACCATATGGGCACTTTCAGTGGGCCTACTTAATGCAACAAAGGCTATTTAAAGCCATGCCTGGAAGCAGTGGGATATCAATGCAAAGAGACTGGAGCCTAAATCCAGCGCCTTAGACCCCTCAGCCACACTACCACGGAAAAGATATACACTGATGCTCCCCTACATTCTGAAATAGTGGAAAAGTTGGTTCGGCTCATCTCTATGAAACCTGCAAAAGCTACCCAGTTGAGATAACATGATGTGTCAAAGAGAGATTGTTTATTATCCTGTTTTATATGCTTAACCCTCATCCTTCCACTCAAAACTGATATGGCCATATCTTCTGTAAATTCACATTCATCATGCCCAGTCTTAGTGACATGACCTGCTGCACTTTGTGCTCCACGTGGTACAAGCTGCCAAAGAAGCTTTCTAGAAGGTCACTCTGGCAGCTGTGTAACAAAGGCAATTTAAAGCCATGCCTGGTAGCGGTGGGATTTAAGCCCATGCACCCGAAGAGACTGGAGTCTTAATCCAGCACCTTGGATTGCTCAGCCACGCTACCTTTCATTTAGTTTTTCCATAGGATTTTTTCAGACAAAATGTTCCATATACATTTTTGAAGCAAGTCAGCGACAGTACTTAAAAATTCTCAGTGTTTTATGGAGGAGTTCCTCGGCAGGTGTAAAGGCCTTCATAATCCATTGTTAATCACTCCTACTGCTGAAGGTTCACCCTCCTGCAGAATGAAGTTTCATCTCTAGTCAAACACACCTGGGTAATCTAATAAAGGCCTTGGGGTTTATTTGAAAATATGTGTTGAAACTAAACCCTGCATAAAGGGTGTTTTCATGGAGTAGGACTGAGTTGCCTGCCTTAGAAGACAGGATCATATCATCATCGAGGAGCAATTGATGCATCATTCTCAACTAAATACGTGATTCCTGTACCGACAACTTTCCCTAAGGGACTTGCTGCTGTCAGTGTTAGGAAATTCTCATGTTTCATCTTCTTGTACTGACTGTAGTTACACAGATCAATATGAAACAGCCACAGACCATATGGGCACTTTCAGTGGGCCTACTTAATGCAACAAAGACTATTTAAAGCCATGCCTGGAAGCAGTGGGATATCAATGCAAAGAGACTGGAGCCTAAATCCAGCGCCTTAGACCCCTCAGCCACACTACCACGGAAAAGATATACACTGATGCTCCCCTACATTCTGAAATAGTGGAAAAGTTTGGTTCAACTCATCTCTATGAAACCTTCAATATCCTCCAAACAAAGCAAAGGCTTCCTAGTTGAGATTACATGATGAGTCACTGATAGTGTGTTCATTATCCTGTTTTTTTGCCTAACCCTCAACCTTCCATGAAATACTGATAATGCCAAATCTTCTGTCAATTCACTTTCATCATGCCCAGTCTTTGTGACTTGAACTGCTGCACCTTGCGCTCCACATGGTACAAGTTGCCACAGCAGCATTCTAAAATATTACTCTGGCAGCGGTGGGATTCGAACCCACGCCCCCGAAGAGACTGGAGCCTTAATCCAGCGCCTTGGACCGCTCGGCCACACTACCTTTTCTTTAAGTTTTTCATTGGCTTTTTTCAGACAATATTTTACCATATACATTTTTGAAGCAAGTCACCCACAGTAATTAAAAATCCTCAGTGTTTTATAGAGGAGTTCCTCGGCAGGTGTAAAGGCCTCCATAATCCATTGTTAATCACTCCTACTGCTGAAGGTCCACCCTCCTGCAGAATGAAGTTTTATCTCTAGTCAAACACACCTGGGTAATCTAATAAAGGCCTTGGGGTTTATTTGAAAATATGTGTTGAAACCAAACCCTGCATAAAGGGTGTTTTCATGGAGTAGGACTGAGTTGCCTGCCTTAGAAGACAGGATCATATCATCATCGAGGAGCAATTGATGCATCATTCTCAACTAAATACGTGATTCCTGTACCGACAACTTTCCCTAAGGGACTTGCTGCTGTCAGTGTGAGCAAATTCTCATGTTTCATCTTCTTGCACTGACTGTAGTTACACAGATCAATATGAAACAGCCACAGACCATATGGGCACTTTCAGTGGGCCTACTTAATGCAACAAAGGCTATTTAAAACCATGCCTGGCAGCGGTGGGATTCAAACCCACGCCTCCAAAGAGACTGGAGCCTAAATCCAGCGCCTTAGACCCCTCGGCCACACTTAAGATGTATCCTGCTCCCCTCCATACTGAAATAGTGGAATAGTTTGGTTCTGCTCATGTCTATGAAACCTTCAATTTCCTCCAAGCAAAGCAAAGGCTTCAAAAGACATTTTCGAATCAAGTCACCCACAGTGTTTAAAAATCAACAGTGTTCTTCAGCGCCTTACACACATCGGTCACACTACCACAGAAAATACAGACACTGCTGCTCCCCTACATACTGAAAGATTGGAATAGTTTGGTTCTGCTCATGTCTATGAAACCTTCAATTTCCTCCAAGCAAAGCAAAGGCTTCAAAAGACATTTTCGAAGCAAGTCACCCACAGTATTTAAAAATCCTCAGTGTTCTTCAGCGCCTTAGACCCTACCATGGACTACCATGGAAAAGGCATATACTGATTCTCCCCTACATTCTGAAATAGTGGAAAAGTTGGTTCAGCTCATCACTATGAAACCTGCAAAGTCTACCCAGTTGCGATAACATGATGTGTCACAGAGAGATTGTTTATTATCCTGTTTTATATGCTTAACCCTCATCCTTCCACTCAAAACTGATATTGCCAAACCTTCTGTAAATTCACTTTCATCATGCCCAGTCTTGGTGACTTGAAATGCTGCACCTTGTGCTCCACGTGGTACAAGCTGCCACAGAAGCTTTCTAGAAGGTCACTCTGGCAGCTGTGTAACAAAGGCCATTTAAAGCCATGCCTGGCAGCAGTAAGATTTCAGCCCATGCACTGAAGAGACTGGAGTCTTAATCCAGCGCCTTGGACCGCTCGGCCACGCTACCTTTCATTTAGCTTTTCCATAGGCTTTTTTCAGACAATATTTTCCATATACATTTTTGAAGCAAGTCACCGACAGTACTTAAAAATCCTCAGTGTTTTATGGAGGAGTTCCTCGGCAGGTGTAAAGGCCTCCATAATCCATTGTTAATCACTCCTACTGCTGAAGGTCCACCCTCCTGCAGAATGAAGTTTCATCTCTAGTCAAACACACCTGGTCATCTAATAAAGGCCTTGGTTTACTTGAAAATATGTGTTGAAACCAAACACTGCATGAAGGGTGTTTTCATGGAGTACGACTGATTTGGCTGCCTTAGAAGACAGGATCATATCATCATTAAGGAGCAACTGATGCATCATTCTCGACTAAATACCTGATTCCTGTACAGACAACTTTCCTTAAGGGACTTGCTGCTGTCACTGTAAGCAAATTCTCATGTTTCATCTTCTTGCACTGACTGTAGTTACACAGATCAATATGAAACAGCCACAGACCATATGGGCACTTTCAGTGGGCCTACTTAATGCAACAAAGGCTATTTAAAGCCATGCCTGGAAGCAGTGGGATATCAATGCAAAGAGACTGGAGCCTAAATCCAGCACCTTAGACCCCTCAGCCACACTACCGCGGAAATGATATACACTGATGCTCCCCTACATTCTGAAATAGTGGAAAAGTTGGTTCGGCTCATCTCTATGAAACCTGCAAAAGCTACCCAGTTGAGATAACATGATGTGTCAAAGAGAGATTGTTTATTATCCTGTTTTATATGCTTAACCCTCATCCTTCCACTCAAAACTGATATGGCCATATCTTCTGTAAATTCACTTTCATCATGCCCAGTCTTAGTGACATGACCTGCTGCACTTTGTGCTCCACGTGGTACAAGCTGCCAAAGAAGCTTTCTAGAAGGTCACTCTGGCAGCTGTGTAACAAAGGCAATTTAAAGCCATGCCTGGTAGCGGTGGGATTTAAGCCCATGCACCCGAAGAGACTGGAGTCTTAATCCAGCACCTTGGATTGCTCAGCCACGCTACCTTTCATTTAGTTTTTCCATAGGATTTTTTCAGACAAAATGTTCCATATACATTTTTGAAGCAAGTCAGCGACAGTACTTAAAAATTCTCAGTGTTTTATGGAGGAGTTCCTCGGCAGGTGTAAAGGCCTTCATAATCCATTGTTAATCACTCCTACTGCTGAAGGTTCACCCTCCTGCAGAATGAAGTTTCATCTCTAGTCAAACACACCTGGGTAATCTAATAAAGGCCTTGGGGTTTATTTGAAAATATGTGTTGAAACTAAACCCTGCATAAAGGGTGTTTTCATGGAGTAGGACTGAGTTGCCTGCCTTAGAAGACAGGATCATATCATCATCGAGGAGCAATTGATGCATCATTCTCAACTAAATACGTGATTCCTGTACCGACAACTTTCCCTAAGGGACTTGCTGCTGTCAGTGTTAGGAAATTCTCATGTTTCATCTTCTTGTACTGACTGTAGTTACACAGATCAATATGAAACAGCCACAGACCATATGGGCACTTTCAGTGGGCCTACTTAATGCAACAAAGACTATTTAAAGCCATGCCTGGAAGCAGTGGGATATCAATGCAAAGAGACTGGAGCCTAAATCCAGCGCCTTAGACCCCTCAGCCACACTACCACGGAAAAGATATACACTGATGCTCCCCTACATTCTGAAATAGTGGAAAAGTTTGGTTCAACTCATCTCTATGAAACCTTCAATATCCTCCAAACAAAGCAAAGGCTTCCTAGTTGAGATTACATGATGAGTCACTGATAGTGTGTTCATTATCCTGTTTTTTTGCCTAACCCTCAACCTTCCATGAAATACTGATAATGCCAAATCTTCTGTCAATTCACTTTCATCATGCCCAGTCTTTGTGACTTGAACTGCTGCACCTTGCGCTCCACATGGTACAAGTTGCCACAGCAGCATTCTAAAATATTACTCTGGCAGCGGTGGGATTCGAACCCACGCCCCCGAAGAGACTGGAGCCTTAATCCAGCGCCTTGGACCGCTCGGCCACACTACCTTTTCTTTAAGTTTTTCATTGGCTTTTTTCAGACAATATTTTACCATATACATTTTTGAAGCAAGTCACCCACAGTAATTAAAAATCCTCAGTGTTTTATAGAGGAGTTCCTCGGCAGGTGTAAAGGCCTCCATAATCCATTGTTAATCACTCCTACTGCTGAAGGTCCACCCTCCTGCAGAATGAAGTTTTATCTCTAGTCAAACACACCTGGGTAATCTAATAAAGGCCTTGGGGTTTATTTGAAAATATGTGTTGAAACCAAACCCTGCATAAAGGGTGTTTTCATGGAGTAGGACTGAGTTGCCTGCCTTAGAAGACAGGATCATATCATCATCGAGGAGCAATTGATGCATCATTCTCAACTAAATACGTGATTCCTGTACCGACAACTTTCCCTAAGGGACTTGCTGCTGTCAGTGTGAGCAAATTCTCATGTTTCATCTTCTTGCACTGACTGTAGTTACACAGATCAATATGAAACAGCCACAGACCATATGGGCACTTTCAGTGGGCCTACTTAATGCAACAAAGGCTATTTAAAACCATGCCTGGCAGCGGTGGGATTCAAACCCACGCCTCCAAAGAGACTGGAGCCTAAATCCAGCGCCTTAGACCCCTCGGCCACACTTAAGATGTATCCTGCTCCCCTCCATACTGAAATAGTGGAATAGTTTGGTTCTGCTCATGTCTATGAAACCTTCAATTTCCTCCAAGCAAAGCAAAGGCTTCAAAAGACATTTTCGAATCAAGTCACCCACAGTGTTTAAAAATCAACAGTGTTCTTCAGCGCCTTACACACATCGGTCACACTACCACAGAAAATACAGACACTGCTGCTCCCCTACATACTGAAAGATTGGAATAGTTTGGTTCTGCTCATGTCTATGAAACCTTCAATTTCCTCCAAGCAAAGCAAAGGCTTCAAAAGACATTTTCGAAGCAAGTCACCCACAGTATTTAAAAATCCTCAGTGTTCTTCAGCGCCTTAGACCCTACCATGGACTACCATGGAAAAGGCATATACTGATTCTCCCCTACATTCTGAAATAGTGGAAAAGTTGGTTCAGCTCATCACTATGAAACCTGCAAAGTCTACCCAGTTGCGATAACATGATGTGTCACAGAGAGATTGTTTATTATCCTGTTTTATATGCTTAACCCTCATCCTTCCACTCAAAACTGATATTGCCAAACCTTCTGTAAATTCACTTTCATCATGCCCAGTCTTGGTGACTTGAAATGCTGCACCTTGTGCTCCACGTGGTACAAGCTGCCACAGAAGCTTTCTAGAAGGTCACTCTGGCAGCTGTGTAACAAAGGCCATTTAAAGCCATGCCTGGCAGCAGTGAGATTTCAGCCCATGCACTGAAGAGACTGGAGTCTTAATCCAGCGCCTTGGACCGCTCGGCCACGCTACCTTTCATTTAGCTTTTCCATAGGCTTTTTTCAGACAATATTTTCCATATACATTTTTGAAGCAAGTCACCGACAGTACTTAAAAATCCTCAGTGTTTTATGGAGGAGTTCCTCGGCAGGTGTAAAGGCCTCCATAATCCATTGTTAATCACTCCTACTGCTGAAGGTCCACCCTCCTGCAGAATGAAGTTTCATCTCTAGTCAAACACACCTGGTCATCTAATAAAGGCCTTGGTTTACTTGAAAATATGTGTTGAAACCAAACACTGCATGAAGGGTGTTTTCATGGAGTACGACTGATTTGGCTGCCTTAGAAGACAGGATCATATCATCATTAAGGAGCAACTGATGCATCATTCTCGACTAAATACCTGATTCCTGTACAGACAACTTTCCTTAAGGGACTTGCTGCTGTCACTGTAAGCAAATTCTCATGTTTCATCTTCTTGCACTGACTGTAGTTACACAGATCAATATGAAACAGCCACAGACCATATGGGCACTTTCAGTGGGCCTACTTAATGCAACAAAGGCTATTTAAAGCCATGCCTGGAAGCAGTGGGATATCAATGCAAAGAGACTGGAGCCTAAATCCAGCACCTTAGACCCCTCAGCCACACTACCGCGGAAATGATATACACTGATGCTCCCCTACATTCTGAAATAGTGGAAAAGTTGGTTCGGCTCATCTCTATGAAACCTGCAAAAGCTACCCAGTTGAGATAACATGATGTGTCAAAGAGAGATTGTTTATTATCCTGTTTTATATGCTTAACCCTCATCCTTCCACTCAAAACTGATATGGCCATATCTTCTGTAAATTCACTTTCATCATGCCCAGTCTTAGTGACATGACCTGCTGCACTTTGTGCTCCACGTGGTACAAGCTGCCAAAGAAGCTTTCTAGAAGGTCACTCTGGCAGCTGTGTAACAAAGGCAATTTAAAGCCATGCCTGGTAGCGGTGGGATTTAAGCCCATGCACCCGAAGAGACTGGAGTCTTAATCCAGCACCTTGGATTGCTCAGCCACGCTACCTTTCATTTAGTTTTTCCATAGGATTTTTTCAGACAAAATGTTCCATATACATTTTTGAAGCAAGTCAGCGACAGTACTTAAAAATTCTCAGTGTTTTATGGAGGAGTTCCTCGGCAGGTGTAAAGGCCTTCATAATCCATTGTTAATCACTCCTACTGCTGAAGGTTCACCCTCCTGCAGAATGAAGTTTCATCTCTAGTCAAACACACCTGGGTAATCTAATAAAGGCCTTGGGGTTTATTTGAAAATATGTGTAGAAACTAAACCCTGCATAAAGGGTGTTTTCATGGAGTAGGACTGAGTTGCCTGCCTTAGAAGACAGGATCATATCATCATCGAGGAGCAATTGATGCATCATTCTCAACTAAATACCTGATTCCTGTACCGACAACTTTCCCTAAGGGACTTGCTGCTGTCAGTGTTAGGAAATTCTCATGTTTCATCTTCTTGTACTGACTGTAGTTACACAGATCAATATGAAACAGCCACAGACCATATGGGCACTTTCAGTGGGCCTACTTAATGCAACAAAGACTATTTAAAGCCATGCCTGGAAGCAGTGGGATATCAATGCAAAGAGACTGGAGCCTAAATCCAGCGCCTTAGACCCCTCAGCCACACTACCACGGAAAAGATATACACTGATGCTCCCCTACATTCTGAAATAGTGGAAAAGTTTGGTTCAACTCATCTCTATGAAACCTTCAATATCCTCCAAACAAAGCAAAGGCTTCCTAGTTGAGATTACATGATGAGTCACTGATAGTGTGTTCATTATCCTGTTTTTTTTGCCTAACCCTCAACCATCCATGAAATACTGATAATGCCAAATCTTCTGTCAATTCACTTTCATCATGCCCAGTCTTTGTGACTTGAACTGCTGCACCTTGCGCTCCACATAGTACAAGTTGCCACAGCAGCATTCTAAAACATTACTCTGGCAGCGGTGGGATTCGAACCCACGCCCCCGAAGAGACTGGAGCCTTAATCCAGCGCCATGGACCGCTCGGCCACGCTACCTTTTGTTTAAGTTTTTCATTGGCTTTTTTCAGACAATATTTTACCATATACATTTTTGAAGCAAGTCACCCACAGTAATTAAAAATCCTCAGTGTTTTATAGAGGAGTTCCTCGTCAGGTGTAAAGGCCTCCATAATCCATTGTTAATCACTTCTACTGCTGAAGGTCCACCCTCCTGCTGAATGAAGTTTTATCTCTAGTCAAACACACCTGGGTAATCTAATAAAGGCCTTGGGGTTTATTTGAAAATATGTGTTGAAACCAAACCCTGCATAAAGGGTGTTTTCATGGAGTAGGACTGAGTTGCCTGCCTTAGAAGACAGGATCATATCATCATTGAGGAGCAATTGATGCATTATTCTCAACTAAATACGTGATTCCTGTACCGACAACTTTCCTTAAGGGACTTGCTGCTGTCACTGTAAGCAAATTCTCATGTTTCATCTTCTTGCACTGACTGTAGTTACACAGATCAATATGAAACAGCCACAGACCATATGGGCACTTTCAGTGGGCCTACTTAATGCAACAAAGGCTATTTAAAACCATGCCTGGCAGCGGTGGGATTCAAACCCACGCCTCCAAAGAGACTGGAGCCTAAATCCAGCGCCTTAGACCCCTCGGCCACACTTAAGATGTATCCTGCTCCCCTACATACTGAAATAGTGGAATAGTTGGGTTCTGCTCATGTCAATGAAACCTTCAAATTCCTCCAAGCAAAGCAAAGGCTTCAAAAGACATTTTCGAATCAAGTCACCCACAGTGTTTAAAAATCAACAGTGTTCTTCAGCGCCTTACACACATCGGTCACACTACCACAGAAAATACAGACACTGCTGCTCCCCTACATACTGAAAGATTGGAATAGTTTGGTTCTGCTCATGTCTATGAAACAATCAATTTCCTCCAAGCAAAGCAAAGGCTTCAAAAGACATTTTCGAAGCAAGTCACCCACAGTATTTAAAAATCCTCAGTGTTCTTCAGCGCCTTAGACCCTACCATGGACTACCATGAAAAAGGCATATACTGATTCTCCCCTACATTCTGAAATAGTGGAAAAGTTGGTTCAGCTCATCACTATGAAACCTGCAAAGGCTACTCAGTTGCGATAACATGATGTGTCACAGAGAGATTGTTTATTATCCTGTTTTATATGCTTAACCCTCATCCTTCCACTCAAAACTGATATTGCCAAACCTTCTGTAAATTCACTTTCATCATGCCCAGTCTTGGTGACTTGAAATGCTGCACCTTGTGCTCCACGTGGTACAAGCTGCCACAGAAGCTTTCTAGAAGGTCACTCTGGCAGCTGTGTAACAAAGGCCATTTAAAGCCATGCCTGGCAGCATTGGGATTTCAGCCCATGCACTGAAGAGACTGGAGTCTTAATCCAGCGCCTTGGACCGCTCGGCCACGCTACCTTTCATTTAGCTTTTCCATAGGCTTTTTTCAGACAATATTTTCCATATACATTTTTGAAGCAAGTCACCGACAGTACTTAAAAATCCTCAGTGTTTTATGGAGGAGTTCCTCTGCAGGTGTAAAGGCCTCCATAATCCATTGTTAATCACTCCTACTGCTGAAGGTCCACCCTCCTGCAGAATGAAGTTTCATCTCTAGACAAACACACCTGGTCATCTAATAAAGGCCTTGGTTTACTTGAAAATATGTGTTGAAACCAAACCCTGCATGAAGGGTGTTTTCATGGAGTACGACTGATTTAGCTGCCTTAGAAGACAGGATCATATCATCATTAAGGAGCAAATGATGCATCATTCTCGACTAAATACCTGATTCCTGTATAGACAACTTTCCTTAAGGGACTTGCTGCTATCACTGTTAGCAAATTCTCATGTTTCATCTTCTGGCACTGACTGTAGTTACACAGATCAATATGAAACAGACACAGACCAAATGGACACTTTCAGTGAGCCTACTTATTGCAACAAAGGACTTTTAAAACCATGCCTGGCAGCGGTGGGATTCGAACCCATGCCTCGAAAGAGACTGGAGCCTAAATCCAGCGCCTTAGACCCCTCAGCCACACTACCACAGATAAGATGTATTCTGCTCCCCTACATTCTGAAATAGTGGAAAAGTTTGGTTCAACTCATCTCTATGAAACCTTCAATATCCTCCAAACAAAGCAAAGGCTTCCTAGTTGAGATTACATGATGAGTCACTGATAGTGTGTTCATTATCCTGTTTTTTATGCCTAACCCTCAACCTTCCACTGAAATACTGATAATGGCCAAATCTTCTGTCAATTCACTTTCATCATGCCCAGTCTTTGTGACTTGAACTGCTGCACCTTGCGCTCCACATGGTACAAGTTGCCACAGCAGCATTCTAAAACATCACTCTGGCAGCGGTGGGATTCGAACCCACGCCCCCGAAGAGACTGGAGCCTTAATCCAACGCCTTGGACCGCTCGGCCACACTACCTTTTGTTTAAGTTTTTCCATTGGCTTTTTTCAGACAATATTTTACCATATACATTTTTGAAGCAAGTCACCCACAGTAATTAAAAATCCTCAGTGTTTTATAGAGGAGTTCCTCGGCAGGTGTAAAGGCCTCCATAATCCATTGTTAATCACTCCTACTGCTGAAGGTCCACCCTCCTGCTGAATGAAGTTTTATCTCTAGTCAAACACACCTGGGTAATCTAATAAAGGCCTTGGGGTTTATTTGAAAATATGTGTTGAAACCAAACCCTGCATAAAGGGTGTTTTCATGGAGTAGGACTGAGTTGCCTGCCTTAGAAGACAGGATCATATCATCATCGAGGAGCAATTGATGCATCATTCTCAACTAAATACGTGATTCCTGTACCGACAACTTTCCCTAAGGGACTTGCTGCTGTCAGTGTGAGCAAATTCTCATGTTTCATCTTCTTGCACTGACTGTAGTTACACAGATCAATATGAAACAGCCACAGACCATATGGGCACTTTCAGTGGGCCTACTTAATGCAACAAAGGCTATTTAAAGCCATGCCTGGAAGCAGTGGGATATCAATGCAAAGAGACTGGAGCCTAAATCCAGCGCCTTAGACCCCTCAGCCACACTACCACGGAAAAGATATACACTGATGCTCCCCTACATTCTGAAATAGTGGAAAAGTTTGGTTCAACTCATCTCTATGAAACCTTCAATATCCTCCAAACAAAGCAAAGGCTTCCTAGTTGAGATTACATGATGAGTCACTGATAGTGTGTTCATTATCCTGTTTTTTTTGCCTAACCCTCAACCTTCCATGAAATACTGATAATGCCAAATCTTCTGTCAATTCACTTTCATCATGCCCAGTCTTTGTGACTTGAACTGCTGCACCTTGCGCTCCACATGGTACAAGTTGCCACAGCAGCATTCTAAAACATTACTCTGGCAGCGGTGGGATTCGAACCCACGCCCCCGAAGAGACTGGAGCCTTAATCCAGCGCCTTGGACCGCTCGGCCACGCTACCTTTTAAGTTTTTCATTGGCTTTTTTCAGACAATATTTTACACATATACATTTTTGAAGCAAGTCACCCACAGTAATTAAAAATCCTCAGTGTTTTATAGAGGAGTTCCTCGGCAGGTGTAAAGGCCTCCATAATCCATTGTTAATCACTTCTACTGCTGAAGGTCCACCCTCCTGCTGAATGAAGTTTTATCTCTAGTCAAACACACCTGGGTAATCTAATAAAGGCCTTGGGGTTTATTTGAAAATATGTGTTGAAACCAAACCCTGCATAAAGGGTGTTTTCATGGAGTAGGACTGAGTTGCCTGCCTTAGAAGACAGGATCATATCATCATTGAGGAGCAATTGATGCATTATTCTCAACTAAATACGTGATTCCTGTACCGACAACTTTCCCTAAGGGACTTGCTGCTGTCAGTGTGAGCAAATTCTCATGTTTCATCTTCTTGCACTGACTGTAGTTACACAGATCAATATGAAACAGCCACAGACCATATGGGCACTTTCAGTGGGACTACTTAATGCAACAAAGGCTATTTAAAGCCGTGCCTGGAAGCAGTGGGATATCAATGCAAAGAGACTGGAGCCTAAATCCAGCGCCTTAGACCCCTCAGCCACACTACCACAGATAAGATGTATCCTGCTCCCCTACATACTGAAATAGTGGAATAGTTGGGTTCTGCTCATGTCAATGAAACCTTCAATTTCCTCCAAGCAAAGCAAAGGCTTCAAAAGACATTTTCGAATCAAGTCACCCACAGTGTTTAAAAATCAACAGTGTTCTTCAGCGCCTTACACACATCGGTCACACTACCACAGAAAATACAGACACTGCTGCTCCCCTACATACTGAAAGATTGGAATAGTTTGGTTCTGCTCATGTCTATGAAACCTTCAATTTCCTCCAAGCAAAGCAAAGGCTTCAAAAGACATTTTCGAAGCAAGTCACCCACAGTATTTAAAAATCCTCAGTGTTCTTCAGCGCCTTAGACCCTACCATGGACTACCATGGAAAAGGCATATACTGATTCTCCCCTACATTCTGAAATAGTGGAAAAGTTGGTTCAGCTCATCACTATGAAACCTGCAAAGGCTACTCAGTTGCGATAACATGATGTGTCACAGAGAGATTGTTTATTATCCTGTTTTATATGCTTAACCCTCATCCTTCCACTCAAAACTGATATTGCCAAACCTTCTGTAAATTCACTTTCATCATGCCCAGTCTTGGTGACTTGAAATGCTGCACCTTGTGCTCCACGTGGTACAAGCTGCCACAGAAGCTTTCTAGAAGGTCACTCTGGCAGCTGTGTAACAAAGGCCATTTAAAGCCATGCCTGGCAGCAGTGGGATTTCAGCCCATGCACTGAAGAGACTGGAGTCTTAATCCAGCGCCTTGGACCGCTCGGCCACGCTACCTTTCATTTAGCTTTTCCATAGGCTTTTTTCAGACAATATTTTCCATATACATTTTTGAAGCAAGTCACCGACAGTACTTAAAAATCCTCAGTGTTTTATGGAGGAGTTCCTCGGCAGGTGTAAAGGCCTCCATAATCCATTGTTAATCACTCCTACTGCTGAAGGTCCACCCTCCTGCAGAATGAAGTTTCATCTCTAGTCAAACACACCTGGTCATCTAATAAAGGCCTTGGTTTACTTGAAAATATGTGTTGAAACCAAACACTGCATGAAGGGTGTTTTCATGGAGTACGACTGATTTGGCTGCCTTAGAAGACAGGATCATATCATCATTAAGGAGCAACTGATGCATCATTCTCGACTAAATACCTGATTCCTGTACAGACAACTTTCCTTAAGGGACTTGCTGCTGTCACTGTAAGCAAATTCTCATGTTTCATCTTCTTGCACTGACTGTAGTTACACAGATCAATATGAAACAGCCACAGACCATATGGGCACTTTCAGTGGGCCTACTTAATGCAACAAAGGCTATTTAAAGCCATGCCTGGAAGCAGTGGGATATCAATGCAAAGAGACTGGAGCCTAAATCCAGCACCTTAGACCCCTCAGCCACACTACCACGGAAATGATATACACTGATGCTCCCCTACATTCTGAAATAGTGGAAAAGTTGGTTCGGCTCATCTCTATGAAACCTGCAAAAGCTACCCAGTTGAGATAACATGATGTGTCAAAGAGAGATTGTTTATTATCCTGTTTTATATGCTTAACCCTCATCCTTCCACTCAAAACTGATATGGCCATATCTTCTGTAAATTCACTTTCATCATGCCCAGTCTTAGTGACATGACCTGCTGCACTTTGTGCTCCACGTGGTACAAGCTGCCAAAGAAGCTTTCTAGAAGGTCACTCTGGCAGCTGTGTAACAAAGGCAATTTAAAGCCATGCCTGGTAGCGGTGGGATTTAAGCCCATGCACCCGAAGAGACTGGAGTCTTAATCCAGCACCTTGGATTGCTCAGCCACGCTACCTTTCATTTAGTTTTTCCATAGGATTTTTTCAGACAAAATGTTCCATATACATTTTTGAAGCAAGTCAGCGACAGTACTTAAAAATTCTCAGTGTTTTATGGAGGAGTTCCTCGGCAGGTGTAAAGGCCTTCATAATCCATTGTTAATCACTCCTACTGCTGAAGGTTCACCCTCCTGCAGAATGAAGTTTCATCTCTAGTCAAACACACCTGGGTAATCTAATAAAGGCCTTGGGGTTTATTTGAAAATATGTGTTGAAACTAAACCCTGCATAAAGGGTGTTTTCATGGAGTAGGACTGAGTTGCCTGCCTTAGAAGACAGGATCATATCATCATCGAGGAGCAATTGATGCATCATTCTCAACTAAATACGTGATTCCTGTACCGACAACTTTCCCTAAGGGACTTGCTGCTGTCAGTGTGAGCAAATTCTCATGTTTCATCTTCTTGTACTGACTGTAGTTTCACAGATCAATATGAAACAGCCACAGACCATATGGGCACTTTCAGTGGGCCTACTTAAAGCCATGCCTGGAAGCAGTGGGATATCAATGCAAAGAGACTGGAGCCTAAATCCAGCGCCTTAGACCCCTCAGCCACACTACCACGGAAAAGATATACACTGATGCTCCCCTACATTCTGAAATAGTGGAAAAGTTTGGTTCAACTCATCTCTATGAAACCTTCAATATCCTCCAAACAAAGCAAAGGCTTCCTAGTTGAGATTACATGATGAGTCACTGATAGTGTGTTCATTATCCTGTTTTTTTTGCCTAACCCTCAACCTTCCATGAAATACTGATAATGCCAAATCTTCTGTCAATTCACTTTCATCATGCCCAGTCTTTGTGACTTGAACTGCTGCACCTTGCGCTCCACATGGTACAAGTTGCCACAGCAGCATTCTAAAACATTACTCTGGCAGCGGTGGGATTCGAACCCACGCCCCCGAAGAGACTGGAGCCTTAATCCAGCGCCTTTGACCGCTCGGCCACACTACCTTTTCTTTAAGTTTTTCATTGGCTTTTTTCAGACAATATTTTACCATATACATTTTTGAAGCAAGTCACCCACAGTAATTAAAAATCCTCAGTGTTTTATAGAGGAGTTCCTCGGCAGGTGTAAAGGCCTCCATAATCCATTGTTAATCACTCCTACTGCTGAAGGTCCACCCTCCTGCTGAATGAAGTTTTATCTCTAGTCAAACACACCTGGGTAATCTAATAAAGGCCTTGGGGTTTATTTGAAAATATGTGTTGAAACCAAACCCTGCATAAAGGGTGTTTTCATGGAGTAGGACTGAGTTGCCTGCCTTAGAAGACAGGATCATATCATCATCGAGGAGCAATTGATGCATCATTCTCAACTAAATACGTGATTCCTGTACCAACAACTTTCCCTAAGGGACTTGCTGCTGTCAGTGTGAGCAAATTCTCATGTTTCATCTTCTTGCACTGACTGTAGTTACACAGATCAATATGAAACAGCCACAGAACATATGGGCACTTTCAGTGGGCCTACTTAATGCAACAAAGGCTATTTAAAACCATGCCTGGCAGCGGTGGGATTCGAACCCACGCCTCCAAAGAGACTGGAGCCTAAATCCAGCGCCTTAGACCCCTCGGACACACATAAGATGTATCCTGCTCCCCTACATACTGAAATAGTGGAATAGTTGGGTTCTGCTCATGTCAATGAAACCTTCAAATTCCTCCAAGCAAAGCAAAGGCTTCAAAAGACATTTTCGAATCAAGTCACCCACAGTGTTTAAAAATCAACAGTGTTCTTCAGCGCCTTACACACATCGGTCACACTACCACAGAAAATACAGACACTGCTGCTCCCCTACATACTGAAAGATTGGAATAGTTTGGTTCTGCTCATGTCTATGAAACCTTCAATTTCCTCCAAGCAAAGCAAAGGCTTCAAAAGACATTTTCGAAGCAAGTCACCCACAGTATTTAAAAATCCTCAGTCTTCTTCAGCGCCTTAGACCCTACCATGGACTACCATGGAAAAGGCATATACTGATTCTCCCCTACATTCTGAAATAGTGGAAAAGTTGGTTCAGCTCATCACTATGAAACCTGCAAAGGCTACCCAGTTGCGATAACATGATGTGTCACAGAGAGATTGTTTATTATCCTGTTTTATATGCTTAACCCTCATCCTTCCACTCAAAACTGATATTGCCAAACCTTCTGTAAATTCACTTTCATCATGCCCAGTCTTGGTGACTTGAAATGCTGCACCTTGTGCTCCACGTGGTACAAGCTGCCACAGAAGCTTTCTAGAAGGTCACTCTGGCAGCTGTGTAACAAAGGCCATTTAAAGCCATGCCTGGCAGCAGTGGGATTTCAGCCCATGCACTGAAGAGACTGGAGTCTTAATCCAGCGCCTTGGACCGCTCGGCCACGCTACCTTTCATTTAGCTTTTCCATAGGCTTTTTTCAGACAATATTTTCCATATACATTTTTGAAGCAAGTCACCGACAGTACTTAAAAATCCTCGGTGTTTTATGGAGGAGTTCCTCGGCAGGTGTAAAGGCCTCCATAATCCATTGTTAATCACTCCTACTGCTGAAGGTCCACCCTCCTGCAGAATGAAGTTTCATCTCTAGTCAAACACACCTGGTCATCTAATAAAGGCCTTGGTTTACTTGAAAATATGTGTTGAAACCAAACACTGCATGAAGGGTGTTTTCATGGAGTACGACTGATTTGGCTGCCTTAGAAGACAGGATCATATCATCATTAAGGAGCAACTGATGCATCATTCTCGACTAAATACCTGATTCCTGTACAGACAACTTTCCTTAAGGGACTTGCTGCTGTCACTGTAAGCAAATTCTCATGTTTCATCTTCTTGCACTGACTGTAGTTACACAGATCAATATGAAACAGCCACAGACCATATGGGCACTTTCAGTGGGCCTACTTAATGCAACAAAGGCTATTTAAAGCCATGCCTGGAAGCAGTGGGATATCAATGCAAAGAGACTGGAGCCTAAATCCAGCACCTTAGACCCCTCAGCCACACTACCACGGAAATGATATACACTGATGCTCCCCTACATTCTGAAATAGTGGAAAAGTTGGTTCGGCTCATCTCTATGAAACCTGCAAAAGCTACCCAGTTGAGATAACATGATGTGTCAAAGAGAGATTGTTTATTATCCTGTTTTATATGCTTAACCCTCATCCTTCCACTCAAAACTGATATGGCCATATCTTCTGTAAATTCACTTTCATCATGCCCAGTCTTAGTGACATGACCTGCTGCACTTTGTGCTCCACGTGGTACAAGCTGCCAAAGAAGCTTTCTAGAAGGTCACTCTGGCAGCTGTGTAACAAAGGCAATTTAAAGCCATGCCTGGTAGCGGTGGGATTTAAGCCCATGCACCCGAAGAGACTGGAGTCTTAATCCAGCACCTTGGATTGCTCAGCCACGCTACCTTTCATTTAGTTTTTCCATAGGATTTTTTCAGACAAAATGTTCCATATACATTTTTGAAGCAAGTCAGCGACAGTACTTAAAAATTCTCAGTGTTTTATGGAGGAGTTCCTCGGCAGGTGTAAAGGCCTTCATAATCCATTGTTAATCACTCCTACTGCTGAAGGTTCACCCTCCTGCAGAATGAAGTTTCATCTCTAGTCAAACACACCTGGGTAATCTAATAAAGGCCTTGGGGTTTATTTGAAAATATGTGTTGAAACTAAACCCTGCATAAAGGGTGTTTTCATGGAGTAGGACTGAGTTGCCTGCCTTAGAAGACAGGATCATATCATCATCGAGGAGCAATTGATGCATCATTCTCAACTAAATACGTGATTCCTGTACCGACAACTTTCCCTAAGGGACTTGCTGCTGTCAGTGTGAGCAAATTCTCATGTTTCATCTTCTTGTACTGACTGTAGTTTCACAGATCAATATGAAACAGCCACAGACCATATGGGCACTTTCAGTGGGCCTACTTAATGCAACAAAGGCTATTTAAAGCCATGCCTGGAAGCAGTGGGATATCAATGCAAAGAGACTGGAGCCTAAATCCAGCGCCTTAGACCCCTCAGCCACACTACCACGGAAAAGATATACACTGATGCTCCCCTACATTCTGAAATAGTGGAAAAGTTTGGTTCAACTCATCTCTATGAAACCTTCAATATCCTCCAAACAAAGCAAAGGCTTCCTAGTTGAGATTACATGATGAGTCACTGATAGTGTGTTCATTATCCTGTTTTTTTTGCCTAACCCTCAACCTTCCATGAAATACTGATAATGCCAAATCTTCTGTCAATTCACTTTCATCATGCCCAGTCTTTGTGACTTGAACTGCTGCACCTTGCGCTCCACATGGTACAAGTTGCCACAGCAGCATTCTAAAACATTACTCTGGCAGCGGTGGGATTCGAACCCACGCCCCCGAAGAGACTGGAGCCTTAATCCAGCGCCTTGGACCGCTCGGCCACACTACCTTTTCTTTAAGTTTTTCATTGGCTTTTTTCAGACAATATTTTACCATATACATTTTTGAAGCAAGTCACCCACAGTAATTAAAAATCCTCAGTGTTTTATAGAGGAGTTCCTCGGCAGGTGTAAAGGCCTCCATAATCCATTGTTAATCACTCCTACTGCTGAAGGTCCACCCTCCTGCTGAATGAAGTTTTATCTCTAGTCAAACACACCTGGGTAATCTAATAAAGGCCTTGGGGTTTATTTGAAAATATGTGTTGAAACCAAACCCTGCATAAAGGGTGTTTTCATGGAGTAGGACTGAGTTGCCTGCCTTAGAAGACAGGATCATATCATCATCGAGGAGCAATTGATGCATCATTCTCAACTAAATACGTGATTCCTGTACCGACAACTTTCCCTAAGGGACTTGCTGCTGTCAGTGTGAGCAAATTCTCATGTTTCATCTTCTTGCACTGACTGTAGTTACACAGATCAATATGAAACAGCCACAGAACATATGGGCACTTTCAGTGGGCCTACTTAATGCAACAAAGGCTATTTAAAACCATGCCTGGCAGCGGTGGGATTCGAACCCACGCCTCCAAAGAGACTGGAGCCTAAATCCAGCGCCTTAGACCCCTCGGCCACACTACCACAGATAAGATGTATCCTGCTCCCCTACATACTGAAATAGTGGAATAGTTGGGTTCTGCTCATGTCAATGAAACCTTCAAATTCCTCCAAGCAAAGCAAAGGCTTCAAAAGACATTTTCGAATCAAGTCACCCACAGTGTTTAAAAATCAACAGTGTTCTTCAGCGCCTTACACACATCGGTCACACTACCACAGAAAATACAGACACTGCTGCTCCCCTACATACTGAAAGATTGGAATAGTTTGGTTCTGCTCATGTCTATGAAACCTTCAATTTCCTCCAAGCAAAGCAAAGGCTTCAAAAGACATTTTCGAAGCAAGTCACCCACAGTATTTAAAAATCCTCAGTGTTCTTCAGCGCCTTAGACCCTACCATGGACTACCATGGAAAAGGCATATACTGATTCTCCCCTACATTCTGAAATAGTGGAAAAGTTGGTTCAGCTCATCACTATGAAACCTGCAAAGGCTACCCAGTTGCGATAACATGATGTGTCACAGAGAGATTGTTTATTATCCTGTTTTATATGCTTAACCCTCATCCTTCCACTCAAAACTGATATTGCCAAACCTTCTGTAAATTCACTTTCATCATGCCCAGTCTTGGTGACTTGAAATGCTGCACCTTGTGCTCCACGTGGTACAAGCTGCCACAGAAGCTTTCTAGAAGGTCACTCTGGCAGCTGTGTAACAAAGGCCATTTAAAGCCATGCCTGGCAGCAGTGGGATTTCAGCCCATGCACTGAAGAGACTGGAGTCTTAATCCAGCGCCTTGGACCGCTCGGCCACGCTACCTTTCATTTAGCTTTTCCATAGGCTTTTTTCAGACAATATTTTCCATATACATTTTTGAAGCAAGTCACCGACAGTACTTAAAAATCCTCAGTGTTTTATGGAGGAGTTCCTCGGCAGGTGTAAAGGCCTCCATAATCCATTGTTAATCACTCCTACTGCTGAAGGTCCACCCTCCTGCAGAATGAAGTTTCATCTCTAGTCAAACACACCTGGTCATCTAATAAAGGCCTTGGTTTACTTGAAAATATGTGTTGAAACCAAACACTGCATGAAGGGTGTTTTCATGGAGTACGACTGATTTGGCTGCCTTAGAAGACAGGATCATATCATCATTAAGGAGCAACTGATGCATCATTCTCGACTAAATACCTGATTCCTGTACAGACAACTTTCCTTAAGGGACTTGCTGCTGTCACTGTAAGCAAATTCTCATGTTTCATCTTCTTGCACTGACTGTAGTTACACAGATCAATATGAAACAGCCACAGACCATATGGGCACTTTCAGTGGGCCTACTTAATGCAACAAAGGCTATTTAAAGCCATGCCTGGAAGCAGTGGGATATCAATGCAAAGAGACTGGAGCCTAAATCCAGCACCTTAGACCCCTCAGCCACACTACCACGGAAATGATATACACTGATGCTCCCCTACATTCTGAAATAGTGGAAAAGTTGGTTCGGCTCATCTCTATGAAACCTGCAAAAGCTACCCAGTTGAGATAACATGATGTGTCAAAGAGAGATTGTTTATTATCCTGTTTTATATGCTTAACCCTCATCCTTCCACTCAAAACTGATATGGCCATATCTTCTGTAAATTCACTTTCATCATGCCCAGTCTTAGTGACATGACCTGCTGCACTTTGTGCTCCACGTGGTACAAGCTGCCAAAGAAGCTTTCTAGAAGGTCACTCTGGCAGCTGTGTAACAAAGGCAATTTAAAGCCATGCCTGGTAGCGGTGGGATTTAAGCCCATGCACCCGAAGAGACTGGAGTCTTAATCCAGCACCTTGGATTGCTCAGCCACGCTACCTTTCATTTAGTTTTTCCATAGGATTTTTTCAGACAAAATGTTCCATATACATTTTTGAAGCAAGTCAGCGACAGTACTTAAAAATTCTCAGTGTTTTATGGAGGAGTTCCTCGGCAGGTGTAAAGGCCTTCATAATCCATTGTTAATCACTCCTACTGCTGAAGGTTCACCCTCCTGCAGAATGAAGTTTCATCTCTAGTCAAACACACCTGGGTAATCTAATAAAGGCCTTGGGGTTTATTTGAAAATATGTGTTGAAACTAAACCCTGCATAAAGGGTGTTTTCATGGAGTAGGACTGAGTTGCCTGCCTTAGAAGACAGGATCATATCATCATCGAGGAGCAATTGATGCATCATTCTCAACTAAATACGTGATTCCTGTACCGACAACTTTCCCTAAGGGACTTGCTGCTGTCAGTGTGAGCAAATTCTCATGTTTCATCTTCTTGCACTGACTGTAGTTACACAGATCAATATGAAACAGCCACAGACCATATGGGCACTTTCAGTGGGCCTACTTAATGCAACAAAGGCTATTTAAAGCCATGCCTGGAAGCAGTGGGATATCAATGCAAAGAGACTGGAGCCTAAATCCAGCGCCTTAGACCCCTCAGCCACACTACCACGGAAAAGATATACACTGATGCTCCCCTACATTCTGAAATAGTGGAAAAGTTTGGTTCAACTCATCTCTATGAAACCTTCAATATCCTCCAAACAAAGCAAAGGCTTCCTAGTTGAGATTACATGATGAGTCACTGATAGTGTGTTCATTATCCTGTTTTTTTTGCCTAACCCTCAACCTTCCATGAAATACTGATAATGCCAAATCTTCTGTCAATTCACTTTCATCATGCCCAGTCTTTGTGACTTGAACTGCTGCACCTTGCGCTCCACATGGTACAAGTTGCCACAGCAGCATTCTAAAACATTACTCTGGCAGCGGTGGGATTCGAACCCACGCCCCCGAAGAGACTGGAGCCTTAATCCAGCGCCTTGGACCGCTCGGCCACGCTACCTTTTAAGTTTTTCATTGGCTTTTTTCAGACAATATTTTACCATATACATTTTTGAAGCAAGTCACCCACAGTAATTACAAATCCTCAGTGTTTTATAGAGGAGTTCCTCGGCAGGTGTAAAGGCCTCCATAATCCATTGTTAATCACTTCTACTGCTGAAGGTCCACCCTCCTGCTGAATGAAGTTTTATCTCTAGTCAAACACACCTGGGTAATCTAATAAAGGCCTTGGGGTTTATTTGAAAATATGTGTTGAAACCAAACCCTGCATAAAGGGTGTTTTCATGGAGTAGGACTGAGTTGCCTGCCTTAGAAGACAGGATCATATCATCATTGAGGAGCAATTGATGCATTATTCTCAACTAAATACGTGATTCCTGTACCGACAACTTTCCCTAAGGGACTTGCTGCTGTCAGTGTGAGCAAATTCTCATGTTTCATCTTCTTGCACTGACTGTAGTTACACAGATCAATATGAAACAGCCACAGACCATATGGGCACTTTCAGTGGGCCTACTTAATGCAACAAAGGCTATTTAAAGCCGTGCCTGGAAGCAGTGGGATATCAATGCAAAGAGACTGGAGCCTAAATCCAGCGCCTTAGACCCCTCGGCCACACTACCACAGATAAGATGTATCCTGCTCCCCTACATACTGAAATAGTGGAATAGTTGGGTTCTGCTCATGTCAATGAAACCTTCAATTTCCTCCAAGCAAAGCAAAGGCTTCAAAAGACATTTTCGAATCAAGTCACCCACAGTGTTTAAAAATCAACAGTGTTCTTCAGCGCCTTACACACATCGGTCACACTACCACAGAAAATACAGACACTGCTGCTCCCCTACATACTGAAAGATTGGAATAGTTTGGTTCTGCTCATGTCTATGAAACCTTCAATTTCCTCCAAGCAAAGCAAAGGCTTCAAAAGACATTTTCGAAGCAAGTCACCCACAGTATTTAAAAATCCTCAGTGTTCTTCAGCGCCTTAGACCCTACCATGGACTACCATGGAAAAGGCATATACTGATTCTCCCCTACATTCTGAAATAGTGGAAAAGTTGGTTCAGCTCATCACTATGAAACCTGCAAAGGCTACCCAGTTGCGATAACATGATGTGTCACAGAGAGATTGTTTATTATCCTGTTTTATATGCTTAACCCTCATCCTTCCACTCAAAACTGATATTGCCAAACCTTCTGTAAATTCACTTTCATCATGCCCAGTCTTGGTGACTTGAAATGCTGCACCTTGTGCTCCACGTGGTACAAGCTGCCACAGAAGCTTTCTAGAAGGTCACTCTGGCAGCTGTGTAACAAAGGCCATTTAAAGCCATGCCTGGCAGCAGTGGGATTTCAGCCCATGCACTGAAGAGACTGGAGTCTTAATCCAGCGCCTTGGACCGCTCGGCCACGCTACCTTTCATTTAGCTTTTCCATAGGCTTTTTTCAGACAATATTTTCCATATACATTTTTGAAGCAAGTCACCGACAGTACTTAAAAATCCTCAGTGTTTTATGGAGGAGTTCCTCGGCAGGTGTAAAGGCCTCCATAATCCATTGTTAATCACTCCTACTGCTGAAGGTCCACCCTCCTGCAGAATGAAGTTTCATCTCTAGTCAAACACACCTGGTCATCTAATAAAGGCCTTGGTTTACTTGAAAATATGTGTTGAAACCAAACCCTGCATGAAGGGTGTTTTCATGGAGTACAACTGATTTGGCTGCCTTAGAAGACAGGATCATATCATCATTAAGGAGCAACTGATGCATCATTCTCGACTAAATACCTGATTCCTGTACAGACAACTTTCCCTAAGGGACTTGCTGCTGTCAGTGTGAGCAAATTCTCATGTTTCATCTTCTTGCACTGACTGTAGTTACACAGATCAATATGAAACAGCCACAGACCATATGGGCACTTTCAGTGGGCCTACTTAATGCAACAAAGGCTATTTAAAGCCGTGCCTGGAAGCAGTGGGATATCAATGCAAAGAGACTGGAGCCTAAATCCAGCGCCTTAGACCCCTCGGCCACACTACCACAGATAAGATGTATCCTGCTCCCCTACATACTGAAATAGTGGAATAGTTGGGTTCTGCTCATGTCAATGAAACCTTCAATTTCCTCCAAGCAAAGCAAAGGCTTCAAAAGACATTTTCGAATCAAGTCACCCACAGTGTTTAAAAATCAACAGTGTTCTTCAGCGCCTTACACACATCGGTCACACTACCACAGAAAATACAGACACTGCTGCTCCCCTACATACTGAAAGATTGGAATAGTTTGGTTCTGCTCATGTCTATGAAACCTTCAATTTCCTCCAAGCAAAGCAAAGGCTTCAAAAGACATTTTCGAAGCAAGTCACCCACAGTATTTAAAAATCCTCAGTCTTCTTCAGCGCCTTAGACCCTACCATGGACTACCATGGAAAAGGCATATACTGATTCTCCCCTACATTCTGAAATAGTGGAAAAGTTGGTTCAGCTCATCACTATGAAACCTGCAAAGGCTACCCAGTTGCGATAACATGATGTGTCACAGAGAGATTGTTTATTATCCTGTTTTATATGCTTAACCCTCATCCTTCCACTCAAAACTGATATTGCCAAACCTTCTGTAAATTCACTTTCATCATGCCCAGTCTTGGTGACTTGAAATGCTGCACCTTGTGCTCCACGTGGTACAAGCTGCCACAGAAGCTTTCTAGAAGGTCACTCTGGCAGCTGTGTAACAAAGGCCATTTAAAGCCATGCCTGGCAGCAGTGGGATTTCAGCCCATGCACTGAAGAGACTGGAGTCTTAATCCAGCGCCTTGGACCGCTCGGCCACGCTACCTTTCATTTAGCTTTTCCATAGGCTTTTTTCAGACAATATTTTCCATATACATTTTTGAAGCAAGTCACCGACAGTACTTAAAAATCCTCAGTGTTTTATGGAGGAGTTCCTCGGCAGGTGTAAAGGCCTCCATAATCCATTGTTAATCACTCCTACTGCTGAAGGTCCACCCTCCTGCAGAATGAAGTTTCATCTCTAGTCAAACACACCTGGTCATCTAATAAAGGCCTTGGTTTACTTGAAAATATGTGTTGAAACCAAACCCTGCATGAAGGGTGTTTTCATGGAGTACAACTGATTTGGCTGCCTTAGAAGACAGGATCATATCATCATTAAGGAGCAACTGATGCATCATTCTCGACTAAATACCTGATTCCTGTACAGACAACTTTCCTTAAGGGACTTGCTGCTGTCACTGTAAGCAAATTCTCATGTTTCATCTTCTTGCACTGACTGTAGTTACACAGATCAATATGAAACAGCCACAGACCATATGGGCACTTTCAGTGGGCCTACTTAATGCAACAAAGGCTATTTAAAGCCATGCCTGGAAGCAGTGGGATATCAATGCAAAGAGACTGGAGCCTAAATCCAGCGCCTTAGACCCCTCAGCCACACTACCACGGAAAAGATATACACTGATGCTCCCCTACATTCTGAAATAGTGGAAGAGTTGGTTCGGCTCATCTCTATGAAACCTGCAAAAGCTTCCCAGTTGAGATAACATGATGTGTCAAAGAGAGATTGTTTATTATCCTGTTTTATATGCTTAACCCTCATCCTTCCACTCAAAACTGATATGGCCATATCTTCTGTAAATTCACTTTCATCATGCCCTGTCTTAGTGACATGACCTGCTGCACTTTGTGCTCCACGTGGTACAAGCTGCCAAAGAAGCTTTCTAGAAGGTCACTCTGGCAGCTGTGTAACAAAGGCAATTTAAAGCCATGCCTGGTAGCGGTGGGATTTAAGCCCATGCACCCGAAGAGACTGGAGTCTTAATCCAGCACCTTGGATTGCTCAGCCACGCTACCTTTCATTTAGTTTTTCCATAGGATTTTTTCAGACAAAATGTTCCATATACATTTTTGAAGCAAGTCAGCGACAGTACTTAAAAATTCTCAGTGTTTTATGGAGGAGTTCCTCGGCAGGTGTAAAGGCCTTCATAATCCATTGTTAATCACTCCTACTGCTGAAGGTCCACCCTCCTGCAGAATGAAGTTTCATCTCTAGTCAAACACACCTGGGTAATCTAATAAAGGCCTTGGGGTTTATTTGAAAATATGTGTTGAAACCAAACCCTGCATAAAGGGTGTTTTCATGGAGTAGGACTGAGTTGCCTGCCTTAGAAGACAGGATCATATCATCATCGAGGAGCAATTGATGCATCATTCTCAACTAAATACGTGATTCCTGTACCGACAACTTTCCCTAAGGGACTTGCTGCTGTCAGTGTGAGCAAATTCTCATGTTTCATCTTCTTGCACTGACTGTAGTTACACAGATCAATATGAAACAGCCACAGACCATATGGGCACTTTCAGTGGGCCTACTTAATGCAACAAAGGCTATTTAAAGCCATGCCTGGAAGCAGTGGGATATCAATGCAAAGAGACTGGAGCCTAAATCCAGCGCCTTAGACCCCTCAGCCACACTACCACGGAAAAGATATACACTGATGCTCCCCTACATTCTGAAATAGTGGAAAAGTTTGGTTCAACTCATCTCTATGAAACCTTCAATATCCTCCAAGCAAAGCAAAGGCTTCCTAGTTGAGATTACATGATGAGTCACTGAGAGAGTGTTCATTATCCTGTTTTTTTTGCCTAACCCTCATCCTTCCATGCAATACTGATAATGCCAAATCTTCTGTCAATTCACTTTCATCATGCCCAGTCTTTGTGACTCGAACTGCTGCACCTTGCGCTCCACATGGTACAAGTTGCCACAGCAGCATTCTAAAACATTACTCTGGCAACGGTGGGATTCGAACCCATGTCCCTGAAGAGACTGGAGCCTTAATCCAGCGCCTTGGACCGCTCGGCCATGCTACCTTTTGTTTATGTTTTTCATTGGCTTTTTTCAGACAATATTTTACCATATACATTTTTGAAGCAAGTCACCCACAGTAATTAAAAATCCTCAGTGTTTTATAGAGGAGTTCCTCGGCAGGTGTAAAGGCCTCCATAATCCATTGTTAATCACTCCTACTGCTGAAGGTCCACCCTCCTGCAGAATGAAGTTTTATCTCTAGTCAAACACACATGGGTAATCTAATAAAGGCCTTGGGGTTTATTTGAAAATATGTGTTGAAACCAAACCCTGCATAAAGGGTGTTTTCATGGAGTAGGACTGAGTTGCCTGCCTTAGAAGACAGGATCATATCATCATCGAGGAGCAATTGATGCATCATTCTCAACTAAATACCTGATTCCTGTACCGACAACTTTCCCTAAGGGACTTGCTGCTGTCAGTGTTAGGAAATTCTCATGTTTCATCTTCTTGCACTGACTGTAGTTACACAGATCAATATGAAACAGCCACAGACCATATGGGCACTTTCAGTGGGCCTACTTAATGCAACAAAGACTATTTAAAGCCATGCCTGGAAGCAGTGGGATATCAATGCAAAGAGACTGGAGCCTAAATCCAGCGCCTTAGACCCCTCAGCCACACTACCACGGAAAAGATATACACTGATGCTCCCCTACATTCTGAAATAGTGGAAAAGTTTGGTTCAACTCATCTCTATGAAACCTTCAATATCCTCCAAACAAAGCAAAGTCTTCCTAGTTGAGATTACATGATGAGTCACTGAGAGATGTGTTCATTATCCTGTTTTATATGCCTAACCCTCATCCTTCCACTGAAATACTGATAATGGCCAAATCTTCTGTCAATTCACTTTCATCATGCCCAGTCTTTGTGACTTGAACTGCTGCACCTTGCGCTCCACATGGTACAAGCTGCCACAGCAGCATTCTAAAAGATTACTCTGGCAGCGGTGGGATTCGAACCCACGCCCCCGAAGAGACTGGAGCCTTAATCCAGCGCCTTGGACCGCTCGGCCATGCTACCTTTTCATTTAAGTTTTTCCATTGGCTTTTTTCAGACAATATTTTACCATATACATTTTTGAAGCAAGTCACCCACAGTACTTAAAAATCCTCAGTGTTTTATAGAGGAGTTCCTCGGCAGGTGTAAAGGCCTCCATAATCCATTGTTAATCACTCCTACTGCTGAAGGTCCACCCTCCTGCAGAATGAAGTTTTATCTCTAGTCAAACACACCTGGGTAATCTAATAAAGGCCTTGGGGTTTATTTGAAAATATGTGTTGAAACCAAACCCTGCATAAAGGGTGTTTTCATGGAGTAGGACTGAGTTGCCTGCCTTAGAAGACAGGATCATATCATCATCGAGGAGCAATTGATGCATCATTCTCAACTAAATACGTGATTCCTGTACCGACAACTTTCCCTAAGGGACTTGCTGCTGTCAGTGTGAGCAAATTCTCATGTTTCATCTTCTTGCACTGACTGTAGTTACACAGATCAATATGAAACAGCCACAGACCATATGGGCACTTTCAGTGGGCCTACTTAATGCAACAAAGGCTATTTAAAGCCATGCCTGGAAGCAGTGGGATATCAATGCAAAGAGACTGGAGCCTAAATCCAGCGCCTTAGACCCCTCAGCCACACTACCACGGAAAAGATATACACTGATGCTCCCCTACATTCTGAAATAGTGGAAAAGTTTGGTTCAACTCATCTCTATGAAACCTTCAATATCCTCCAAGCAAAGCAAAGGCTTCCTAGTTGAGATTACATGATGAGTCACTGAGAGAGTGTTCATTATCCTGTTTTTTTTGCCTAACCCTCATCCTTCCATGCAATACTGATAATGCCAAATCTTCTGTCAATTCACTTTCATCATGCCCAGTCTTTGTGACTCGAACTGCTGCACCTTGCGCTCCACATGGTACAAGTTGCCACAGCAGCATTCTAAAACATTACTCTGGCAACGGTGGGATTCGAACCCATGTCCCTGAAGAGACTGGAGCCTTAATCCAGCGCCTTGGACCGCTCGGCCATGCTACCTTTTGTTTATGTTTTTCCATTGGCTTTTTTCAGACAATATTTTACCATATACATTTTTGAAGCAAGTCACCCACAGTAATTAAAAATCCTCAGTGTTTTATAGAGGAGTTCCTCGGCAGGTGTAAAGGCCTCCATAATCCATTGTTAATCACTCCTACTGCTGAAGGTCCACCCTCCTGCAGAATGAAGTTTTATCTCTAGTCAAACACACCTGGGTAATCTAATAAAGGCCTTGGGGTTTATTTGAAAATATGTGTTGAAACCAAACCCTGCATAAAGGGTGTTTTCATGGAGTAGGACTGAGTTGCCTGCCTTAGAAGACAGGATCATATCATCATCGAGGAGCAATTGATGCATCATTCTCAACTAAATACGTGATTCCTGTACCGACAACTTTCCCTAAGGGACTTGCTGCTGTCAGTGTGAGCAAATTCTCATGTTTCATCTTCTTGCACTGACTGTAGTTACACAGATCAATATGAAACAGCCACAGACCATATGGGCACTTTCAGTGGGCCTACTTAATGCAACAAAGGCTATTTAAAGCCATGCCTGGAAGCAGTGGGATATCAATGCAAAGAGACTGGAGCCTAAATCCAGCGCCTTAGACCCCTCAGCCACACTACCACGGAAAAGATATACACTGATGCTCCCCTACATTCTGAAATAGTGGAAAAGTTTGGTTCAACTCATCTCTATGAAACCTTCAATATCCTCCAAGCAAAGCAAAGGCTTCCTAGTTGAGATTACATGATGAGTCACTGAGAGAGTGTTCATTATCCTGTTTTTTTGCCTAACCCTCATCCTTCCATGCAATACTGATAATGCCAAATCTTCTGTCAATTTACTTTCATCATGCCCAATCTTTGTGACTCGAACTGCTGCACCTTGCGCTCCACATGGTACAAGTTGCCACAGCAGCATTCTAAAACATTACTCTGGCAGCGGTGGGATTCGAACCCACGTCCCCGAAAAGACTGGAGCCTTAATCCAGCGCCTTGGACCCCTCGGCCACACTTAAGATGTATCCTGCTCCCCTACATACTGAAATAGTGGAATAGTTGGGTTCTGCTCATGTCAATGAAACCTTCAAATTCCTCCAAGCAAAGCAAAGGCTTCAAAAGACATTTTCGAATCAAGTCACCCACAGTGTTTAAAAATCAACAGTGTTCTTCAGCGCCTTACACACATCGGTCACACTACCACAGAAAATACAGACACTGCTGCTCCCCTACATACTGAAAGATTGGAATAGTTTGGTTCTGCTCATGTCTATGAAACCTTCAATTTCCTCCAAGCAAAGCAAAGGCTTCAAAAGACATTTTCGAAGCAAGTCACCCACAGTATTTAAAAATCCTCAGTGTTCTTCAGCGCCTTAGACCCTACCATGGACTACCATGGAAAAGGCATATACTGATTCTCCCCTACATTCTGAAATAGTGGAAAAGTTGGTTCAGCTCATCACTATGAAACCTGCAAAGGCTACCCAGTTGCGATAACATGATGTGTCACAGAGAGATTGTTTATTATCCTGTTTTATATGCTTAACCCTCATCCTTCCACTCAAAACTGATATTGCCAAACCTTCTGTAAATTCACTTTCATCATGCCCAGTCTTGGTGACTTGAAATGCTGCACCTTGTGCTCCACGTGGTACAAGCTGCCACAGAAGCTTTCTAGAAGGTCACTCTGGCAGCTGTGTAACAAAGGCCATTTAAAGCCATGCCTGGCAGCAGTGGGATTTCAGCCCATGCACTGAAGAGACTGGAGTCTTAATCCAGCGCCTTGGACCGCTCGGCCACGCTACCTTTCATTTAGCTTTTCCATAGGCTTTTTTCAGACAATATTTTCCATATACATTTTTGAAGCAAGTCACCGACAGTACTTAAAAATCCTCAGTGTTTTATGGAGGAGTTCCTCGGCAGGTGTAAAGGCCTTCATAATCCATTGTTAATCACTCCTACTGCTGAAGGTTCACCCTCCTGCAGAATGAAGTTTCATCTCTAGTCAAACACACCTGGGTAATCTAATAAAGGCCTTGGGGTTTATTTGAAAATATGTGTTGAAACTAAACCCTGCATAAAGGGTGTTTTCATGGAGTAGGACTGAGTTGCCTGCCTTAGAAGACAGGATCATATCATCATCGAGGAGCAATTGATGCATCATTCTCAACTAAATACGTGATTCCTGTACCGACAACTTTCCCTAAGGGACTTGCTGCTGTCAGTGTGAGCAAATTCTCATGTTTCATCTTCTTGCACTGACTGTAGTTACACAGATCAATATGAAACAGCCACAGACCATATGGGCACTTTCAGTGGGCCTACTTAATGCAACAAAGGCTATTTAAAGCCATGCCTGGAAGCAGTGGGATATCAATGCAAAGAGACTGGAGCCTAAATCCAGCGCCTTAGACCCCTCAGCCACACTACCACGGAAAAGATATACACTGATGCTCCCCTACATTCTGAAATAGTGGAAAAGTTTGGTTCAACTCATCTCTATGAAACCTTCAATATCCTCCAAGCAAAGCAAAGGCTTCCTAGTTGAGATTACATGATGAGTCACTGAGAGAGTGTTCATTATCCTGTTTTTTTTGCCTAACCCTCATCCTTCCATGCAATACTGATAATGCCAAATCTTCTGTCAATTTACTTTCATCATGCCCAATCTTTGTGACTCGAACTGCTGCACCTTGCGCTCCACATGGTACAAGTTGCCACAGCAGCATTCTAAAACATTACTCTGGCAGCGGTGGGATTCGAACCCACGTCCCCGAAAAGACTGGAGCCTTAATCCAGCGCCTTGGACCCCTCGGCCACACTTAAGATGTATCCTGCTCCCCTACATACTGAAATAGTGGAATAGTTGGGTTCTGCTCATGTCAATGAAACCTTCAAATTCCTCCAAGCAAAGCAAAGGCTTCAAAAGACATTTTCGAATCAAGTCACCCACAGTGTTTAAAAATCAACAGTGTTCTTCAGCGCCTTACACACATCGGTCACACTACCACAGAAAATACAGACACTGCTGCTCCCCTACATACTGAAAGATTGGAATAGTTTGGTTCTGCTCATGTCTATGAAACCTTCAATTTCCTCCAAGCAAAGCAAAGGCTTCAAAAGACATTTTCGAAGCAAGTCACCCACAGTATTTAAAAATCCTCAGTCTTCTTCAGCGCCTTAGACCCTACCATGGACTACCATGGAAAAGGCATATACTGATTCTCCCCTACATTCTGAAATAGTGGAAAAGTTGGTTCAGCTCATCACTATGAAACCTGCAAAGGCTACCCAGTTGCGATAACATGATGTGTCACAGAGAGATTGTTTATTATCCTGTTTTATATGCTTAACCCTCATCCTTCCACTCAAAACTGATATTGCCAAACCTTCTGTAAATTCACTTTCATCATGCCCAGTCTTGGTGACTTGAAATGCTGCACCTTGTGCTCCACGTGGTACAAGCTGCCACAGAAGCTTTCTAGAAGGTCACTCTGGCAGCTGTGTAACAAAGGCCATTTAAAGCCATGCCTGGCAGCAGTGGGATTTCAGCCCATGCACTGAAGAGACTGGAGTCTTAATCCAGCGCCTTGGACCGCTCGGCCACGCTACCTTTCATTTAAGCTTTTCCATAGGCTTTTTTCAGACAATATTTTACCATATACATTTTTGAAGCAAGTCACCGACAGTACTTAAAAATCCTCAGTGTTTTATGGAGGAGTTCCTCGGCAGGTGTAAAGGCCTTCATAATCCATTGTTAATCACTCCTACTGCTGAAGGTTCACCCTCCTGCAGAATGAAGTTTCATCTCTAGTCAAACACACCTGGGTAATCTAATAAAGGCCTTGGGGTTTATTTGAAAATATGTGTTGAAACTAAACCCTGCATAAAGGGTGTTTTCATGGAGTAGGACTGAGTTGCCTGCCTTAGAAGACAGGATCATATCATCATCGAGGAGCAATTGATGCATCATTCTCAACTAAATACGTGATTCCTGTACCGACAACTTTCCCTAAGGGACTTGCTGCTGTCAGTGTGAGCAAATTCTCATGTTTCATCTTCTTGCACTGACTGTAGTTACACAGATCAATATGAAACAGCCACAGACCATATGGGCACTTTCAGTGGGCCTACTTAATGCAACAAAGGCTATTTAAAGCCATGCCTGGAAGCAGTGGGATATCAATGCAAAGAGACTGGAGCCTAAATCCAGCGCCTTAGACCCCTCAGCCACACTACCACGGAAAAGATATACACTGATGCTCCCCTACATTCTGAAATAGTGGAAAAGTTTGGTTCAACTCATCTCTATGAAACCTTCAATATCCTCCAAACAAAGCAAAGGCTTCCTAGTTGAGATTACATGATGAGTCACTGATAGTGTGTTCATTATCCTGTTTTTTTTGCCTAACCCTCAACCTTCCATGAAATACTGATAATGCCAAATCTTCTGTCAATTCACTTTCATCATGCCCAGTCTTTGTGACTTGAACTGCTGCACCTTGCGCTCCACATGGTACAAGTTGCCACAGCAGCATTCTAAAACATATTACTCTGGCAGCGGTGGGATTCAAACCCACGCCCCCGAAGAGACTGGAGCCTTAATCCAGCGCCTTGGACCGCTCGGCCACACTACCTTTTCTTTAAGTTTTTCATTGGCTTTTTTCAGACAATATTTTACCATATACATTTTTGAAGCAAGTCACCAACAGTAATTAAAAATCCTCAGTGTTTTATAGAGGAGTTCCTCGGCAGGTGTAAAGGCCTCCATAATCCATTGTTAATCACTCCTACTGCTGAAGGTCCACCCTCCTGCTGAATGAAGTTTTATCTCTAGTCAAACACACCTGGGTAATCTAATAAAGGCCTTGGGGTTTATTTGAAAATATGTGTTGAAACCAAACCCTGCATAAAGGGTGTTTTCATGGAGTAGGACTGAGTTGCCTGCCTTAGAAGACAGGATCATATCATCATCGAGGAGCAATTGATGCATCATTCTCAACTAAATACGTGATTCCTGTACCGACAACTTTCCCTAAGGGACTTGCTGCTGTCAGTGTGAGCAAATTCTCATGTTTCATCTTCTTGCACTGACTGTAGTTACACAGATCAATATGAAACAGCCACAGACCATATGGGCACTTTCAGTGGGCCTACTTAATGCAACAAAGGCTATTTAAAACCATGCCTGGCAGCAGTGGGATTCGAACCCACGCCTCCAAAGAGACTGGAGCCTAAATCCAGCGCCTTAGACCCCTCGGCCACACTACCACAGATAAGATGTATCCTGCTCCCCTACATACTGAAATAGTGGAATAGTTGGGTTCTGCTCATGTCAATGAAACCTTCAATTTCCTCCAAGCAAAGCAAAGGCTTCAAAAGACATTTTCGAATCAAGTCACCCACAGTGTTTAAAAATCAACAGTGTTCTTCAGCGCCTTACACACATCGGTCACACTACCACAGAAAATACAGACACTGCTGCTCCCCTACATACTGAAAGATTGGAATAGTTTGGTTCTGCTCATGTCTATGAAACCTTCAATTTCCTCCAAGCAAAGCAAAGGCTTCAAAAGACATTTTCGAAGCAAGTCACCCACAGTATTTAAAAATCCTCAGTGTTCTTCAGCGCCTTAGACCCTACCATGGACTACCATGGAATAGGCATATACTGATTCTCCCCTACATTCTGAAATAGTGGAAAAGTTGGTTCAGCTCATCACTATGAAACCTGCAAAGGCTACCCAGTTGCGATAACATGATGTGTCACAGAGAGAATGTTTATTATCCTGTTTTATATGCTTAACCCTCATCCTTCCACTCAAAACTGATATTGCCAAACCTTCTGTAAATTCACTTTCATCATGCCCAGTCTTGGTGACTTGAAATGCTGCACCTTGTGCTCCACGTGGTACAAGCTGCCACAGAAGCTTTCTAGAAGGTCACTCTGGCAGCTGTGTAACAAAGGCAATTTAAAGCCATGCCTGGTAGCGGTGGGATTTAAGCCCATGCACCCGAAGAGACTGGAGTCTTAATCCAGCACCTTGGATTGCTCAGCCACGCTACCTTTCATTTAGTTTTTCCATAGGATTTTTTCAGACAAAATGTTCCATATACATTTTTGAAGCAAGTCAGCGACAGTACTTAAAAATTCTCAGTGTTTTATGGAGGAGTTCCTCGGCAGGTGTAAAGGCCTTCATAATCCATTGTTAATCACTCCTACTGCTGAAGGTTCACCCTCCTGCAGAATGAAGTTTCATCTCTAGTCAAACACACCTGGGTAATCTAATAAAGGCCTTGGGGTTTATTTGAAAATATGTGTTGAAACTAAACCCTGCATAAAGGGTGTTTTCATGGAGTAGGACTGAGTTGCCTGCCTTAGAAGAAAGGATCATATCATCATCGAGGAGCAATTGATGCATCATTCTCAACTAAATACGTGATTCCTGTACCGACAACTTTCCCTAAGGGACTTGCTGCTGTCAGTGTGAGCAAATTCTCATGTTTCATCTTCTTGCACTGACTGTAGTTACACAGATCAATATGAAACAGCCACAGACCATATGGGCACTTTCAGTGGGCCTACTTAATGCAACAAAGGCTATTTAAAGCCATGTCTGGAAGCAGTGGGATATCAATGCAAAGAGACTGGAGCCTAAATCCAGCGCCTTAGACCCCTCAGCCACACTACCACGGAAAAGATATACACTGATGCTCCCCTACATTCTGAAATAGTGGAAAAGTTTGGTTCAAATCATCTCTATGAAACCTTCATTTTCCTCCAAGCAAAGCAAAGCAAAGCCTTCCTAGTTGAGATTACATGATGTGTCACTGAGAGAGTGTTCATTATCCTTTTTTTTATGCTTAAACCTCATCCTTCCATGAAATACTGATAATGCCAAATCTTCTGTCAATTCACTTTCATCATGCCCAGTCTTAGTGACTTGAACTGCTGCACCTTGCGCTCCACATGGTACAAGCTGCCACAGCAGCATTCTAAAACATTACTCTGGCAGCGGTGGGATTCGAAACCACGCCCCCGAAGAGACTGGAGCCTTAGTCCAGCGCCTTGGACCGCTCTGCCACGCTATCTTTTGTCTATGTTTTTCATTGGCTTTTTTCAGACAATATTTTACCATATAAATTTTTGAAGCAAGTCACCCACAGTAATTAAAAATCCTCAGTGTTTTATGGAGGAGTTCCTCGGCAGGTGTAAAGGCCTCCATAATCCATTGTTAAACACTCCTACTGCTGAAGGTTCACCCTCCTGCAGAATGAAGTTTTATCTCTAGTCAAACACACCTGGGTAATCTAATAAAGGCCTTGGGGTTTATTTGAAAATATGTGTTGAAACCAAACCCTGCATAAAGGGTGTTTTCATGGAGTAGGACTGAGTTGCCTCCCTTAGAAGACAGGATCATATCATCATCGAGGAGCAATTGATGCATCATTCTCAACTAAATACCTGATTCCTGTACCGACAACATTCCCTATGGACTTGCTGCTGTCAGTGTGAGCAAATTCTCATGTTTCATCTTCTTGCACTGACTGTAGTTACACAGATCAATATGAAACAGCCACAGACCATATGGGCACTTTCAGTGGGCCTACTTAATGCAACAAAGGCTATTTAAAGCCATGCCTGGAAGCAGTGGGATATCAATGCAAAGATACTGGAGCCTAAATCCAGCGCCTTAGACCCCTCAGCCACACTACCATGGAAAAGATGTATCCTGCTCCCCTACATACTGAAATAGTGGAATAGTTTGGTTTTGCTCATGTCTATGAAACCTTCAATTTCCTCCAAGCAAAGCAAAGGCTTCAAAAGACATTTTCGAAGCAAGTCACCCACAGTATTTAAAAATCCTCAGTGTTCTTCAGCGCCTTAGACCCCTCGGTCAGACTACCATGGAAAAGGCATATACTGATTTTCCCCTTCCAATATTTTACCATTTAAATTTTTGAAGCAAGTCACCCACAGTAATTAAAAATCCTCAGTGTTTTATGGAGGAGTTCCTCGGCAGGTGTAAAGCCCTTCATAATCCATTGTTAATCACTCCTACTGCTGAAGGTTCACCCTCCTGCAGAATGAAGTTTCATCTCTAGTCAAACACACCTGGTCATCTAATAAAGGCCTTGGTTTACTTGAAAATATGTGTTGAAACCAAACACTGCATGAAGGGTGTTTTCATGGAATAGGACTGAGTTGCCTGCCTTAGAAGACAGGATCATATCATCATCGAGGAGCAATTGATGCATCATTCTCAACTAAATACGTGATTCCTGTACCGACAACTTTCCCTAAGGGACTTGCTGCTGTCAGTGTGAGCAAATTCTCATGTTTCATCTTCTTGCACTGACTGTAGTTACACAGATCAATATGAAACAGACACAGACCAAATGGACACTTTCAATGAGCCTACTTATTGCAACAAAGGACTTTTAAAACCACGCCTGGCAGCGGTGGGATTCGAACCCACGCCTCCAAAGAGACTGGAGCCTAAATCCAGCGCCTTAGACCCCTCGGCCACACTACCACAGATAAGATGTATCCTGCTCCCCTACATACTGAAATAGTGGAATAGTTGGGTTCTGCTCATGTCAATGAAACCTTCAATTTCCTCCAAGCAAAGCAAAGGCTTCAAAAGACATTTTCGAATCAAGTCACCCACAGTGTTTAAAAATCAACAGTGTTCTTTAGCGCCTTACACACATCGGTCACACTACCACAGAAAATACAGACACTGCTGCTCCCCTACATACTGAAAGATTGGAATAGTTTGGTTCTGCTCATGTCTATGAAACCTTCAATTTCCTCCAAGCAAAGCAAAGGCTTCAAAAGACATTTTCGAAGCAAGTCACCCACAGTATTTAAAAATCCTCAGTGTTCTTCAGCGCCTTAGACCCCTCGGTCAGACTACCATGGAAAAGGCATATACTGATTTTCCCCTTCCAATATTTTACCATATAAATTTTTGAAGCAAGTCACCCACAGTAATTAAAAATCCTCAGTGTTTTATGGAGGAGTTCCTCGGCAGGTGTAAAGCCCTTCATAATCCATTGTTAATCACTCCTACTGCTGAAGGTTCACCCTCCTGCAGAATGAAGTTTCATCTCTAGTCAAACACACCTGGTCATCTAATAAAGGCCTTGGTTTACTTGAAAATATGTGTTGAAACCAAACACTGCATGAAGGGTGTTTTCATGGAATAGGACTGAGTTGCCTGCCTTAGAAGACAGGATCATATCATCATCGAGGAGCAATTGATGCATCATTCTCAACTAAATACGTGATTCCTGTACCGACAACTTTCCCTAAGGGACTTGCTGCTGTCAGTGTGAGCAAATTCTCATGTTTCATCTTCTTGCACTGACTGTAGTTACACAGATCAATATGAAACAGCCACAGACCATATGGGCACTTTCAGTGGGCCTACTTAATGCAACAAAGGCTATTTAAAGCCATGCCTGGAAGCAGTGGGATATCAATGCAAAAAGACTGGAGCCTAAATCCAGCGCCTTAGACCCCTCAGCCACACTACCACGGAAAAGATATACACTGATGCTCCCCTACATTCTGAAATAGTGGAAAAGTTTGGTTCAACTCATCTCTATGAAACCTTCATTTTCCTCCAAGTAAAGCAAAGCCTTCCTAGTTGAGATTACATGATGTGCCACTGAGAAAGTGTTCATTATCCTGTTTTTTATGCTTAAACCTCATCCTTCCATGAAATACTGATAATGCCAAATCTTCTGTCAATTCACTTTCATCATGCCCAGTCTTTGTGACTTGAACTGCTGCACCTTGCGCTCCACGTGGTACAAGTTGCCACAGCAGCATACTAAAACACTACTCTGGCAGCGGTGGGATTCGAACCCACGCCCCCGAAGAGACTGGAGCCTTAATCCAGCGCCTTGGACCGCTCGGCCACGCTACCTTTTGTTTATGTTTTTCGTTGGCTTTTTTCAGACAATATTTTACCATATACATTTTTGAAGCAAGTCACCCACAGTATTTAAAAATCCTCAGTGTTCTTCAGCGCCTTAGACCCTACCATGGACTACCATGGAAAAGGCATATACTGATTCTCCCCTACATTCTGAAACAGTGGAAAAGTTGGTTCAGCTCATCTCTATGAAACCTGCAAAGGCTACCCAGTTGCGATAACATGATGTGTCACAGAGAGATTTTTTATTATCCTGTTTTATATGCTTAACCCTCATCCTTCCACTCAAAACTGATGTTGCCAAACCTTCTGTAAATTCACTTTCATCATGCCCAGTCTTGGTGACTTGAAATGCTGCACCTTGTGCTTCACGTGGTACAAGCTGCCACAGAAGCTTTCTAGAAGGTCACTCTGGCAGCTGTGTAACAAAGGCCATTTAAAGCCATGCCTGGCAGCAGTGGGATTTCAGCCCATGCACTGAAGAGACTGGAGTCTTAATCCAGTGCCTTGGACCGCTCGGCCACGCTACCTTTCATTTAGTTTTTCCATAGGCTTTTTTCAGACAATATTTTCCATATACATTTTTGAAGCAAGTCACCGACAGTACTTAAAAATCCTCAGTGTTTTATGGAGGAGTTCCTCGGCAGGTGTAAAGGCCTCCATAATCCATTGTTAATCACTCCTACTGCTGAAGGTCCACACTCCTGCAGAATGAAGTTTCATCTCTAGTCAAACACACCTGGGTCATCTAATAAAGGCCTTGGGGTTTACTTGAAAATATGTGTTGAAACCAAACCCTGCATAAAGGGTGTTTTCATGGAGTAGGACTGAGTTGCCTGCCTTAGAAGACAGGATCATATCATCATTGAGGAGCAATTGATGCATCATTCTCGACTAAATACCTTACTCCTTATACTTTCCTTAAGGGACTTGCTGCTGTCAGTGTAAGCAAATTCTCATGTTTCAGCTTCTTGCACTGACTCTAGTTACACAGATCAATATGAAACAGACCAAATATGCCCTATCAGTGGGCCTACTTAATGCAACAAAGGCCTTTTAAAACCATGCCTGGCAGCGGTGGGTTTCAAACCCCTACATTCTGAAATAGTGGAAAAGTTTGGTTCAGCTCATCTCTATGAAACCTTGAATTTCCTCCAAGCAAAGCAAAGGCTTCAAAAGACATTTTAGAAGCAAGTCACCCACAGTATTTAAAAATCCTCAGTGTTCCTCTGCACCTTAGACCCCTCGGCCACACTACCATGGAAAAGGCATACACTGATTCTCCCCTACATTCTGAAATAGTGGAAAAGTTTAGTTCAGCTCATCTCTTTGAAACCTTCAAAGGCTACCCAGTTGAGATAACATGATGTGTCACCGAGAGAGTGTTTATTATCCTGTTTTATATGCTTAACTTGCATAAGGCCATCAATTTCGAATGCTGGTAATGAAGCCATTAGGAAATGGGGAAACGGTCACTGGTTCGTGTACGCTGCACGCCATTCCCCCCAAAAATTTTGCGGGCGGGTGGCCGGCACCCATTCCTTCCCGGGGGCCCACAGGGATAATCTGTGATATGGCGCCACGTCTTGGGACCCACAGACCCCCACCACGGGCGTTTAAAGAAATCCCCCTGAATGAGCATTTCACCTGCAGTTCGGCCTTGACCCACAGGGTGGCGGCCTCACATCCCACCTCTGGCTTAAATGAATGGCTGCCTTCACTATTCATATTGATGGCAGGCGGGCACCTCTCGGGGCAGTGTGGTCCCACGTTCAATTTGTCACACTGTGTTTGTTTAATGGGGGAATGGGACTCAATCCCCCACAGACCCCAAAAGTCCACCGGACCACCTGGGTGGGTGCCGGACAGTCCACAGACCCACTATCTGTCCCTTAACCAACTATTTTGCCCAAATTGACTAATGAAACCCCCGGACCACCCCGAGGGGGCGCAGCTGCCCACAGACCCACTATCTGCCCCCTAACCAACTATTTTGCCCAAGTTGACCAACGAGACCCCCGGACCACCCGGAGGGGGTGGGGCTGTCCACAGACCTACTATCTGCCCCCTAACCAACTATTTTGCCTACTTTGATCCGAAAGACCTAGGTCTGTTAACCACCAACATAATAAATGTCCATTTCCAATTCATTGTATTAGTCTATGACCCCTGTGTCCACCAACATACAAAATGTCAATTTCCAATTTATTGTATTTTTCTAATACCCCTGTCCATTTCCAGTTTAGCCTGTGTCCACCAACATACTAAATGTTCATGTCTGCTATATCTCTTTATGTTGATCCTATTTGTAAAGCTATTGATTCACTTCTTTAAATTAATTTGGAAAAACTAGGTTGAATGCATCAATAGGAAGTCTCTTATAAAGCCATATTTAGAAAGTCTAAATGCCTTAAACTTTCAAACGCTAAACCAGATTTTTAAAATTAATTGGCTTAAGTGTATCAGTAGAAACTCAATTTGGTTGTGTATTCCTAATATGATCTTTAAGAAATTTGGTAATTTGTATCTATTACTTTCATGTGATTTTAAATGTACAAGGCTTCCTTTAAAGTTATCTCATTTCCACAAGCAAGCACTTGACTCATGGAAGCTGATCTTAAAACACAATTTATCACCTCATATTATCTGGAATAATCAATATTTTATCACATCAAAAATCAATTTTCCTCCCAGATTGGTTTAATCAGAAGATTGTTTTTATTTCAGATTTGTTAAATGAAAATGGGGAAATACATTCATACAAAGGTTTTGTAAGAAAACGTGGTGTAAGGGTTAATAGACAGGACATTGTTAAACTTACATTGAGTATCCCTCACAATGATTATTTTAGTAAAATCTTACAAAATTGTACTGTGATATGAATTAGAATATTCCTCTGACATTTATTCAAGGGATTCATATTTTGAGTCTTAAATGTACTGTTTCATAAGAAATGTTATCACTGCTAATAATAGTAATATTCTGAAAGCCTATAGCAAATGGTTAACTCTATTCCCTACTATACATTTTCAGAAGATGTGGTCAGTAACCAGCAAATTTATTTTAATAACAAAATTAAGGAGGTTAATTTCAAAATTATTCAGCATTATTACTCCTGTAATAAATACTTCAGTAGATTTTAATGGTAACATTTCCCTGATGTGTTTTGTTTGGAAACTGTTCCCCACTTATTTTATTTTTGCCCTTACTCTAAAAAATGTGGGTCTCCTATCTCATCTTTATATTTAAAATTTTACCAGATTCTATCACAATTATTCTTTTTCCATGATTATGAAACCGATAATAAGGAGTTGTGGTACGTTTTATTTGTATGATGGGTAAATACCATATCCATAAAGCAATGTATCTTAAAGGGGACCTATTATGCAAAATTCACTTTTACATGGTGTTTGAACATAAATGTGAGTCAGCAGTGTGTGTACACAACCACCCTACAATGTTAAAAGTCCACCCACTCCTCTTTCTTATATTTCTATTAATCAAAAACAGTGTCTCAAAATGACTGGTTTTGGATCCGCTCTAAAGTGACGTCACTTTAGAGCAGGCCTCGCCCACGACTGGTGACGGACTCCATCCTATTATCATAGATCCTCCCCTGAGTGATCGACACACAGTCCACCATTTTTTTTTCCGCACTGGAGCAGCTACATTGAGAAGAATAATGTCTCAGCTTCATAAGCGTCATACGTGTTCTGTTGTAGGCTGTAAAAGTGAACATAAGAGTCTTCATGTACTCCCGGCATCAGAGCCACTGAGGACATAGTGGACAAGTTTTGTTTTTGAAGAAAATGTTCCCCAAAACATACCAAAATTTGTGTATGTTTGAGCAAATCATTTTACACCGGAATGCTTTGTGAATGAGGATCAATATAAAGCAGGCTTTTCTAAATATTTGATTCTCAAGCATGGATCAATACCAACTGTTTGTGTTCCAGCTTTATATCCTGAAGATGTAAGTATCGCACTTTATATTTTGTGAATGTTTGCAAATCGCATGATGCAAGACAACCCCCTAAAATGTCATGTCTCGTTATAGCGCATAGCTAACGTCATTACAGTAAATATTGTGTTGCTCATCCATCGTTGCTAAATGGTTGAAAAACACTCTGGTATTTATTTACACTCCGGTTCTGATTTGTTGTTGCTATAGTATCCGAAGCACGAGCTGTAAAGGCACAGCCCTGTTTACAGAAAGGGGGCGGGGAGCAGCAGCTCATTTGCATTGAAAGAGACACACACGAAAACAGCGTGTTTTTGATTCCAATCAAAAAGAGGCATATACAACATGATATAATAAATGATCCGTTGGGTATTTTGAGCTGAAACTTCACAGACACATTCTGGTGACACCTGAGACTTATATTACGTCTTGTAAAAAGGGGCATAATAGGTCTTCTTTAAATTCAAATCCAATCCAAAAAATTTTGCAAAGGATTTACATATTTTGTTATCTTCCCTTCTGAAAATCTCCTCCAAGAAAGCTAAAATAACATTCCTTATTCTTGGAAGGTTTTTAGATAAACTGTAATAGTAATTTTTTTCCTTTTATGCTTATTTTTGTATCCCCCCTGTATGTTTATGTTCTGTAACATGTTTTCTGTGAAGCAATAAAAAATACAAAAAATACAAATAAAAAACATGTGCAAATAAATTTCTCACCTCTTTTAGTTTCTTTTTAGATGGAAAATTGAATTATCAAAATGAACAGTGTCCCGTGGCCATTTTTCCAATTTCCTATTTTTAACTGGAGTATAAAATCCGAAGTATGAAAATCAAGTTGTTATTTGTTTTTTAATATTGGTTCAGTAACTGTTTAATGAAATCAGTCATTTTTTGATTTTCCAATTTTGAATTCTTAATTGAATATGCAATGTACAAATGATACATGGGACTGGTCCGTGTACCTTTGGATAATTATTTTTCTCGTTTTTATCTTCAAAACGAATATGGAAGATACACTGATTCACAATTTTATGCTGTCCAGTGTTTATTTAGCCATACATGACACATGACCATGCCCCCCCATGCCACATACCCCCACTGCCGACTCAGGCCAGGGCAACATCCGGCCTCCCCCCCCACCTCAAAGTTTGTTTGAGGTGCGCCAAACCGATCGAGTAACTCATTGATTTGTGGCATTGGATAAGCATCAAATTTAGACACAGCGTTCACTTTCCGGTAGTCAACACAGAACCGGACCGAGCCGTCACTCTTTGGTACCAGAACTACTGGGCTGGCTCAATCGCTATGGAACTCTTGTATTACGCCCATCTCAAGCATTGCCTCTAATTCTTCTTGAACAACCTTTTTCTTGTGTTCAGGAAGATGATAGGGGCGGCTACAAACCACCAACCCCGGGGTGGTCTCAATATGGTGCTCTACAAGGTTCATGCGACTGGGAAGGGGTAAAAACACATCAGCGAATTCTGCTTGCAACCGGGCAATGTCTGTAAGCTACGACGGTGAGAGGTGGTCTCCACAAGGGACCGGAGTGAACGGCACGAGCTCCACCCTCTTCGGAACTATCGTCACCAAGGCTACAGGCACCACCTCCTACCATGGTTTGTGAAGGTTGAGGTGGTAGATTTGACATCCCCTCCCATATCTGTTCACCTAACCTCGTAATCGAGATCTCCAACTCGTCATGTGACCTCAAAGGGTCCTTGCAACTTGGCGAGTAATTTGGAGCTCGAAGTGGGCAGCAATACAAGCACTTTATCTCCCTGTGCTAATTCATGTAGTCGAGTGCTCCTGTCGTACAGTCGGTGTTGTCATTCTTGTGCTTGGAGCAAATTCTCCTGTGTTACCTGCCCCAAAGGGTGGAGTTTTGCTCTAAGGTCAAGAACGTATTGAATTTGGTTCTTACTCTTTGAAGGTCCTTCCTCCCAAGCTTCCTGTATGACGTCCAGCACGCCGTGTGGCAAACGCCTATACAGTAGCTCAAATGGGGAAAACCCTGTGGAAGCTTGTGGGATCTCTCATACTGCAAACAACAGGGGTTCAAGCCACTTATCCCAATCTTTAGCATCTTTGTGTACGAACTTACGAATTATGTTTTTCAAGGTCTTATTAAATCGTTTGACCAACCCGTCGGTTTGCGGGTGATAAACACTGGTGCGAATCGATTTAATGCCTAATAATTCATACAGTTTACATAGTGTACGTGACATGAATGTTGTGCCTTTGTCAGTGAGGATTTCCTTTGGAATCCAACCTATGTGCTGAGATGTTGCGTAGAGGCATTGTAAATAGATGTTTATCTGTTATCTGTTTGGCAAAGTCTTTTGCTTGCTATAATGCTTGGATATGTTTTCTGGTAGGGTTGTTGAAGCTTATATTGCTTGCCATGCTTTTATGAACATTACTCATGTGTTAACCGATCGCGATGTATCTATGTTGTCCAGTGAAGTTTCTGTGACATGTTTAATATGTATGACTTCTGAAATTGACTTCTTGTAATCGTTATATTGCATATTTAAGCTTAATATTTTTATGTTTAATAAAGTATATTTTATCCCCATCATTACTGAATCCTCGTTTTAGTTCATGGTGTTATTGTGTGCATTGCATAGACATGCTATTGTAGTAACTGATGCTGGACAATATAAAGAAAAATAATAAAGTCTTCTATTGAACTCGTATCATCCATATCACGAGTTTAACCTCTTAAATTGTAGTACAATTCATACAATAGTAGATAAAACACTTGAATAATCATATTAATATATACTGGTTGTGGCTGAGGAGAGTCCCCTGTTCTCTATTTAAAAGTGCTTTCAGTGTTATGTCAAAGCAATTTAAGTGCTAAATTCATTAAAATATGTAAATAAGAATGTTGTTTTTCTTCATCAAAGCAAGTAATATGTCAGTTTCAAATGTTTAATCGCATAACATAATAACAACATGAAAATAGCACGTTATGACTCCATCTCCAGTCATGATCACACACAGGTGATGTCCAGGTAAGCTCAAATTGGGAGATTAAAGAAGAGCAGTACCAGAACATTACTGACATAATGTATTCTTCCGCAAATAGCTTGCAATTTTAAGTTTCAACCTCAGATGTCGCTTGAGAGCACAAAGTTACGTAGTGCAGCTTTAACGATCCCACATCTGAGGTGACGTCATGTTCAAAACACTGGATTTAAAAGAACGGCAGTGAACAGCAAGTCAGATGGCTCTTCTCAACTATAAGGGCCTATTTACACTTGGTCATGCGTTTTTACTGATCGGATTGCTATCCGATTGAAAAAGCACATTACATTTACACTTGGCCACATGAATGTGTCTCCGCCAAACGAATATGAATCTGATCTTCAATTCCCGTGCTATATGCAAATAAGACAGTTCACTTCCTTGATTATGCTTATGCTGGGCAGAAATTTTAAAAGATGTGATTTATTTGATTCCAACTGACTTTGAACAGAGCGCATGTGTTTCTGTGCACGCTGTGTATTTTCCCCCCTCTGGTCTTCTCATTGGCAAGATGCATCATGCGCGTAAGCTGCGCTTAATGCCAGTGTTTAGTGTCAGTTTCTTCAGCAATCTGCATCAAATAAATGAAGAAACAACATGCATCCATGCCTTAATTTGTTGTTATTTATTGCGCAACGTGAGCCCTATGCAAATACTCGGTAGTAGCTTTATTTAGCGTTTTCCCTATGCTGATGTAGTACTGTTTGGGTGGAGTAAAGTTTTTATATATGCGTCTTGAACAGCCAGATGCACTTACACTTGACCAGTTTCGTCTGGAATGTGTCTCAAACCACCTCCTGAAGTGGTTTGTACGATCAGATTGCAATCCGTCTCAAATGCGTTTCGGAGGGCATTTAAACCTGGTCATTTGATGATCAGATAGCTATCCGATCTGTGAAAATGCATGAAGTGGCCAAGTGTAAATAACCCCTAAGTGCTACTACATATACCAAGATAATTGTTCTTTGTGCTTACAAATGGTGCTTGTTTAACAAAACCAGAGCAGATAATCTTTGCTGCTGTTGTTCTTACGTCATATATTCGAGGGTCAATGCCCACGTTCCCGGATGAAGTAGGTCCGAAATCTTCATACTACTTGCTGGCATACCTAAAAGAATGTACTGTTTTGGTGGCAGATTAGATCATCCTTCATCAAATACAGTACATACTGGGACAGTATGCAGGTTTAGATGCAGCACTTGACTTTTACTATGTTAGTAGTTTTACTATGTTTCTTGTGTTTTTATTATTTGTGTTAATCACTAAATTTGTTCATTAGAATCAATTTTGAAGCACTGCATTCTTCTAATAAGCAAATATTTTCAGTGAAGGAAAATTGTGAGTGCCCACTGTTGGACATTTTTTAAAAGTTGTTCAGTGTTTTACTTTTCTCACAATGCAATACAGACTCACCCTAACACCAGGTGAGCAGTCCCCTGGTGTAACCACAGAGGATGTCAGGAGGTCCCTCCTGAAAATCAAGTCCGGCAAGGCTGCAGGTCCGGATGACATCTCAGGCCGGGTCCTGAAAGACTGTGCACACCAGCTTGTAGAGGTACTGACTGACATCTTCAATAGCTCACTCTCCCAAGCAAAGGTACCATCATGCTTCAAATCTGCCATCATCCCTGTTCCAAAGACCACAGCAGTGTCAGATCTGAATGACTATCGCCCTATAGCACTAACTCCGATAGTCATGAAGTGCTTTGAGAGGCTGATCATGGATTATATAAAAAGTAAAATTGATGCTAGCATCAACTTCCATCAGTAAGCATATAGGAGGAATAGATCAACTGCAGATGCCATCTCATATGTTGTACATCTGGCCTATACCCACTTGGAGAGCAGGGACTCTTATGTTCCTATGTCTTCCTAGATTTTAGTTCTGCTTTTAATACAATCATACCTCAAACATTGATACACAAGCTAGAGACACTTGGGCTGAGTGCATCATTATGTAACTGGGTGCTGGACTTTTTAACAAATAGGAGACAGACTGTCAGAATCCACGACATCACTTCCTCTCCCATCATCCTGGAGAAAAACATAATTCGTAAGTTCGTACACAAAGATGCTAAAGATTGGGATAAGTGGCTTGAACCCCTGTTGTTTGCAGTATGAGAGATCCCACAAGCTTCCACAGGGTTTTCCCCATTTGAGCTACTGTATAGGCGTTTGCCACACGGCGTGCTGGACGTCATACAGGAAGCTTGGGAGGAAGGACCTTCAAAGAGTAAGAACCAAATTCAATACGTTCTTGACCTTAGAGCAAAACTCCACACTTTGGGGCAGGTAACACAGGAGAATTTGCTCCAAGCACAAGAATGACAACACCGACTGTACGACAGGAGCACTCGACTACATGAATTAGCACTGGGAGATAAAGTGCTTGTATTTTCTGTATTCTCTGCTGACCTACGACTGCTCAGTTACATTCCCGAGCACCCACATTGTTAAGTTTGCGGATGATACAGCAGTGATAGGACTAATTTCCCACAACGATGAGACAGAGTACAGGCTAGAGGTGGAACAACTAGCAGCTTGGTGCAGAGCCAACAACATCTGCATCAGTGTGAAGAAAACAAAGGAAATGATTGTGGATTTCAGGAAAGTCACTAGGAGCCTTCCTGCCCCTCTTTACATCGGAGGAACAGCTGTCGAGGTCGTCCCCAGCTTCATATACCTGGGGATACACATTAATAACGACCTCACCTGGCACACTAACTCTGTTAACTTAATAAAGAAGGCCCATCAATGACTGTATTTCCTGAGGAGGCTCAAGTGGGCTGGCCTAGGTACAACAGTCCTCACATCCTTCTACAGGTGCATAGTGGAGAGCATCCTTACATCATGTGTCACAGTGTGGTACAGAAACTGCTCTGCTGCAGACAGGAAGGCTCTGCAGCATGTAGTTAAGTCTGCACAGAGGATCACTGGATGCAGTTTTCCAACTATTGAGAACATTTACACCAGCAGATGTAGGAACAGGGCTGACTGTATCATGAAAGACTCTTTCCACCCTGCTCATGGACTGTTTACCCTCCTTCCCTCAGGTAGAAGGCTGCGCAGCTTTAGGGCAAGACAACCAGGCTCAGAAACAGTTTCTTCCCAGAAGCTGTCAGATTCAAAAACTTTTTTTCATGTGCAATAACATTCATACACCAAAGACTCTTTCATGTAAAATAATACTTATACATCAGGGACTCTTTCATGTGCAATAATACTCATAGATTACAGTCTCTTATGTGCAGTAGCATTTGAATATTTATATCCATAATAATATTCATATTTATTAATTTATTAATACTACTCATTTGCACTGTTTTTACCATTGCTAATTTGAGATTCTACGGTTGTATTGTTTTATTGTCATTGCACTTTATTGCACTTTATTGCACTGCTCTGCTTAGTTTAGATTTGAGTGTTTTTATCCTTTGCTGTTGTTTTGAGATTACTCTTTGCTTAATTTTGAGATTCTGTGGTTGTATTGTTTTATTGTTTATTTATAGTACTTATCTCTGCTCTGCTTAATTTGATATTTTAGTGTTTTTATTCTTTGCTGTTGTTACCGGGACCTCAGTACTTAGTTTCATTGCTTTCATGTAGCCCATGTTTTGAAATGACAATAAACAATAAACTAAATTATTCGACTGTCTTACTAAAGACAGCTGTAAGCTTGTTTTATGCAACAGGCTTTCTCTGGTGTCTTTAGTTACTCATACTAATTGTTAGACACAGTCTTAAGTTAATGGCTTTGTTTATGCAACTGGCCAGGCCACATTTCAGCTGTTTATTTGGGCCAAAACTGTTGTTAAAGAAAATGTGCTTACTGGGATGCCTGTTGTATTCCATTCATCTCTTAACATTATCGTCTGTCTGTCTGTGGATATTTCTGAGATTTACAACCCTTTTTGCTATGCACTAATTAGCTTGTTCACTGACTGAATTTTTTTATTACGAGTGTGATAAAATGTCATTTTGTGGGCATGTGAGGAGTTGCTTTTTACAGTGGTCTTGAATTTGTTAGAACAATAAAGTTATGATAGGACAGAATATTTTAACTGGTTGCAGAAGGTAGGTTACTTTGTAAAGGCAAAATAATCTTAATAGGTTACTTTAAAACGTTACTACCATCTCTGTGACTGATGTTTTAATTTGTTTGTGTGCAGGAATATGTGTTTAGTGTGCATGTGTTTGACTGTTGTTCTGAAAATCTGACCTACCTGCTTAGGATGACCTACAGATGGTTTTAAATTTTCATGTTAGTTTGATTAAATGTGCTTCTTTCTCAGAATTAGCTACCATTAACAGTGAAACATTAGCACATCTTGGATGCACAATAATGTATTATAAAAAAAAGAAGAAAAAAAAAGAGGGCAGCATATTTTGTCAGGCAGTAAAGTTATTTCTAGTATATTTAGTTATCAACCTCACAACTTTTTTTGTAATGCATTTGGGTACATTAGGCTACTTAATGTAAACATTTTAACAAATACTCTCCTTTAGAGGTCAGAAATTGAAATGCAAAATTCTAAGAAAGCTGTTAATTTGTTTCTCTCTTCAGTTAATTTGTGTAGATCCAAAAAAAAAAAAAAAAAAAAAAAAGAACCATAATCTGCAAAGTCCACAGTGATATTCTAAAAGCCTGGTTTATACTTTGGAAGAAGCCAAACTTTTTTCTCTTGTGCAAACGAAGCTGGTGTTTATAATACGCATGGTGTCGTTATAAAATATGTTTGTTTAGGGTGATGTCACAGTGTTTCACATACTGTTCCAGCCACAAGTAAAGCCAATAATGTCCTGGTTACTTGCGTAACCTCCGTTCCCTGATGGAGGGAACGAGATGTTGTGTCCATGTAGTGACACTAGGGGTCACTCTTGGGAGCCTGAAACACCTCTGGTCTTTGAAAAAAGGCCAATGAAAATTGGCGAGTGGTATTTGCATACCACTCCCCCGAACATATGGGTATAAAAGGAGCTGGTATGCAACCACTCATTCAGGTTTTGTGCTGAGGAGCCGAGACAAAGTCCCGGCACAACGTCTCGTTCCCTCCATCAGGGAACAGAGGTTACTTAAGTAACCAGGACATTCCCTATCTGTCACTCACTTGACGTTGTGTCGATGTAGTGACACTAGGGGTCCCTAGACGAAACGCCACAACTGGCTGAACTGTGTTATGTGAACTGGCGGTGTGTGACGGGAAGACCACTGTGTGCCTCGTAGCCAGCGCACCAGGCCGACACTTGAGTGTCGAATGGCCCTTCGGGGACAAGTTGACTGCCCAAAAGATAGAGACAGGCTAGCCCAGTCATGGCCTCTTTTCCTCTCTTTATTTTCCTCTCCCCAAAAAAAGAGTGAAATTTGTTATCCGACTGTGGCCACCAGGTCTACGTCGGGGGGGGGGGGGGTGTCCCTCCCAAGGGGAAGACACTGCAGAGACCACACCCCGCCCGGGGGGGGGGGGGGGGGTATTTTGAGTGGAAATACATCACATGGTCTTGCCGAGCTTTGTCGGAAGTATGTCATGTGGAGAAGTCCCATGGTAGGTCCTACCCTACGGGGGAGGAGTTTCTACAAACATGGTGACTGGGGCAGAGGAAGACGCAGTTTACCAACAGGGAAACGAATTAGCGGAAGATATACATTGCATGGGGTTACCTATGGGGAACCAACACATGCAGAGCACCTACCCCAATACAGGGCTTAGTTAGCACATGTACTGAGCCGGCAGCGAGTTTCTCCACAAACTCGTCTGCCACAGGGCTCAGAGGAAATCATCCAGGGAACACAGTTTGTGAACACTACTGGGAGTCAACAGCACACGTCTTCAGCTCAGGGGAGGTGAAAGGCACTATGCGCAAGCGATACACCCGGCCAGCTGTCCCGGACTTACCTGCTTGTGCCTGCCACCACACGGGACGAAACCGGTTCCACCTGGAGATTGTAGAACCTCGCAAATGTGTTGGGTGTTGCTCAGCCCGCTGCTCTGCAAATGTCTGTTAGAGAGGCGCCACTGGTCAAGGCCCAGGAGGCTGCCACACTCCTGGTAGAATGGGTTCGTAGCCCTGCTGGGGGTGGCACGTCCTGGGCCTGATATGCCATTGTTATGGCGTCAATGACCCAGTGGGCGATCCTCTGCTTGGAGACAGCGCTTCCTTTCCACTGTCCACCAAAGCAGACAAAGATCTGCTCAGAGACTCTAAAGCTCTGCGTGCGATCCAGATAGATGCGTAAAGCGTGCACTGGACACAGCAACGTCAGGGCAGGGTCTGCCTCCTCCTGGGGCAGTGCTTGCAGGTTCACCACCTGATCCTTAAAAGAGGTCATGGGAACCTTGGTCACATAGCCCGGTCAGGGTCTCAGGATCACATGAGAGTAGCCCGGACCGAACTCCAGGCACGTTTTGCTGACAAAGAACACTTGCAGGTCTCCTACCCTCTTGATGGAAGTGAGCGCAGTCAGGAGGGCAGTTTTTAAAGAGAGTGCCTTAAGCTTAGCTGACTGCAGGGGCTCAAAGGGGGCTCTCCATAGACCCTGAAGAACTACAGAGAGGTCCCATGAGGGAATGAGGTGCGGTCTGAAGGGATTCAACCTCTTGGCGCCTCTCAGGAACCTGATGATCAGGTTGTGCTTCCCTAAGGACTTACCAGTGTCATGGTGTGCCACTATAGTGGCTACATACACCTTCAAGGTGGAGGGGGACAGCCGTCCTTCCAACCTCTCCTGCAGGAAGGAAAGCACCGATCCGACTGCGCATCTTTGGGGGTCTTCGCTTCGGGAAGAACACCACTTAGCGAACAGACACCACTTCAAGGCATACAGGTGCCTCATAGAGGGGGCCCTAGCCTGAGTGGTTGTGTCTACCACCGCGGGTGGTAGGCCACTCAAGTCTTCTGCATCCCGTCCAGGGGCCAGACATGGATATTCCAGAGGTCTGGTCGCGGGTGCCCAATGGTGCCCTGTCCCTGAGAAAGAAGGTCAGAGGAGTGTGAGGTCCGAGAACCATGTCTGGGTGGGCCAGTAGGGTGGTACCAGGACAACCTGCTCCTTGTCCTCCCTGACCTTGCACAGGGTCTGTGCAAGTAGGCTTACTGGGGGAAATGCATATTTGCATAGTCCAGGGGGCCTGCTGTGTGCCAGCACGTCTATACCGAGAGGTGCCTCGGTCAGGGCGTACCAGAGCGGGCAGTGGGAGGATTCTTGGGAAGAGAACAGGTCTACCTGTGCCTGCCCGAATCGACTCCAAATCAGCAGGACCACCTGAGGGTGGAGTCTCCACTCTCCCCTGAGGGTAACCTGTCATGACAGGGCGTCCGCTGCAGTGTTGAGGTTGCCCGGGATGTGAGTGGCTCGCAGCGACTTGAGGTGCTGCTGACTCCAGAGGAGGAGACGGCGGGCAAGTTGTGACATACAATGGGAGCGTAAACTGCCTTGACGGTTGATGTATGCCACCGTTGCCATGTTGTCTGTCCGAACTAACACATGCTTAACACAAACCTCCATAGGGCAAGCAGAATTGCCAACAACTCGAGGCAGTTGATGTGCCAATGTGGCCGTGGGCCCGTCCAGGAGCCAGCGGCTGCATGCCCATTGCATACAGCACCCCAGCCCGTTTTGGAGGCGTCTGTCATAACCACGACACGCCTGGAGACCTGCTCTAGGGGAACGCCTGCCCGTAGAAATGTGAGGTCGGTCCAAGGGCTGAAGAGGCGGTGACAGACCGGCGTGATGGCCACGCGATGTGTCCCGCTGCGCCATGCCCATCTCGGGACTCGAGTCTGGAACCAGTGCTAAAGCAGTCTCATATGCATCAACCCGAGCGGAGTGGCCACTGCTGTGGATGCCATATGCCCCAGGAGCCTCTGAAACAGTTTTAGTGGAACCACTGTCTTCTGTCTGAACACCTTCAAACAGGTCAGCACCGACTGTGCGCGCTCGTTCGTGAGGCGCGCCATCATAGATACAGAGTCCAACTCCAATCTGAGAAAAGAGATGCTCTGAACTGGGAGGAGCTTGCTCTTTCCCCAGTTGACCCGAAGCCCTAGTCGGCTGAGGTGCGAGAGCACCAGGTCCCTGTGTGCACAGAACACATTCCGAGAGTGAGTTAGGATTAGCCAATTGTCGAGATAGTTGAGGATGCGAATGCCCACTTCCCTTAACGGGGTAAGGGCTGCCTCTGCAACCTTCGTGAAGACACATGGGGACAAGGACAGGCCGAAAGGGAGGACCTTGTACTGATACGCCCGACCCTCAAATGCAAACCACAGAAAGGGTCTGTGTCGAGGTAGAATTGAGACGTGGAAGTGCGCGTCCTTCAGATCTACCGCCGCAAACCAATCTTGATGCCGGACGCTCGCTAGAATGCGTTTTTGCATCAGCATCTTGAACGGGAGTCTGTGTAAAGCCCGGTTCAGTACTCGCAGGTCCAAGATTGGCCACAACCCACCACCTTTCTTTGGTACAATGAAGTAGGGGCTGTAAAACCCCTTCCATAGGAGGGTAGCGATTTCCGCACGCAAGGTAGCGGTGTTCTTGCCCTTCACCAAGGTGAATTGGACGCCGCTGAACCTGGGCGGATGCCTGGCGAACTGAATCGTGTAGCCGAGTCGGACGGTCCGGACCAGCCATCGCGATGGGTTGGAAAGCGCAAGCCACATGTCCAAGCTCCGGGCGAGGGGGACCAAGGGGACAATCTCGTCGGACGTACTGGAGGGTGGGGCCTCGTGGCAGAGCCTGAGGTGCCACGCCGTGTCGTGGCCATGCTGAGTTCAGGGACATCAAAACACTTACCTGGCTCCTTGTGACCACCCCCGGAACAGCCTGGGATGGGGGAGGAAGAGGCCTGTCCTCGTGACCTGTGGAGACCATCGCATTGGGGGTGGATTTGTGCCACAGCTGGGCGCGCAGGGGCGGGGAGACCGCTGCTGGAGTGCCAAACCTGCCAAAATGGAATGGTGGACGGTGGTCGTGATGATGGCCATGCGCACCGGGTATGTGACCCAGGGAACAAGGAAACCGCTCTTTTGCTGAACTCTTGGGTACCACAGCCACTTGGGCATTCGGCAAAATTAAATGAAAAGGTAACAAAAGATTCTCCTCCCGGCCCTCCACCGGGGGATGGAGTGGTCTGCTTACCAGCTCCAGAGCAGGCTGCGGCAGAGCCGGTGCAGTCACCGCAGGGGGACACCCTTGGTGACGAGCAGACGGGGTGCGGGATCTTGAGCCGCGCCAGGGCAGGATGTGCCGGATAGCCTCCATCTGCTGCTTCACCGCTGAGAACTGCTGGATAAAGTCCTCACGGTGTCGCTGAACAGGCCAACCTGGGAAATGGGGGTGCCAAGGAACCATGCCTTTTCGGCCTCTCCCATCTCGACCAGGTTGAGCCAAAGGTGGCACTCCTGGACCACCAAGGTGGACATCACCCGCCCGAGAGACCGCGCCGTGACCTTCGTCGCCTGGAGGGCGAGATTGGTCGCCGAGCACAGCTCCTGCATCAATCCCGGGGCGGAACTACCCTCGTGCAGTTCCTTTAGCGCCTTGGCTTGGTGGACTTGCAGGAGAGCCATGGCGTGCAGGGCGGAGGCGGCTTGCCCAGCGGCACCGTAAGCATTGGCCTTCAGGGACGACGTAAACCTACAGGCCTTGGACAGGAGCTTTGGGCGCCCACGCCAGGTGGCGGCGCTCTGCGGGCATAGGTGCACTGCGAGCACCTTATCCACCGGGGGGATCGCCGGATAGCCCTTGGCCGCCCCACCATCGAGGGTAGTGAGGGCGGGGGAGCTGAAAGATCAGGACCGGGCAGTAAAAGGTGCCTCCCATGACCTTGTCAGCTCCTTGTGCACTTCGGGAAGAAAGGAACTGGGGCGAGGCATGGCTGCGAGTGGCACTGTGAGCCCAGGAACCAATCATCGAGCCGTGAGGGTTCAGGGGAGAGAGGAGGGTTCCACTTTAGCCCAACGCTCGCGGCTGCCCAGGAAAGCATGTCCGTCACCCAGCTGAGGCTTCTGTGTCCGATTGGATGAGCCCGCTTTCCGATGCTGTGCTCGAGAGCTCATCACCTTCGCGGGCTCCGAATAAGAGGTCGAACTCGCCGTGAGACGAGCCGGCGGACTCATCCGGAAGCCCGATCGGGGCAGACGAGCATGCTGGGGAATGGGAGGTCCGTGGGGGGATACCCGGCGGAGGTGGTCTCATTGGAGTCCCCAAATCTCCCCCAGTGCTAGCCGCGCTGGCCTCATACCCGTGGGTAGAAGGACCGGGGCGGGGAGCCACTGGGGTGGCTTGCTTTCATACAAAGGCAAGCCGTGACCGCATCGTTGCCATGGACATGTTCTCGCAATGAGTACATGACCCATCCACGAATGCTGTCTCCGTGTGGGCAGCGCCCAGGCAAGAAAAACAGTGATCGTGACCGTCAGAAGGTGAGAGATAATGACCGCAACCAGGAATAACACACAAACAGAAAGGCATCTTTAAAAAGACACGTCTTTAAAAAGACATTCCGTGTGTGCCGCTCTTTTAGAGGAAAATACTCTTTTTTAGAATATACTCTTTATTTCTGCCGAAGCGCCCAGGGGCGTTCTCTGCAGTGCACTAGTACAGAGGGGGGAGAAGCCGCTGAAAAGCGCCATCAGATCCAGCAGAGGTGAATGAACAGCCGTGGGAATTCAGCTCAGTGAGCATCGACTATTCGGCTCCGAAGAGAAAATCTGAATGAGTGGTTGCATAGCAGCTCCTTTTATACCCGTATGTTCAGGGGAGTGGTATGCAAATACCACTCGCCAATTTTTATTGGCCTTTTTTCAAAGACCAGAGGTGTTTCGGGCTCCCAAGAGTGACCCCTAGTGTCACTACATCGACACAACGTCGAGTGAGTGACAGATAGGGAATGCAGGTTTTTCTCTCTGTGGACCGCCGCTCTTAGAGCTGTGCTACTTCTTTGCTTTATTTAACTTGTCAAGGCTCCTTCCACTTTTAAAGACTCAAATCTCTCTCTACTCATTTGTCGTGGCTGCGCTGTCTTTGTAGAGTTTGTGTTGCAAATCATGTAAAAAAAAAAGTATACTTCTGCACAGTTTCTGAGAGACAGGTGAATACGCGATTTGTAAAAAAAAATGTCACGTCCAAACCACACCCACGTTTAGTTTTAACCAATCATCAATGCTCTTCGAGTTCTCCTAGATCAAGAATTTTAGAGATCTGCGCAAACAGGAGAAATATCACCAAACGAACACATGCAGAACAAAATGTCACTGTATTTCATCATTTGTAGGTAAACTAAGCGAAACCTGTCCGCCCAGTAAGTATACATTAGCCTTAACGGGAGGTCCTTTATACTCCTGACATCAGGGATGCACGTTACAACAGGTGTTCTCATCTTGAACATGAATTGCATTGCACCTAAAAAGGGAGCCAGAATTAAATTAATAATACATTCAACTTTCTTGCTTCTTACTTTTCCCGTGAACGTGATCTAATTCTATGTAATTTTCCAATGTAAAGATGTCAGAGCAGTCATTGTCTGGATTTATCTTGTTACAGGCAGTGCAAAGGGAATCAATGTCAGTGTAGAGCCGAGGAGGGCGGGGCCAGGCTGGAATGAGACACACCTGGTCCCCAATCAGCCTGATGGGGCGCGCGAGGGATAAAGGCGGCCGGGGACAACAGAGAGAGAGAGAGGAGAGAGAGAAAAAGAAACTCACCGGTTCTCTGATGCGCCGTTGCGTGGTCCTCGATCACTACTCCACCCTCTCAGGCGGACTGCAGCCGCTCCTCCCCGGGTGGACCGGAGTCAGACCTCCGACCCCCAGCGGACAGAACGCCCCTCCGCGTTCCCGGCGTCCCGTGGGGACTCTCCCTCCACCCCTGGCAGCGGCCCTACCACTCCAGGCAGTCGGGGAGTCGCTTCCCTCCTCCCCCCCGTGGACGGCGGTCTTCTCTCGACCCCTCTGCGTTCCCGGGGGACGGCATGGCACTCCTCCGCCCCTGGCAGCGGCTCCCTCGCTCCAGGCGGTCGGGGAGTCCCGTCCCCACTCGCCTCGCGGACGGCGGCCGTTCCCCACGTCCGGGTGGTCGGGCTACTCCGTCCCCCGTCGGACGGCAGCAGCGCTCCCCTGGGTGGATAAGCAGTGTCGAGGATCCTGCGACGGGAATCCCTCCTCCTTCCCGGGTTTCGGCACCAGTGTAAGGGGGTTCAGTGGAAAGGAGGAGGCGAGAACTGGCTTGACAACTTAAATAACAATTTATTAAACAAAAAACATAACCAAAACACACAACTAAAACCACACAGTACAGCTGTCTGCAATTCTCTCTCTCTCTCTCTGTTGTCCCCGGCCGCCTTTATCCCTCGTGCGCCCCATCAGGCTGATTGGGGACCGGGTGTGTCTCATTCCAGCCCGGCCCCGCCCTCCTCGGCTCTACAGTCACCTTGTTTAATAAAGAAATTGGTATTAAGCAAAAGTGCTAAAAAAAAAAAAAAAAAAAATCCACTCTGTCAATTCATTGTGTTTGGTTATGGAACTTTGAATACTCAAAAGACAATTTAAACACAAAACTTAACATTTAAAACACAAACTTACTGCCATGTTCAATTTAATATGCAATTTACAACAATAGAAAACAATTTTAAATACCAATAAATTGTAAAATAATTGAACATTCATATTGTATATGGTAAAAGCAATTTCCGCATTAAGTTACATTTTTGTCAAAAAATACAGTACATCTTTTGAGTTTGCGAGAACATGCCGTATTAATGTTTCCAAAATTTCCCCTGACTTTGAAACTATCATGATGGAATCCTCCCATTTAAAAAAGTCCAGAATTGTGCAGATTTGTGCAACTACTGTTTTTCATGGTAACACCACTGACTTTTTAGTAACTCCACAGACAATGTACAGACAGAAATCAGAATCAGAACAGAATCAGCTTTATTGCCAAGTATGCTTACACATACAAGGAATTTGTCTTGGTGACAGGAGCTTCCAGTGTACAACAATACAAAAACAATACAAAAACAGCAGCAAGACATAGATAATAATAAAAAATAAAACTAATTATACACATACGTACAGACACACACATACATACATACACACATACACATGGGCGTAATGTAAGTTGTCTGTGGTGTTACTTTAAATTGTAAAATGTATTTCCTTCTGAGGCTATTTATTTCATTATCTGACCTTTTAAAATCTTAAAGTGATACTAACCCTTTAAAACAAACACTAAAAAGGAACTACAGTTTATTTGTCATGTCTTTTTTTTTTTTTTTTTCCATCTATGTCAAAATAAATAGAGATAACAATTCTGCCTTGACTGAAATGGGGTCTAAGCTGAAAAATTCCACACAAAATTTCAATAAAATAATTTAAATTTAATTCTTAAAGTTAATAATTTTTCTGAATAAATGCCTAAAGTTGCACTTACCTACTCATTTTAGATCAACCCAGAACTTTACTTCTGATACCGGTAACACCACAAACATAAGCAGGTGTGTCACCAGTATTTGATTAAAATTATTTAATAACCAAAATGTCTTTAAGCTTTCATTTTTCTGTATAAAACATAATAAACTATTTTTAAATATATTGCAATAAAGTATATTATTAAATAAATAAGAAGCATTTTTACAAATTCTGCTTCTCGTTTGCCACTCCAATTGAAGAATGACCCATATAACGGCTGGCCAGATCAACAGATTGTGAGTCCGGCAGGATATTCATAAACTATTCTCTGTGGAAAGGTAATCCTCTGTAAACTAACAAAAATTAATTTGATAATAAAGCAAACACTTTAGCAACAACATTATGTCAAACCAAATCCACATTTTTACATAATTTGTTTCCCCACTTTTAAAATTGGGAAACCCAGCTGCTCCCATCCACCTTATAACATTTTACTTCTCTAAGGTTAATTTTAAATGCTGGGGTGCCAGACAGATATTCTGTCGATTGTTTTAAGTATTTGGGTTGTCAATAATTCAGTCAAGTCATTAAAGAAAGGAAAACAAAGGATGCATGTATAAAATACCATCAATATCTCAAATATCAACAATAAACATGAACCCTTAACACTGGTAAGAAGTTTGTCCCCAGGTATCAAGACTCCCTGTTCTTTCAGTGTATTTACAAGCACAGAGTGTCCAAAAAATACAGTTTTCCCACAGTCAAGTATCCAGGGGTGGTAGTCAGCATCAATACTTGCTGAGCTACCCAGGCCCCCCTTGGGTAGCTCAGCAAGTATTGACACTGACTACCACCCCTGGAGTCACAAGTTCAAACCCAGGGCGTGCTGAGTGACTCCAGCCAGGTCTCTTAAGCAACCAAATTGGCCCAGTTGCTAGAGAGGGTAGAGTCACATGAGATAACCTCCTCGTGGTTGCGATTAGTGGTTCTTGCTCTCAGTGGGCACATTTTAAGTTGTGCATGGATCACAGAGAGTAGCATGAGCCTCCACATGTGGAGTCTCAGCAGTGTCTTGCACAGCAAGCCACATGATAAGATGCATGGAATGGTGGTCTCAGGTGGCAACTGAGACTTGTCCTCCGCTACCCGGATTGAGGTGAGTAACCACAAGGACCTACTAAGTAGTGGGAATTGGGCATTCCAAATTGGAAGAAAAGGGGATAAAATATATATATATATATTTTTTTTTTTTAAATGTATCAGCATAAAATTTCAGTTCATATAGTTTCAACAACACACACACACACAAAAACATCAGTAGAGCAGTCAGACTCAAAATCAATTTCAAATATTCAACATAGGCGATGCAATGAAGGGAGAGAGAAAAAAGTAGATAAAGCAGTCAATCGTCTGCAATCTTAAAACCTTTTACTCATGCCTGCCAGACTCCATATTTGTTAGTAGTCCGGTCTGGGTTTTCGGGATTTTAACGTTGTGATGTGTACAGTGTAAGAGAGCGCATGATTCCACTCTGTAACTCCAGATCACGATTTCCCAGAACTCTTACTAACACTGTACATGCAACGTTTTCACAACAACCAGCTGCAGGGAGATCGGAGGAGTATTAAAGAATGCAAGGTTAACTTACCGTCACATAAACCCTGAACTCTTGGTTAATTATAGGTTTACTATATATTTTATTTTAAGATTAATTTGAATGGTATTTACCATGATCTGTGCATGCTAATTTTATTTTACTGTATGTCATGTGAACTGAATGTATTTCCTTTATTTATAATACCATTTGATGTACCCAGTTGGGGTTTCTAAAAACTTAGAATCATATCACCTTTAATTTCCCACAGTTGCTGATGGTCTCATTGTATTAGTAGACCCTCTTTCAATTGTAGGATCTCCAACGGTTGTCATCATTTTCCATTGATTTAATGTAATGTTTTTTAGTAGGCCACACATGATTATTAATGTGCATTATAAGATGAAGATCTGCTAAGATGAAGATGAAGAACAGAGGTGGACAGTGATAGGAGTTATATGTCCATTGTGTTCTTTTCACATTTGATGTGGCATTAAAACTTGTCATGTTGTGTTGTCATGTACAGTAGGGTCCATCTGCCTCCAGCAACTTGGTACGGAATTAAATTATGTTGTTTTAATTGAAGATCATGGATCTGACTACACATTATAGATGTTCATGATCTCAGCATTAGGAAAAAGTAACTCATCTCTTCCTTGTTAATAGGAAGCTGTAAAAGTTCCCTATTGAAAGGCAGAACAATAATGTAATTTAGAGATGTACAGAGGAGGCTGAGCATCAGAAAGATAAATCTTTTTATTGAATCACCTGACCACCAGCTAAATGAGGGCACTGTGGGTGACTCTAAATGACAGCATGTCTCATTTATATTTTCAGATAATAAAGAGAGTACAATGAACAAGTCTGGAAATGTGTGCATTTATATGTACAGTAGCCTACATCAATTAGAGTGATAAGAAATAAAATCTCTAACCTCTATATCTGTGGTCTGTGAAATTATCACATATTATCTAGTTAGTGAAGAAGAATAACAAGTGATTAATTGCTGAAGCTTTTAATTGACAGACATTACTTACATATTAATACTATGGAATGTCATTTTATAAATAACATTAATATTCATTGACTGAAGTAACTGTAAATAGAATATGGGTGCTATAATAATTTTATTCTATGAAATGTATAGAATAAAAATGATTTATTAGAAGGGCTAAATATAAATACATAAAGCCCTGTCTTCACAGTGAAGAGTGTGGGGGACTTTCTGATGTGTTTTGCATTAAAACATATTACAGTATTAAAACCTTCCCATTAAAAGTTAAAGCACAGTGTACACAGTTTGTTCACTTTTGAATGCAAATCTGCGGTGTGAGACTGGAAATGCTGGAGTAAAGAAGGTTTGTGAGTTAAAGATTGCAGTTTACCGAAATATTACTTTAAAAGTATAATATTGTGCGTAATCTGAACTTTCTCACCCACTGTGCCGCCATTAAAAGGGCACGCATGCGCTGACAGCCTCTGAAACACTACCTGAAATAAACTAACTCTGGAACATAACCTACACCAGAGCAGGTTATATTCGGAGAGTAAGTTGCTATGGCTACTAACATACCCTGAAAGTTCCCTCAGTTTTTGGAACAGAAAGCTGAGGTTATCGCTTATTCTGAGTAAACTTACCCCCGGGTAAGTCACTTAACCTGCTTTCTGGAATACCCCTCAGATATTCCTTGTCATTGTGCTGTCCTTAGAATTACTAGGGCAGAACTAACCTGTTGACAGGTTACTGAAAACTTTGCATTGCGAGAAACAATAAAACTCTACTGGAGGAGTCTTCTGAATGAGCTCAGTCACAAATCTTACGGCCGCCATCTTTTTCTGCTCTCACGTCATCAAAAATAAAGGTATTCCAGGCCACGTCACCATCTTTGTTTTGGTCACTGAATGAGTGTCTGTTTTGAGGAGTATGTTTATTCTCTTGAACTGTAACAAATATGCTGTTTTGTCTGGATGATGCTATTTTTATAATCTGAATGAGGATGAATAAATATCACAATGACTGTTTTTATGATCAGGAACCCAATATGATGAGTGACGTATAATTGATGAGGATTACTTTATTATGGAATGTAAATGCATCATCACAATCTGTTCCTTGTGTTTTAAGGTGTGTGTAGACCAACTCGCATGCATCTGGTCATGATGACTCATTTTTAGGAAATTTCTATTGCAAAAAGGCATATATATATATATATATATATATATATATATATATATATATATATATATACAGTATATTCACTCATTGAGCACTTTATTAGGTACACCTGTACACCTACTTATTTATGCGATTATCTAATCACCCAATCTTGTGGCAGCAGTGCAATGCCTAAAATCATGCAGATACGGGTCAAAAGCTTCAGTTAATGTTCACATCAACCTTCAGAACAGGGAAAACATTTTTTATCTCATTGATTTAGACCGTGGCATGATTGTTGCTGCCAGACGGGCTGGTTTGAGTATTTCTGTAACTGCTGATCTCCTAGGATTTTCATGCACAACAGTCTCTAGAGTTTATAGAGAATGGTGCCAAAAACAAAAAAACATCCAGTGAGCGGCAGTTCTGTGGACGGAAATGCCTTATTGATGAGAGAGGTCAACAGAGAATGACCAGAGTGGTTTGAGCTGACAAAAAGGCTACAGTAACTCTGATAAACCCTCTGTACAATTGTAGTGAGCAGAATAGCATCTCAGAATGCACATGTCGAACCTTGAGGCGGATGGGCTACAACAGTAGAAGACCATGTCAGGTTCCACTTCTGTCAGCCAAGAACAGATAGCTGAGGCTTTTTTGATAAAGCATATTTTTGTGAGAACAACTAAGTTATGATATCTAAATGATAAAAAGCATTTTTAAAAAGGTGCAATAATTTTTTTCGGCAGATGTTATCTGCACTGAGTGTAAATAGCAATAAAAAGCATATTTTTTTACTATTATTATTTACAGATACTATTTGCACCCATAGTTACAAAATAATATTCAGTATAGGGGAGTCACTGCAGCGTGTTTATTTAGAATCCCACAGAAACAAGGGTGAATCAAACCTGGGTAGTCTGTATGAGAAAAAAGCATCCATTCTGTCTTTACACACCACACCATTGAAGCATCACTTGAAGGTGCAGTTTGTCTTTAATTTCAGTGTTTCCACCAGACTATTTGAGAGCAAAAAGCCATAGAAATTTATCAATGATTTAGTACACTGCATATTTATACTGAAGTAGTCCAAAGTATATTTTCTACTGTATATTTTCAACTATGTTGAACTTCTATGTAGACTCTTTTTGCACTTACCTCTTATTTTTACATATCTCAATTTTAATTTTTTCCCCCCTTATGCTTATATATATTTCTCTTCTTAAATGTGAGCAACTGTAACATGACCCAGTTTCCCCTTGGGGATCAATAAATTATTTCTGATATCTGACCTAATTTTTCCCCCCAAATGTGATATAAATATCTTAGGTTTATCTAGGTTTCAAATATAAATACTGTACTTGAGTTCCATTTATACGCCTTTACTAAAAGTTTCACCTCAACATTAACACCAAATAAAATCAGTCAACAATGACATTATTTCCTAAGTTTTATTTCCTAAGTGCCCATTTTGATGTTTGAGGTAGATAATTACAATGGAATGGACAGAAAATTACACTTCGGAGTGTAACTATGGCCAGACTACCAATAGGTCCTGCCAGAGTGTCCACATCCTGGAGTTGTTACATCTGTGCATGGCTTGGACTGAATTGGTTAGCAGGAAATGTTACTACTTCCTGCCAATTCAGAGCAGGAATTCCAGCAGCTGCACCTTGTTGAGCAGTGTTGGGTCCAAAAATCTCTGCCATGGCAGTGAGTGGTTGTGTTTGCCTCTGAAGACATCCTTGGACAAATATCTGACATAGTGTGTGGTGGACATCAGTGTGCAAGCAATGGTTGTTCCATTGTTCCCTGAAAACATCCAGGTCCCAGTTTATCTGTGGCAGGTGAACATAATGCAGTGTCCATATATGAATCTCATTGGAACAGTCAATGATTCCATCATTTTCAAGGAAGGAGAAAAGCTGGTGGTACACATTGGTCATACCCCACCAAAGATCTCCCCAAAGCCTCTTTATCCGCTGGCTATGGACACTTCTGCCCTGGATGGCACTTCCTCTTTCTGATCCAAGGTAAATGTTCATGAACAAGTAAACACCATTGTTTTCTCCTCCGTGGTCACACCTTACTATGGTACATATGTACATGTACATGGTACCCCATATATAGCGGTGGCTTGAACAACTGGTCAAACACTGTGCTACTTCTGTTGTTGTCTGAAGCCTGCAAAAACACAACCAGTCTGCTGAAGCCACAGATTCCACCATGGATCACTATTCTCCACCTAAAAATCAAACAAAAAGCTGTTATTTGTCTTCTGTGTTAGGATTAAATTAATAAATTCAGGGTTCTATGCTTACACCTGCCAGAAACGTAAGGGCGCTATCAAAGTGCAATTTTCTGCGTACTGTAACATCAGTACATCAATATTATAATACAAAACAGACACAGAGAAACATCTCCTCATAATTACAAGTGACATAACAGAGGACATTAGACACCTCAATTTACAAACCCTGTTTACAGTTCAATAGACTGGATAAACACTTTAGAAAAAAACTGAATATTAACTTGTGTCCTTATAACACATGAACCTCTGCAGGATCTGTGCTTGTTTATTCTGATGTTATCATAGTTAAAAAGGAATTTTGTGCATATGTAGCTTTACAGTGATCTAGAAAAGTTGCAAGAATCATGACCTTATGCTGCCTTCATGTGCTACTTCCCATTTCTGAAGTCGGAATTACCAGTATGTTATGTTCAAGTTCTTTGTTGTTGGAAACAATAGGAATCATGGAAGACCTCAGGTTCATTCTTACATATTTCTTGGGAAAATCTTATTTTAATACCATAACACACATGTTAGACCAGCAGAAAGAAGCTGACAAATGCAAATGGTATCTAATAGGCTACATGTAAATAAATGTGCAAAAGTGGGATGCTGCTTTGGGAGATTTTTTTACTTCTAAATATCAGTCGAAATTAAATCATCTCCCAAAACAATTAGCAATATGCTTATATCGAACAACTGTATGTATTGCAATATTTTACCAAATTAAACGTGGCTGATCTGATGCATATAACGTGCAAATAACGGCCGTGCAAAGCACACACGATCGTATAATATCTTTATTGCGGCGTTACCTCTAACAAACCTATTTGCAACGCTTTGTAAGCACACGGTGCATATATGATGGCAATAAAATAGTCAATAATGAATGGATGACTTTTAATAAACCATAAAGAGCTATTCCTCCATCACACTATGGCCTGGTGGTTATTTCTTTATTTTTTATTGCACTGTGCACTGCATATACAGTTGTGCTCAAAAGTTTGCATACCCTGGTAGAAATTGTGAAATTTTGGCATTGATTTTGAAAATATGACTGATCATGCAAAATGTCTTTTATTTAAGGATAGTGATCATAGGAAGCCATTTATTATCACATAGTTGTTTGGCTCCTTTTTAAATCATAATGATAACAGAAATCTCCCAAATGGCCCTGATCAAAAGTTTACATACCCTTGAATGTTTGGCCTTGTTACAGACTCACAAGGTGACACACACAGGTTTAAATGGCAATTAAAGGTTAATTTCCCACACCTGTGGCTTTTTAAATTGCAATTAGTGTCTGTGTATAAATAGTCAATGAGTTTGTAAGCTCTCACGTGGATGCACTGAGCAGGCTAGATACTGAGCCATGGGGAGCAGAAAAGAACTGTCAAAAGACCTGCGTAACAAGGTAATGGAACTTTATAAAGATGGAAAAGGATATAAAAAGATATCCAAAGCTTTGAAAATGCAAGTCAGTACTGTTCAATCACTTTTTAAGAAGTGGAAAATTTGGGGATCTCTTGATACCAAGCCAAAGTCAGGTAGACCAAGAAAGATTTCAGCCACAACTGCCAGAAGAATTGTTCGGGATACAAAGAAAAACCCACAGGTAACCTCAGGAGAAATACAGGCCGCTCTGGAAAAAGACGGTGTGGTTGTTTCAAGGAGCACAATATGCTGATACTTGAACAAAAATGAGCTGCATGGTCGAGTTGCCAGAAAGAAGCCTTTACTGTGCCAATGCCACAAATGACAACACCTTGACACGCCTCACAGCTTCTGGCACACTGTAATTTGGAATGACGAGACCAAAATAGAGCTTTATGGTCACAACCATAAGTGCTATGTTTGGAGAGGGGTCAACAAGGCCTATAGTGAAAAGAATACCATCCCCACTGTGAAGCATGGTGGTGGCTCACTGATGTTTTGGGGGTGTGTGAGCTCTAAAGGCACGGGGAATCTTGTGAAAACTGATGGCAAGATGAATGCAGCATGTTATCAGAAAATACTGGCAGACAATTTGCATTCTTCTGCACGAAAGCTGCGCATGGGACGCTCTTGGACTTTCCAGCATGACAATGACCCTAAGCACAAGGCCAAGTTGACCCTCCAGTGGTTACAGCAGAAAAAGGTGAAGGTTCTGGAGAGGCCATCACAGTTTCCTGACCTTAATATCATCGAGTCACTCTGGGGAGATCTCAAACATGCGGTTCATGCAAGATGACCAAAGACTTTGTATGACCTGGAGGCATTTTGCCAAGACGAATGGGCAGCTATACCACCTGCAAGAATTTGGGGCGTCATAGACAACTATTACAAAAGACTGCACGCTGTCATTGATGCTACAGGGGGCAATACACAGTATTAAGAACTAAGGGTATGCAGACTTTTGAACAGGGGTCATTTCATTTTTTTCTTTGTTGCATGATTGTGCCATTCTGTTATAACCTACAGTTGAATATGAATCCCATAAGAAATAAAAGAAATGTGTTTTGCCTGCTCACTCATGTTTTCTTTAAAAATGGTACATATATTACCAATTCTCTAAGGGTATGCAAACTTTTGAGCACAACTGTATGCTGCGCAACTGTTCTGGAGAACACCCTCAGAGAAGCAATTTTCTATTGATTTTTCACCTATCAAAAATATAATTCCAATTTCTTTGTGAGTAAACTTAATGATAAAAACATTTAGAGTCACTGAAATTATCTGTATGTTATGAGGATTTGCTTAAATGTGTTTTCTTTCTAGATACCTATATATATATATTCTCTCTCTCTCTCTCTCTCTCTCTCTCTCTCTCTCTCTCTCTCTCTCTCTATATATATATATATATATATATATATATATATATATATATTTTTTTTAGCACTCTATTGGCCTGCTGGCCCTGAGTCATTTAACACAGTAAATTATCCATTATTAATAAAATAGGAAACTACCACAAACTTGTTAGTGTCATTAACATGACTGAAATCCGTGAAGCCAGCAATTGTATCTGAGGACCCAGATAAGTTGTTTTGAGGAGTGTTCTCCTCTTCAAGAACCAGAGTGTCCTGACAAAGAACAAATTAAAACCTGAATAAACTCCTAATTTCCATTGAAAAAGGCTTTGAATTTCATAGTAATGAATTTCATCAATGTCTGTGTCCATTACATCATCCCAGGTTGCAAAAACAGTGCAGGATTTGTTGTGATCAATTATTTTGCCCATTGTTGTATTGGTGATGCCCTAGCTCTCTGAATAGAGAACACCTCTGTTGCCATGTCATCTGAGCTAACAATGTCAAATAGTTGCTTCAAAAAAAAAATATCCAAGGTATTATTTGTGGAAGCGCTGCCCAGACAACATGTCCTTGTTAAAGTTATTATACAATAAAAAAATGTTAAATAATCAGAATTAATTTACATTGACAGTGTTTGCATTTAATTTAAATCCTTAAACTTTCAAATTTGGGAATTTTTGTAAATTAGCAATAATGCACCATGAGGTGTCCCGATATCAGAACCCAATTTCCGAGTACCTGATGTGGATGCATGAGGTGAAACATCCTCCTTAAAACATGGCCATCCGCATATTTCACTTGCAGTGGGATGCCATCCTGTGGCTCGGCCTGATTACTCAAATTAAGTATTCTTTCCAAAGCCTGTTAAAAGAGAACAAGACATAAAATTAATCAGTCTATGCTTGGTTCAATTAAATAACTATTGAGTCACACTGTGCCTCTTTGCGTCTGTTTTAAAACTCTGCTTCTCTGCGCTGTGCCTGGTCCTGCGGGGGAAGAAAGAAAAAAAAACAAATGCCCAAATTGTCATGTAAATGTATGAATTCACAAATAACAGGCAGAAAACAAACACATAAACATTGCCGAGCATGCTTATTCTTTCTTGGTCAGTTTGCAGACTTTCCATGTATTCCTCATCTTGTTTTGCACGAAGTGCACGCCACTCATGTAAATCCTATAGGCAATATTAAGAATGTAAGAACATTCAATGTATTTATGATTAACAACATTAATCTTTTAAAGTCCCTAGTATGAAACTCTTAAAAAGACAAAAATTTACATCAGCAACATCATCTGCTATTTGGTGAAGATTCCTCAATCGACCACCGGAGGTCTCACTCCCCTGAATATTAACATTAAACTACATTTCCCAAGTGCCCACATGCCTGGACTGATTACCCTACACATGCCTCATATCACTCAGACTATTTAAGCCTGATGTGCGTGTTTATTCATTGCGAAGTCTTGTTTGCCCTGGCTACATTTCTGAGTGTTATTACTTACTCTGTTGATCTACCCGTGTTTGACTCTGCTTTGGATTTACCTCGTACGATTCTCTGCTGCCTGCCTATTACTGTGTTTGCCTGGACTATCTCTATTGCTGTTTTGCTGCCTGCCCCGGTCCTTTGTCTGTTTGACTACGTTACTGCCCTATCTCTGATATTGTTGGTTGCCCTGGTTATTTTACCCACGCCTGTTTGTACTCTGAACTTGTGTTAATAAACCGCACATGGATCCCACTGAGCCTGAGTCAGTGTTACACTATCTCTGTGACATGAGATTCATGTGCGACCTGTAAAACATCCTTAATGAGTGTTTTATTGCAATGTCAACAATTGATTGTTTTTACATTTCAAAAGGAAATTACTTTTGATGTTGGGTAATTTTTTTTTTTTTTTTTTATTTTTTAGATAACGTTCATTAGATAATGACTGAGTGCTGATAACTGTACTTACATACCTCTCGACTGTATGAGGCCTCTCCAGGGAGTTATGCAAGGTATGGACCACCTGTACATCCTTCAAAATATCAGTACAATACACCATTTGTTGGAAAATGTTGCAATATGCTATTATATATGAAGTATACAATAAGCCTAGAAACAGCTTTAAAATGGAGCTTAAACAGGTAGACAAGTGTGCCTACATCATCTTGGGCCAGAGTATAAGACCTTTTCTGCATCCTAAAAGAGAGCAAAATATATTTTTTTTTTTTACATTTGATTATTGGGATGTTTATACCTACAAGATACAATAAAATGTTGCCTATCACAGATTTGTAAGGTGGTAAAAAAAATGTTCTTACATGACACCCTTCTTGCTGTTTCCGACCTGCTCTCCCAGGCTTTCCTTTAAAAAGAAAAGAGTAAATGTTACTATAACAGTTCAGTTATATCAAATCAAATCAAATCACTTTATTGTTACACAGCCATATACACAAGTGCAATGGTGTATGAAATTCTTGGGTGCAGTTCCGATCAACATAGCAGTCGTGACAGTGATGAGACATATACCAATTTACAATAAACATCAGATTTACACAACACAATTTAAACATTGATATACACATAATTACACTCAACAATATACAAATAATAACAAACACTGTACAGTATACAATACACACAATATAGATACACATTATTCAATAAAAATAAAAATAAAAATATATAAAAAAGTATATATAGAATGTACAGTATTGTACTATATTGACATTCAGCTGTCGGTTGATAGTCAGTTGTTAAGAGAGAATATAATATAATAATAATATAATTTATGACAGTCCGGTGTGAGATATAAGAGTAAGAGTAATAAAGTGCAGTGCTGATGTATTTTGATCGTGGGAGATCAAGAGTTCAGAAGTCTGATAGCTTGGGGGAAGAAGCTATTATGGAGTCGGCTGGTGCGGGTCCTGATGCTGCGATACCGCCTGCCTGATGGTAGCAGTGAGAACAGCCCATGGCTCGGGTGGCTGGAGTCTCTGATGATCCTCCGAGCTTTTTTCACACACCGCCTTGTATATATTTCCTGGAGGGAGGGAAGCTCACCTCCGATGATGTGTCTGGCAGTTCGCACCACCCTTTGCAGTGCTTTGCGGTTGTGGGCGGTGCTATTGCCGTACCAGGTGGAGATACAGCCAGTCAGGATGCTCTCTACAGTGCAGGTGTAGAACCGTGTGAGGATGTGGCGGTTCATTCCAAACTTCCTCAGCCATCTCAAGAAGAAGAGGCGCTGATGAGCCTTCTTCACAACGGCTTCAGTGTGGATGGACCATGTGAGTTCCTCAGTGATGTGGACACCCAGGAACTTGAAGCTGCTACATATGCATTAGTGTTCCAGTACCCCCCCCCCCCAATAATCAAAACAAGCAAGTACAATGAGTCAATGAGACACAAAAACCTGCATTTATACAAAGAATCCCTAACATTCACTTAAAATACCCATTAGTGTGCAATAAAATGTGATTAGAATTTGAAGTGCTTAATAGAGTAGGCTACAAATCTAAAAAAACAGCAATATGCATATGCTGATAATAAATGTTCATAAATGTTTTTTACTAAAATAAAAAGGTCACATATACATATATGCAACATATATTTCAAAATATGATATTTTTCAAAATATTTGTGGAATTTAAAATTGTACATAAATGCATATCATATTTCAATATTAGATGATGTAATAATTGCAACAGGCCCAATTATTGAATCCTCATTTGTGTTTTTAGTTTACAGATTTATTGCATGTCTATTTTAAACTTAGAAAAGGTTTTTTTGCATTGTATGAGGCAGAAAATGTTAATACAAAAATAATTAAGGGTCTTCTAACACCCACTTATTCCAATCACAAATTGCATCGCAAAATTTTGAGAAAAGACACAGCAAATTCAGCCATTTTGGGCTGAAAAATCAGGAAAAAGTGCCGCGAAATCATGGTGGGACTGCTTAATGTAATGAAGTATTATTTAGGTTAGGTATTTGCCGTCAGTTTATAGGCTAGAATTACAGTACTAGAAACCAGTGTCAGAAGCTCCAAATGTTTAAGTTACATGCACTGCTTTTAGGTAAATAAAAATAAATGGAATATACCTAATTTATTATGTTATATATGTTCTGATGCACCGTTAGATCTACGAAGAAATAATTACAAATTGTGTAATTCATAAATTGTCAAATATTAATATGTGGATTTACTGAGAAAGCAATGTAATCAAAACTTATTTGAAGCAGCCAAATGTGAGCAGTTCCAATGGAGGCAGTGAATGAGTGTATGGGAGGGGGGCTTTCTGAATAGGCCACAGCTTAACAACTGTATCATGGTGCCTGCAACAGTTTGCTCCACTTCATAATCAAATTTCAATTAGAGGCCACTGTGCTCATTGGGACCTTCAATGCTGCAGAAATTTTTCTGTACCCTTCCCTTGATCTGTGCCTCAATACAATCCTGTCTCGGAGGTCTACAGACAATTCCTTGGACTTCATGGCTTGGTTTGTGCTCTGACATGCACTGTTAACAGTGGGACCTTATATAGACAGGTGTGTGCCTTTCCAAATCATGTCCAATCAACTGAATTTACCACAGGTGGACTCCAATCAAGTTATAGAAACATCTCAAGGATGATCAGTGGAAACAGGATGCACCTGAGCTCAATTTTGAGTGTCACGGCAAAGGCTGTGAATACTTATGTACATGTGATTTTTTTCGTTTTTTATTTTTAATAAATTTGCAAAGATTTCAAACAAACTTCTTTCACGTTGTCATTATGGGGTATTGTTTGTAGAATTTTGAGGAAAATAATGAATTTAATCCATTTTGGAATAAGGCTGTAACATAACAAAATGTGGAAAAAGTGAAGCGCTGTGAATACTTTCCGGATGCACTGTACATTTTGTAGAGAATTAAAGTTAGCATCAGTATAACTTTGTGGCAATTTATGGTTGTTATGGACATTTTTGATTAATAAAATCAGTGCACAAGTCAATGTGTGTACAGTCCGTACCTTCGGATAATTCGTTTTCTTGTTTTTGTCTTCAAAACGAAAAATCAAATAACCATTTATCACATATTCGACCCTTCTCATGAACATAAAAAAATAATAATCTCGGGTAATGTTTTCCCCGTTTTGTGGCCCATTTCAACTGCTAGTGACCTTTGCAAAAGTTGATGAAATGAATTAAAATGTGATATTTTTTTATTACATTTTTTTCTCTCTCCCACTTTAGCTTTCAGAATGGGAAATGTGAAACAGAAAATAGAAAAAAGTTGAGAATTCTCCTTTTAAAAAAATGAAAAAATTTGTGTCTATTTATTTATTTATTTTTGAGGGAAAAATAAAAAATGAAACATTTTTGTTATCCGTTTTTTTGATTACAAAACAGATAATGTAATGAACGGATGATAACAAGGATTCGTACGGTCCAAAAAGGTTTTGTTTTTTGTTTTGATTTGATTGTATTTCCATGTGATGCATTAGAACAAAGTATGATGAAAACAACAATAAAAATATGAAAAAATTACCTGAGATTATTATTTTTTTATGTTCATGAGAAGAGACGAATATGTGATGAACAGTTATTTGTTTTTCCGTTTTGAAGACAAAAACAAGAAAATGAATTATCTGAAGGTACACGGTACCAGGTATCAATTGTTTCACTCATTTAAGTATAATGAATCAAAAGGGGAAGATAACCTTCTTGTAGCTTTCACAACACTCAGAAATAGGATGGTGAAGTTGTTCCAGACAGGACAAATCTTTGAACATTTTATATTATATAATTTACACTGGCAGCCAAAAGTTTGGAATAATGTACAGATTTTGCTGTTTCGGAAGGAAATTGGTACTTTAATTCACCAAAGTGGCTGTCACATATTCCCTGTTGTTTGTTTTGACTTTTATGTTGAAATTCTGGTTTAGTTCCCTGTTCCTGTTTCCTGTTTTGTAGTCCTTTGTAGTTTCTTTTCATGATTGGTTTTCCCCTGATTGTTTCCCTAGGTGTTCCTCCTTCCCTTGTTTTCCCTTGTGTATTATGGGAAGAATTGCAAAGAAAAAGCCACTTTTGAAACAGAAAAACAAAAAGAAAAGGTTAGAGTGAGTAAAGAAACACAGACATTGGACAACAGATAATTGGAAAAGAGTGCTATGGATCTTAACCCCATTGAGCTTTTGTGGGATCAGCTAGACTGTAAGGTGTGTGAGAAGTGTCCGACAAGACAGCCACATCTATGACAAGTGCTACAGGAAGCGTGGGGTGAAATGTCACCTGAGTATCTGGACAAACTGACAGCTAGAATGCCAAGGATCTGCAAAGCTGTCATTGCTGCATGTGGAGGATTTTTTTGACTCTTTGAAGTAGTTTAAGAAGTTCTGAACATTTTTGTCAAATTGTAATAGTAATTTTTCATGTTATTAATGTCCTGACTATACATTGTAATCAGATGAATGCCACTTTGGTGAATATAACAAATCTGTACATTTTTCCAAACTTTTGGCTGCCAGTGTATATCATATATATTAACAATAGTAAATAAAGTCTATTATCATTATACTTTCTTGCTCTCGCTCTCTCTTTTCTGCTTTCCAAGTAGCAGCTATACTTCTCAGTCCCAGAACAGGCTTTTTTATTTTTTGTTTTCTTGCTATTTCTGTATCACAAAGGAGAAAAGGAAAATCAAGTCATTCATAAATAAAGCGAAAAACAATATCTGCCTGGCATCTCAACCAGTTAGACTCACCTGTGTCAATTACTAGACAGCGGACGCAAAGTGGCATACATGTCATCTCAACGCTCATAACTAGGTTTTGTAGTTGTTTTATAAAACATTTACAAAAAAGGTTCCTGCAGCTATTCTTGACTTATTTTTATTTTAATCACAGATGTTTGAAATGGCAGCGGTCATTTAGAGAAACTTAACAAACTTAAAGTTAATAAGTTAAATTGAAGTTAACAGATTGATAGACAGACTCATGATTTTATTGTTAAATAAATAGAGAAGTCTGCTGCTATCACAAAAAGCTCACCCTTGAGATGGTGTGCTCGTACCACTGAGGTACTACGGAGAGCGCTAAGGCTCAAAACTAATGTTTTTAACGAGTTTTATCAGTAGAATTTTGTATTCTAGAAGTGAAAGGCAAATTTCATGACTGTCTAGTTATATTTTGAAAATGTGGTAACAGAATCTATTTTTGTTGCTTTTTTATGTCTTTATGAACACAACCACCTACTGTTATTTCTATCAATAAATAATATATTTGTGAGAGAGTTTTCATTTTGAATAGTGTAGAATTTTGGAAGAAATGTGTGCTCACTCACATAACTGTGATTTTATAGGCTAAATATGTGACCGTTCTCACAAGGCACAATACCTGGACATATTGATCATGTTTCTCTTTTTTCCCCTTAGTACAGCAATGCAATTGCGTGATTTGGTCACGAGAGCTCCGTTGTCCACTTTAGTTCAGCTGTTTGGAGTAAACTAAATCTGATGGTTTTCTGTCCCAACAAGTACACTTTCACCGCAATTTACTGAGAAAAGGTAAAAAAATATATAATATATAATAAATAACATCACACAAGTTTTTAGGATTTATCTTTGTCTTAAGACCGTCTCCATTATAGCAGGGGGAACACATCCTGACAGCTGGGAATGTTACTGTCAGATACAGTTCCCCCTGTGTTCAATAAGAAATACAGCTCATACCTGTGTCAAATTCATACTGCTGACTTGATTCCTCACAACAGGTAAGTCCTGTGAATTTTTCCTTCTATCCCTAAATATGTCCATTATAGCAGGGGACAATAAAAATTGTTCAGTATTAACACCAGCAGATATTGTAAGGTATTGAATGGGCTTTGGTAAGTGCTTGTGAGTTGAAGAGCTCAGATGAAGCTACTAAGTGTGCATTTTAATCAAAATTATTATCACTCATGCATTCCTAAGGTCAGGAATTTACTGTTTTGTACGAGGCTTAAAATACCAGTTACAAATAACAAGAGTATTAAATTCATTTACTAAGGGGCCGTTTACACGACAACGTTTTAAACTAAAAATTGAAAACTTTTCATGCGTTTTGGCTATTCATTTACACGACAATGGCATTTTGGGGCCTGAAAACGCAAACTTTTGAAAACGGGTTTCAAAGTGCACGTTTTTGAAAACGATGCCGTTATCGTCTCCATGTAAACATACAAAAACGCAAATTTGTAAAACGATGATGTCATGCGCACACGTATTACGTGTTCAGTCTATAGGCACGCGCGAGTACTTCAAAACTACAATGGCGGACAACAGGACTGTGTTTGTGCTGCTCAAGATTTTGAGTTTATTGATTCTTCTCCAGCAAAGTGTAGAATTACTGCATCACTACTACGACCAGTGATCGCCATTTTCATTGTTTGTATTCACCGCTCTGTGGAAGAATGCTTATGTGTGCAGGCGTGTAGTGTTGCTTTACAAAGTGACATCGCCAACTACTGACCTGGCATGCATAATACAGCGTTTTTATTCTTTTTGCGGATCCGTGTGAACGGGGATCATTTTGACAACATTGTCGTCTGTACGCGAAACTTTTCAAAAACGCAAAGGAAAAACATTTCCGTTTTAAGTACATCGTTGTTGTGTAAACGTACCCTGATTGTACATTGTATCTGCTATTGACACAATAGTTACCGTACTGACAGCTTAATTCACCCATGGGTATTTTACAGCAAATTACCTTCAATAAACTTGGGGATATCACTCTTGTACCCTAAATAGTCCAGATATATGGATTTTTCCATATATATATGTGTGTGTGTGTATATATATATATACACACACACACTGATCAGCCACAACATTAAAACCACCTGCCTAATATTGTGTAGGTCCCCCTCGTACCGCCAAAACAGCGGCAACCCGTATCTCAGAATAGCATTCTGAGCTACCGTAGACTTTGTCAGTTCGAACCAGTCTGGCCATTCTCTGTTGACCTCTCTCATCAACAAGGCATTTCTGTCCACAGAACTGCTGCTCACTGGATGCTTTTTGTTTTTGGCACCATTCTGAGTAAATTGTAGAAACTGTTCTGCATGAAAATCCCAGGAGATCAGCAGGTACAGAAATACTCAAACTAGCCCATCTGGCACCAACAATCATGCAATCTGAGATGTGGGTTGGCGCTGTTTTGGCGGTACGAGGGGGACCACCACAATATTAGGGAAGTGGTTTTAATGTTGTGGCTGATTGGTGTGTGTATATATATATATATATATATATATATATATATATTATTTGTAATATTTCTTTAATTCCCACTTTTAAAAAGTATATTGTTTTTTTGGGATTTTTCCCCCACTTTGGAATGCCCAATGCACTCTAAGTCCTCGTGGTGGCATAGTGATTCGCCTCAGTCTGGGTGGCAGAGGACAAATCCCAGTTGCCTCCGCATCTGAGACAGTCAACCCAAGCATCTTATCACGTGGCTTGTTGAGCGTGTTGCCACAGAGACATAGCACGTGTGGAGGCTTCATGCCATCCACTGCAGCAACCATGCTCAATTCACCATGCGCCCCACCATGAACAAACCACATTATAGCGACCACAAGGAGGTTACCCCATGTGACTCTACCCTCCCTAGCAACCGGGCCAATTTGGTTGCTTAGGAGACCTGGCTGGAGTCACTCAGCATGCCCTGGGATTTGAACTAGCAAACTAGCGAACTCCAGGGGTGGTAGCCAGCGTATTTTACCACTGAGCTACCCAGGCCGGTATATTGTTTTCTTAAATTTTTAAACCATTTTGCCATTTAGTTTTGTATTTACTGAAATTTTTAGTGATATAAAACAAATTATCACCATCTATAACTTGTGTGAAAAACATGTAGGCAGCAAGGCAAGCTGCTACCATGATGTTTCAACTAAAGTAAACGGTATTGTATATTCTAAAAGGTAAGTGTGCACAATTTTTTTTTTTTTTTTTTTTTTTTTATAAAAGTCTTCCATGTAATACTTGTGTGAGCTTTCTTTCTTATTGAACTCAGTGGGAACAGTATCTGACAGTAACATTCCCAGCTGTCAGGATTCGTTCCCCCATGGACAAATTTAGGGATAGAAGGCTAAAAATCACAGGACTTACCTGTTGTGGGGAAACAAGTCAGCAGTATGAATTTGACACAGGTATGAGCTGTATTTCTTATTGAACACAGAGGGAACTGTATCTGACAGTAAAATTCCCAACTGTTAGGATGTGTTCCCCCTGCTATAATGGGGGTGGTTTTAAGACAAAGATAAATCCTAAAAACTTGTGTGATGTTATTTTTTTTATCTACAATTTCTTTTTACCTTTTCTCAGTAAATTGCGGTGAAAGTACTTGTTGGGACAGAAAACCATCAGATTTAGTTTACTCCAAACAGCTGAACTAAAGTGGACAACAAAGCTCTCTTGTGGCCAAATCACGCAATTGCATTTCTGCAAAAGCTGTACTAAGGGGAAAAAAGAGAAATATGATCAATATGTCCAGGTTTTGTGCCTTGTGAGAACGGTCGCATATTTAGCCTATAAAATCAGTTATATGAGTGAGCACACATTTCTTCCAAAAGTCTACAATATTCAAAATGAAAACTCTCTCACAAATATAATATTATTTATTGATAGATATAACAATAGGTGGTTGTGTTCATAAAGACATAAAAAAGCAACAAACATAGATTCTGTTACCCCATTTTCAAAATATAACTAGACAGTCACGAAATTTTCCTTTCTCTAGAATACAAAATTCTACTGGTAAAACTTGTTAAAAACGTTAGTTTTGAGCCTTAGTGCTCTCCGTAGTACCTTAATGGTAGGAATGGGCGATACCACGTATTTTCTTTTCGATCCAATACCAAATACTTTTAGGCCAATATCGCCGATATCAATACCAATGCCGATACCTCTAATAAACTGAATTTTTATAAATTCTTTGGATAAAATTAGTAACTTAAATTATTAATTAATTTTATATATTTATTGGCCTAAACAGAAAATTATTAGGCTGCTTTGTTTACCCTTTAAAAATTAGTAAGTATAAGGCACATATAAAACCACAAAATTAACCATAGATATTATTATATGGTTACTATTACTAAAACCAAGTTACCATATGGATACTACAGTAATGCTGTAGTAAAACCATGGTTACTGCCAAAAAGAAAAGAAAAAGAAAAACATGGTTACTACAGTCGTGGTTATTACAATATATAATATTACTACAGAAAATCCATGGGTAGTTTTCATAAGAGTATCATTAATGTGGATTAAAGATCATTATCAATGTTTTAACAACTCTGAATTTAAATAAGCTTGTAAAAATTGTCACACAAAGCCATTATAATACGTTATGTCTAGGTTTCTCATTACTTAGTGTGAATAACTCCAGATGCTGTTTTTCTGTCATTACCTCTGGAAAGCACTGCTCCCTCTTTAAACGAGTGCTATGACTGAAAAGGTGAGCACTGTCTGACTGCTGGTGTATTTTAGCATTTCTATGTGTCAAGATGAGTGGAAGAAAAAATAGTTCCGTTGCCATGCAACAATTCGCTAATATAATTCTTTTTTTCCACTTCGAAGCTCACAAAATGCATTAATATTCATGTTACCTAACTAATAAGATCACTAGTTCTAAAAAAAAAAAAAAAAGAATCGATATTTTTATGTGAGGATCTTCACATCTTCATTCTTGATACCACATCAGTATCGGATGTATCGATACTTTAGTATCGGAAGTATCGATCCGCCCATCTCTACTCAGTGGTAGGAGTCTCGTGGGGCGAGCTTTTTGTGAACACGTGCTTCCTTCGCCGTTTGACGGGGGTGGGCCTAGGGGGAAACAGAATCCAACTGTGAAACAGAGTTTGATACAACCCCTGTTATTTGAGTAGGGTATGGCAAATGTCGGGAGACGTGGAGTGGGTCAGACACGATTTTTGATGTTATTTTGTTGGAAAAAAAATTCTTATAAGTAGATTTTGTTTTGTATTATTTTGAGTTTAATTTCAATCTATGTTTCATTCCTTATTTTCACTGGAGTTAATAAAAACTTTTGTAACAACTTCGGGTGGTGGAAGTGCGTTTGAAAACTGACCCAACACAGCCATGATTTTGGAAGGCCGATACAGAGAGTTTTGTTTTATTTATTTTGATTATTCATTTTCTGAATGCTTATTTGAAGTTTGAAACACTTTCAGCACTGTTTACGTCATTTGTATCTTTGTTATATTGTGTTTATTTGTCCTATTGCTTGTCATTTGTTTCTTTGTTCTTATTTTATTACTGACTGTTTGACTTTAATAATTGCTTGAGAACTTCTTACATTAGTTAGGCTAATATTAATTTTTGCTGTGGTATCGAAATTGGTATCAAGCATTGTGAAATTTCATTGGTATCTAAAATTTTGGAATCATTACAACCTTATTTCCTGCAAAAATAACTAGCCTATATTGTGATATCATTATCGCAATATAAAATTACTCATATCATGAGATTTTGGCCATATCGCCCACTCCTTGCTCAATCCATGACTGAAAACAAATTACAGACAGCTGAATTTTATAAATGAATGAATAGTATGAATGAATGAATGAATGACTATTATTATACATTACAATAATAATAATATATCTGGTTAAAGGCTTAGTTGAGGTGCTGGATGATTAGCTATAGACTTGAAAAGCAATGTATATATAATAATATATATAATAATATGCAGATTATGCAGGACAGACATTTTCTTTCATTAGGCCTATTTTGTATTTTATGCACATATAGGCTACAGCACATTGTATTAAAATGTATTAATGTGGTTCAACAGTTTTAATTGCACCCTGGCCCAAGATCATGCAAACTCTCTCAAAATAAAACACTTCATAGTCTTCACTGTATTCATTAAATATACACTGATCCTTATAAAAGCTACAAAAGTTATTCAATCAAGTGCAGTGAGTGATTTTCTCTTTTCTTTTGTTGTTAACGACACATACAGCAGCAAGTACAGTATTAGGCTGCATTTACACTTTAAGACCTAATGCACAGATCCAATATACTGACACACATCTGATTTGTGTGTGTATTTTACTGTACACCCGAGCGGTGCGAGTACCTAACCCGTCAATAACTTTAAGCAGTCCTGCCCACTGAAAACCACACGGATATTTTTACATAACGCGATAACGAAAGCAAAATCTCTATCGGACACTTTATATTTTTCCCACGATATATATCGTCATATCGCCCAGCCCTAGCTTGAGCAGTTTGCAGTGGAATCACATCAGTCCCATCTTCAGTCCAAGCCTTTTCATACTGTCAGTAAGCCATTTCAAGACCGTCACATTGCTAAACCAGTAGGCTATATAAACTGTCACAAAAGCAGTAATACATTTATTTCGGGATGTTATGAAGTGTATAATAGGCTACTCAATAACAATCCATGTTACTTGTTGCTGTGATCATTGTGGAGCATCTGTAATGCACAGTTGAAAGCATTCATGTCCCTTATTTTCTGCATGACTATTTCCAGGTATTGCAGATATAAACTACTGTATGTGTGTGGTTCTAGAAAGAAACAGTAAGCCTCTTTTCTTTGTATCCTTGTGTTTACTTAAATGTTATAAAGTGTTTTAACTAATTAGATAAACACTTACTTCTCAGGTAAATGGTTTTAATAAGAACTTTCAGGGTGGCCTAGCACTTTGGCACAGTAGCGTACATCTGCTGTCAGCAAAGCCATATCGAATTACTACCTGACCTAATTACAAACTCTCATTCTAATCGAAAAGGAGGCAATTTTATCTTGATGAAAACAATTTGTCATAAAACTGCAATCCAAATATTTTGTTTTTATGGCTACACAAAAAAGGAAGAAAAGGACTAAGAAATTAGAAGATCCTTAGCATGTTCAATAGTGGTAGCATAGAGTCTATGAGTGGGTAGGCAGCCCCTCTAGGCTTAAAAAAATGTTTAACTCTAGTGCTCAGCAGCCAACACTCATCCGTTCAAACTGGACAAGTGGCCAAATGGCTCAGAAGTATATGAAATTGATGCCTGAGATCACGCTTTGTTAACGTGTTGTTTGCGTGTTGAATTTCGCACTGCCTGGCATTCCATACTGGCACCCACACGCGCAGTGCGACCGTGTCTCGCGGAACACGCGCAAATTGTGAGTTCACACATTTTTTTCTCTGTCAGTCATCTGGGAGCTGTTTGTAACAATAGAGTTGTCTATGAGAATGCTGCTCAGACTATGTCAGGATGCATATGCAAATAACATGCAATGACACCGGGACTACCTTTTATTCTTTAGCGTCCATTTGAGTTGCAAAATAATCATTATGATAATATAGCCTATGGTAATATTTTATATATTTTATATTCTAAAATAACTAAATTAGTTTGATAAGTTAAAATGATATATTGTATATATTTATTTGTTGAATACAAATGGACATAATGCTGCTTTATACATGGGTTCCTTTGCACTAACTAGTCGCCTAGCTCAGACAATGCACTGACTGGTCAGCTGATAGTTTTAAATTGGTAGTTTTGCACATTCCTAACTTTTACCTGAAAATTATATAATACAGAGTGAAACAATTGTCATTTCAGACACAACTGTTCTTCAACAGACATTTCTTTCTGAGAAAAAGGAGTTAACAAAGTTTATCTTTTTATGATGTTTTTATATCAAACCAGCAAATCACAATACTTACAGAATTGCAATATCGCAATACATATCAAATCGGCTTGAAAATATCATTGTAATATCGAATCGGGAGGTCTGCGGCAATTCTGAGCCCTAATAAATAGCAATGGGATTTCAAACTTGCATCAAAAAAGTTATTCAAAAATGTTCCTTCAAAAAATCTTTTGAATTGCTTTGTTTATCACACACACACAAGCAGTTTTGTGCAATACCATTCTCCTCTGTGTTCTTAGCTTCAGCTTCACTGTTGAATATCTTAATGCTGCTCCTCTTTCTCATTTCTTTGTTCTCTTCCAAATGGGCACTGTTGTTCATGTTCTCACATATCTCCTTCCCTGCTTTCTGCATTCATTTTCTCTTTTTCTTCTCTCTCTCTCTCTCTCTGTCTCTCTCGTGCACATGTGTGGAGTGACTGTGAGAAGTGTGCGAGTGAATGAGTGATGGCGTTTTGAGTGAGTTCTTTAAACTTTCCTTCTAACTTTTCTTTCCTTTGTATATTTTTGTTAGTTAGTAGTTTGTAGTAGGCTTATTTACTGTCCAGTCGTGTGGTGATTATGGGTCCAAACTCAGAGGGTTATCAATCTTGACTGCCCGACATGGTTGCAAATGCATACCAGATGATTTGGTGTCGGTGGAAGATTGCTTGACAGCAATCGGAAATGAAATTGGTGCACAACACATTTTGTTGGCATCAAGGATGAATAAGTCTATTGTTATCTTTCTGAAAGAGCTAACTATGGTGGATAATTTAGTTGAGTGTGGTGTATCAGTGAGAGATGATTTCATTCCGGTGCTGCTGCTGTCTAACCTATCAAAAAAGGTTATTCTTTCAAATGTCCCGCCGTTTATACCCAAGGATATGCTTGAGCGCATTCTTGTGCGTAACGGCAAAATCATCGGTTCAATGAAGATGATTCCTCTTGGTTTAAAAAAATCCAGACTTGAAACACATCATGTCTTTTAGAAGACAAATTTTCATGATTTTGAGTGCTGAATATCAGGATTTGAATGTCTCAGTGAAACTGACAGTGTTGGGTAAGGATTATACTATCTTTATTACTTCTGATTCAATGAGATGTTTTGTCTGCAGAAAGCATGGTCATACTAGACAAACGTGTCCCACAAAGAAGGACGCTGAACAAGTTAACCATGAGAATGAGTCAGTTACTGTTAATGAGCAGGTGACTCATACTCCTGATGAAAATAATGAAACTAAAATTGATCAGCACTCTGAAAAAGTTAGTGACTGCCTTAGCGAACCTAGTTCAACTGGCTGTGTCGATAACTCTGATGTGGTCCCTATTGTTACTGATGTACCAAGTGCAAATGTTGCTGGTGATAGTGTAGAGATACAGGATGATGCAGAACCTGCTGTTGCTGACAGTGCTAGGGATTCTGAGCACTTTGGAGAACAAGTGGAAATTGAGGGAGTGATGAATTTGTTGGATTCACAAGATGTTTTGGAAAATGATGGACACTCTTTTTATGATTCTGATAGTGAATATTCAGAGAGTTGTGGAGACAGTATTGATGCAACCTCTCAGGGATGTTCCACTTATAAAACAAATGTATCCTACTACACAGTTGAACAGTTGAATCATTTTCTTGATTTTACAAAATATCAACGGAGACCAAAACTTGAAATGTATTTTCCAAATTTAAGGCTTTTCAATTAATCATGTGCCATTGCCATGAGAAAAGCTACTTTAGAGGAAATTGATCAACCAAAACGTTATCAACTTAAGAAATTTATGTGCAATGTAAGAAAAAGAATGAAGACTCGATCTGTAAAACACTAGTAAAGTTATGATGAGTTTTGTGGTGTTTGTGCAATGGCTCTTTGAATTTCTATTTCTCATTCCCATGACTTCGTTTAATATTGGCTCTTTTAATATTAATGGTTGTCGGGGCACTGAGAAGAGAGCTGCATTATTTGATTATTTACAGTTAAAAAAGACAGATATTATATTATTACAAGAGACCCATACGAATGTTCAAAATCAAATGCAATGGATGACCGAATGGAAGGGTAGTGTTCTGCTTAGTCATGGTTCAAACTTAAGCGCAGGTGTTGCAATACTTCTTTCATCATGGGTAAATAGTCAGGCTTTTGTGTCTGAAATAATTTCTGGTCGGATTTTGCGAGTGGATGTTACTTTAGGGGATTCTAATTTTTCTTTTTTTAATGTCTATGCACCAAATATAGGGAATGAACGTATACTTCTTTTTTTTTAAACTCTCTGAAGCTATATCTGAATGTTCTCAGGATAAGATTATTGTGTTGGGGGGTGATTTTTACTGTACTTTAGATCAAGCTGTGGATAGGAATCATGAGGAACCTCATTCTTGTTCAGCTGAAGCACTTAGATCTTTAATTAATTCTCATAGTTTTACTGATTTATGGAGAGATACTTTTCCAGGGGTTAGGCAGTATACCTGGCTCAAACAGAATTCTAATGAAATGTCAGCGGTAAGACTTGATCGTTTTTATGTGAAAGCTAATAATTGGGGGCAGATTTCTTGGTGTCTCTATTTCTCCAAACTTTTTGTCTGATCACCATTATATTTCTATGACTGTTTCTGTTCCTTTTATTAAATCTTATTCTTCATATTGGCATTTTTATAATAACTTACTCCAGGATAATTCTTTTATTCATGCTTTTCATTCTTTTTGGAAAGCTTGGAGAGAGGAAAGAGACAGTTTTTCATCAAGTCAGTGGTAGGTTATAGGCAAAGTACAGATAAAAAATTTTTTTGTCAGCAATATACTGCTCACAGTACTAGAGCCCTTAAAGAGAAAATGAAGATACTGGAACAAAATATACTTCTGTCAAACTTTCAAGCCTATAATGATGATTCATCTCTCACAGATATTGAAAGAAATACATTTCTTTTAAAGAATCTTTTGGAAGAAAAGGAACTTTGATTAGAGCCAGATACACTCATTTGAATAAAATGGATGCCCCTACAGCCTTCTTTTTTTTTTTTTGGACTAGAAAAAAAAGTCCAGAGACAACAAGTACTTTCATTACTTAAAACTTTCCAGTGGTCAAGAAATAACTGATCAACAGGAAATAAATGCTGTTGCTTTGTCATTTTATGAAAAATGGTATAAGGCAGAATCATGTGAAGAATCAGCTGTAAATGAGTTCTTATGTGATCTTCCTCAGATTTAAGAACAAGATACACAATTTTTAGAGAGTTCTCTTAATTTTTCTGAGATTTCAAAAGCTGTTTTAGAGTTGAATCCTGGGAAGTCTCCTGGGATATATGGTCTGACAGCAGAGTTTTATTAATGTTTTTGGAATTTGATGGTACATGATTTTATGAAGTTCTATTAGAATGCTTTAATCAGGGGATTCTTCCTGTGAGCTGCCAAAGAGCTGTCTTGACACTAATTCCCAAGAAAGGAGACTTGGGTTTTTTGAAAAATTGGCGCCCTGTATCACTTTTAACTGTGGATTTGAAGATATTGTCAAAGGCTATAACAAATAGATTAAAGCTATTTATATCAAGTGTAATCCATGAAGATCAAACCTATTGTATTCCCAAATGAACAATTTTTGATAATCTTTTTTTTGGTTAGAGATTTGATATCTGTTGGGAAAAGATATGCTTTTGGAAATAGGTTTTCTTTCTCTTGACCAAGAAAAAGCCTTTGATAGGGTAGATCATGTATATCTTTTTAAGACTTTAGAGGCTTTTGGTTTTGGGCCAAATTTTGTGTCTCTTATTAAGCTGCTGAATAATAATATTTACAGTATGCTTAGAATTAATGGTTCCTTAACCAGACCCTTTCCTGTAATTCGAGGTATAAACAGGGGTGTCCACTTTCTGGATTACTGTATGCCATTTCAATCGAACCATTGCTGGTTACATTAAGGAGTAGGCTACATGGTGTGAGCATTTCTGGTTATCCAGATTTAACCCCAGTAAAACTTACAGCATATGCTGATGATGTCACTGTTGTTGTACGTTATGTGGATGATATAGGTAATTTAACAACCTGCTTAAATTGCTTTCAAAAAGCGACATCTGCACGTATAAATTGGGAGAAATGTACAACATTATTGATGGGAGAATGGAGGGAAATGGGACCTCCTCAATTACCTCAACAGTGTCAATGGACTCGAGATGGTTTTAAAATCCTTGGGATTTACTTTGGGACTGATGAGTATATGGAGAAAAATTGGGAAGGACTTTCTGACCAGGTGATAGGGAGCATCCAGAGGTGGAGATGGATTCTTCCACAGCTCTCGAACAGAGGAAGAGTTTTAATCATAAACAATCTGGCAGCTTCAATGCTGTGGCATAAACTCACAGTTTTGAACCCTCCTAAAGATTTCTTCTTAAAAATACAGAAGGCTTTTGTTGACTTTTTCTGGAATGGTCATCACTGGCTTCCACCTGGTGTTCTTTATCTGCCTGTGGCAGAGGGAGGACAAGGACTCATTCATGTGGAGTCAAAGATGAAGGCAATGAGATTGCAAACATTGAAAAAGATACTTTATTGGACAGATAGAGTGTCTTGGATACCATTCAGCCTCATTTTGCTTCAAAATATGACCAATGTCAAGCTGGACAGACAGTTGTTTTTAATTGAAAAGTCCTATGATCCAGAAACTAAATTGTCTTTTGCTGATTTTTATGCATCAGTGCTGAAAGTATGGGGACTGTTTAAGATGATAAGAGATAACAATGAACATTATGGTATTCTTGAACCTTTGTTTTTTAATCCATTGTTTAAAATACAATCAAATGTACTGAATTCATTTATTGCAATGTTTTCTAAAGCAGGGATAATAAGAATGATTGATTTGCTTGATTTGCACAATAGTCAATGGAAAAGTGTACAGACTCTTGTAGATCAGTAAGGACTATGGATGGTTTTGTCAATAGTCTTAAAGTCTCGTTTCCTCCTGAATTCTTGTCCTTTTTAAATGAGCTCATTCACAATGATGCAGTGCCTCAGACGTTTCCTGTTTTAAAAGTTAAACCCAAAATGTTGTAAACGAATGAAAGTGGTCAGGTTCTCTTGTTGAAGGGGTATGAAGCTTTGGATTTTTAATCCCTTGGAAAAAAGATTTTGTATCATATATGTGTAAAAGATGCTTATTGTAAACAATTACGGGAAAGGGTTGATAGTAAATGGAGGGTTTATCTTTCTGCCCCAGAGGAAGTTACTCCTTCTTGGAGACTTTTATACAGTGCATCCTGAAAGTATTCACAGCGCTTCACTTTTTCCACATTTTGTTATGTTACAGCCTTATTCCAAAATGGATTAAATTCATTATTGTCCTCAAAATTCTACAAACAATACCCCATAATGACAATGTGAAAGGAGTTTGTTTGAAATCTTTGCAAATTTATTAAAAATAAAAAATGTAAAAAATCACATGTACATAACTATTCACAGCCTTTGCCATGACACTCAAAATTGAGCTCAGGTGCATCCTGTTTCCACTGATCATCCTTGAGATGTTTCTACAACTTGATTGGAGTCCACCTGTGGTAAATTCAGTTAATTGGACATGATTTGGAAAGGCACACACCTGTTTATATAAGGTCCCACAGTTAACAGTGCATGTCAGAGCACAAACCAAGCCATGAAGTCCAAGGAATTGTCTGTAGACCTCCGAGACAGGATTGTATCGAGGCACAGATCTGGGGAAGGGTACAGAAAAATTTCTGTAGCATTGAAGATCCCAATGAGCACAGTGGCCTCCATCATCCGTAAATGGAAGAAGTTTGGAACCACCAGGACTCTTCCTAGAGCTGGCCGCCTGGCCATACTGAGCGATCAGGGGAGAGGGCCTTAGTCTGGGAGGTGACCAAGAACCTGATGGTCACTCTGACAGAGCTCCAGCATTTCTCTGTGGAGAGAGGAGAACCTTCCAGAAGAACAACCATCTCTGCAGCACTCCACCAATCAGGCCTGTATGGTAGAGTGGCCAGACAGAAGCCACTTCTTAGTAAAAGGCACATGACAGCCCACCAGGTGTTTGCCAAAAGGCACCTGAAGGACTCTCAGACCATGAGAAACAAAGATTGAACTCTTTGGCCTGAATGGCAAGCGTCATGTCTGGAGGAAACCAGGCACCGCTCATCACCTGGCCAATACCATCCCTACAGTGAAGCATGGTGGTGGCAGCATCATGCTGTGGGGATGTTTTTCAGCAGCAGGAACTGGGAGACTAGTCAGGATCGAGGGAAAGATGAATGCAGTAATGTACAGAGACATCCTGGATGAAAACCTGCTCCAGAGCGCTCTGGACCTCAGACTGGGGCAAAGGTTCATCTTCCAACAACGACCCTAAGCACACAGCCAAGATAACAAAGAAGTGGCTCCGGGACAACTCTGTGTATGTCCTTGAGTGGCCCAGCCAGAGCCCAGACTTGAACCCGATTGAACATCTCTGGAGAGATCTGAAAATGGCTGTGCACCGATGCTCTCCATCCAACCTGATAGAGCTTGAGAGGTCCTGCAACGAAGAATGGGAGAAATTGCCCAAAAATAGGTGTGCCAAGCTTGTAGCATCATACTCAAAAAGACTTGAGGCTGTAATTGGTGCCAAAGGTGCTTCAACAAAGTATTGAGCAAAGGCCGTGAATACTTATGTACATGTGATTTTTTTTTTCGTTTTTTATTTTTAATAAATTTGCAAAGATTTCAAACAAACTTCTTTCACGTTGTCATTATGAGGTATTGTTTGTAGAATTTTGAGGAAAATAATGAATTTAATCCATTTTGGAATAAGGCTGTAACATAACAAAATGTGGAAAAAGTGAAGCGCTGTGAATACTTTCCGGATGCACTGTATAAACCTCCAATACCAGTGGAGGATCATTCATGGTATAGTGGCCACTAATAATTTTGTTTCCAGGTTTAATACATTGGTTTCATCAACATGTCCTTTTTGTAATGATATTGATTATGTTTTTCATTTATTTTGTGATTGTTTTCGTTTAGTGCCTTTGTTCGTGTTGCTTGGTGGAATAATGTCTAAACTAGGGTTTTTATTCAACAAGACATTGTTTATTTTTGGAAATAGGTATAGATTTTCTTGGCAAAGGGAGTGTAAGCTTGCTAATTTTTTGTTGGGACAAGCTAAATTGGCTATTTTGAAATCCCATCAGTGCAAGAACGAAAACCAAAATGTTGACTTGATGTTGTTTAAATCATTCGTAAAATCTTGAGTAGTTACTGAGTACATGTATTATCAGCAAACAATTTTTTTATTTTTATTTGGAATGATATGGGGTGTTAAAGAAGCAGTTGTTAATGTTCATGAATCTGGTAGTCTGGTTTTTCACTGGTAATTATTGTTATGATAAGTTTGTTTGTTTTGTTTGTTTGTTTGTAAAAATGTATTTTAAAGTAATGTTTTAAAATAAAAGGTTTTTGAAAGTCTCTTTCTCTTCTCTCTCTCTCTCTCTCTCTCTCTCTCTCTCTCTCTCTCTCTCTCTCTCTCTCTCTCTCCCTCCCTTCCTTCTTGAGGTACTGTAGTTTTTCCTCTTTTGAAGTTTGACCTCCTTTTCCACTGCCAGTCCCACCTGGTCAACTTGCAACTCTTGCAAATCTATCAACAGGATCAGTTTTTCAGTCACACTAAAACATTTCATGTAGGTTATAGCATTTATTTTAGATACAGAGATAAAGTATGTAAACAAACTATTATAAAGCTAGATTGAACTTACTACACTTTCATCTCCCTCAAAATAATTGCATTTTATCCGAAAAATGGCAGCAAGACAGTATCATTGCCTGAGTCCTGCAATGCATGGGCATCCTGTACATCCCCTCTATCTGCAGTAAGTACATTATCTTGGTACAACAAATTCTTCAGGTTCTGACTAGACTCTATATATGCTTTAAAATAAACATAATTATCTACAGTTCTCAAAACATGTCCAACTGTACAGCTGTGAAGGTGCTAATAGGCTACATAGCTTTTCAGGTTAGTCTGCTCAGGTTCTTCCATTGTTGGATAAAGACTCAACAAAATAACTAAAATGCTTCTATTTGCAATATTTGGCCATCATCCTCAAACCCATAATCATTTACAGATAGGTGAGGAAGAACAATATCTCCTCGCTATAATTCTGTGATAATTTGTTCTCAAGTTTCTGTCATTTTTAATGCTGAGTTAGTACACAACATAATGATTGTTTATGCTTAAACGGAAGTTCCGCCCACATCGCCCGCAAAGTGTCATGGGACTCAGGATTATTGTGGATTCAGGCCCTGTGTCCAAATATCCATCCTACTGTATAGTATGCCAAAAACAGTATGCCAGTGGAGTAGTATGTCCGAATCCAGAGTATTCATAAGACAGTAAGTGAGAAATCCCCGAATGACCTACTACTTCTGGCAGGAATCCGAAGTGTGGATCGATTGAACATTTTCCTATCCCACAATGCATCGGGAGCAGAGGAGACGTCACATTCAAATGCTGGATTTAAAATAAATGGTGGAGAACCGTGGGACGGAAGGCTGGTTTTAACAGTAAGCGCAGTATACACAAAGAACATTGCTCATTGTGCTTAAATGGCACTTGTTTAACTGAACTTGAATGGATTATTTACGTGGTTGCTGTTGTTACATCGTATATTCTGGTCACGGGACAATGCGTACGTTCCCGGATGTTAGTATGTCCGAATTCTATTCATACTGCCTCTCGCATACCGAAAGAGCGTATTGTTTTACCAGCCAAGAAGTGCGTTTCTTATCAAATACAGTACATATTGTGACAGTATGCGGTTTCGGACGCAGGGAGTGTGTTGCTTCAGTGCACTCCCCTAATTGTCATCACCTGTGCCCCTGCTAATTTGCTTGATTGCAAAGGCAATATAAGCACATCACAAGTAGTTGGCAGTGCGCATTGCTGGTGTGTGCACCCCTTGGTCACTCCTGGCAAACCCTGAAATTTGTTCACGTTTGTGACTTTAGCCTGTGTCTTGCAGCTGGAATTAACAGTTTCACTAACAGTGCCTGTTTCACTCACTTTTGTGGTGCTGGCACTGTAAGTATGCATTTAAATTGGAGAGCTATGATACTTGTTTGTATTTTTATCTTATTCCTATCTGCTCTTCACTGTAGGTGTATAGGGTGGAATATGTTCCCTGCTCGTCTGCAGTAACTTATGGGTGCCAGTGGATGAACGTGAACCTGCTGTTTTGTCTTTGTTCGTTTTTCTTGTTTGTTTTTCTTTTAAGTCATCTGGGAGTAACTGAATGTTGTTTTATTGATGCTTACAAATTACTGCCACTTTGTATGTTCATTGTCTACTTTTAATATTTATTCCTTTTTAGGAAGTGTTGTGGGTCTACCTACCAAACACTGAATCAGACACACGCATCCACAGCTTTTCTTTCGTCTATTCTGCAAAATATAAACCATCACATAGGCTATAATATGGAATTGCTCAGTACTAAATGGAACAGAATTGCGTTTAACATTAAATCAATACGGGACGCAGATTGTCATGTATTTTAGCCTCACATCCAAACAGCTGAGAACATTTTGAAATCTAAAGGCTATCTACTGTATATATATATTTGCATCAGTTTCACATAATTTGTGATTAGAATGGAAAACAAATTGAGAGAAATAGACCTGAAACAGACACCTTTCACAGGAGAGCCCTTAATCTGCTTTTGCTCCGATACACGGCTGCAACTCTTGACAGAAGCGACCGGGGGAAAGATCAACGGACATCAATGACAATCAGTGCACGTCTTCTCTCATGTTTTCCATTAAAAACAGGAGAATGAGGTGATACTGAGACTTTTAATGACTGCTCATCATGAAGTGGACACTGCTTAGACTCACAAGCAAACATCAACGTAAGCTTAATTACCATGGTGAGTTATTACATACAAACATTCAAAGCCTTAATATACAGGTGCATCACAATAAATTAGAATGTCGTGGAAAAGTTCATTTATTTCAGTAATTCAACTCAAATTGTGAAACTCGTGTATTAAATAAATTCAATGCACACAGACTGAAGTAGTTTAAGTCTTTGGTTCTTTTAATTGTGACGATTTTGGCTCACATTTAACAAAAACCCACCAATTCACTATCTCAAAAAATTAGAATACATCATAAGACCAATAAAAAAAACATTTTTAGTGAATTGTTGGCCTTCTGGAAAGTATGTTCATTTACTGTATATGTACTCAATACTTGGTAGGGGCTCCTTTTGCTTTAATTACTGCCTCAATTCGGTGTGGCATGGAGGTGATCAGTTTGTGGCACTGCTGAGGTGGTATGGAAGCCCAGGTTTCTTTGACAGTGGCCTTCAGCTCATCTGCATTTTTTGGTCTCTTGTTTCTCATTTTCCTCTTGACAATACCCCATAGATTCTCTATGGGGTTCAGGTCTGGCGAGTTTGCTGGCCAGTCAAGCACACCAACACCATGGTCATTTAACCAACTTTTGGTGCTTTTGGCAGTGTGGGCAGGTGCCAAATCCTGCTGGAAAATGAAATCAGCATCTTTAAAAAGCTGGTCAGCAGAAGGAAGCATGAAGTGCTCCAAAATGTCTTGGTAAACGGGTGCAGTGACTTTGGTTTTCAAAAAACACAATGGACCAACACCAGCAGATGACATTGCACCCCAAATCATCACAGACTGTGGAAACTTAACACTGGACTTCAAGCAACTTGGGCTATGAGCTTCTCCACCCTTCCTCCAGACTCTAGGACCTTGGTTTCCAAATGAAATACAAAACTTGCTCTCATCTGAAAAGAGGACTTTGGAACACTGGGCAACAGTCCAGTTCTTCTTCTCCTTAGCCCAGGTAAGACGCCTCTGACATTGTCCGTGGTTCAGGAGTGGCTTAACAAGAGGAATACGACAACTGTAGCCAAATTCCTTGACATGTCTGTGTGTGGTGGCTCTTGATGCCTTGACCCCAGCATCAGTCCATTCCTTGTGAAGTTCCCCCAAATTCTTGAATCGATTTTGCTTGACAATCATAAGGCTGCGGGTCTCTCGGTTGGTTGTGCATCTTTTTCTTCCACACTTCTTCCTTTCACTCAACTCTCTGTTAACATGCTTGGATACAGCACTCTGTGAACAGCCAGCTTCTTTGGCAATGAATGTTTGTGGCTTACCCTCCTTGTGAAGGGTGTCAATGATTGTCTTCTGGACAACTGTCAGATCAGCAGTCTTCCCCATGATTGTGTAGCCTAGTGAACCAAACTGAGAGACCATTTTGAAGGCTCAGGAAACCTTTGCAGGTGTTTTGAGTTGATTAGCTGATTGGCATGTCACCATATTCTAATTTGTTGAGATAGTGAATTGGTGGGTTTTTGTTAAATGTGAGCCAAAATCATCACAATTAAAAGAACCAAAGACTTAAACTACTTCAGTCTGTGTGCATTGAATTTATTTAATACACGAGTTTCACAATTTGAGTTGAATTACTGAAATAAATGAACTTTTCCACGACATTCTAATTTATTGAGATGCACCTGTATTCAAACAATAATGTAAATACGAAATTTACTAATTCCTTTACCTCCTTTAGGGAAAACAAGTCCCATCTGAATATGATTTAAGAGAGTATTTGACTGTCTGCACTTGGGTTCATTAGTTCATAACCTGACGTGCATTTTTTTTAAAGATTATCAGATTCTGTTTGATGGAAATTTATCAAACCATTGAAATATGTAAATTAAAAAATAGACTAAAACATTTTTGAGTGTAATGGCTATTACTGACACCAATTAACTTTGAAAAATGGTAAGTTATGCTGAAATGCTCTGGTGACACTCATTTCACAATGATGAACCAATATTTAATTTAATTACATTTAATACAGTATGTGGAATGTGGAACAGGGCTTCTGTTACTCCTGTCAACCTATTTGCTTCAGATGGGGCAGATGATCTTTCAACTCCAGTGTATGTGAAGGCACAGAGGAGCAGGTAGGGTGTAGCACACCTGGATAACACTTTATAATAACTACACAGTATAAACTATTTGTAAAGCATTATTTTAAATTATTATTTTTAAAGAAAACATGAGTGAGCAAGGCAAAACACATTTCTTTTATATCTTATGGGATTTATATTCAACTGTAGGTTATAACAGAATGGCACAATCATAAAACAAAACATGGCAACAAAGAAAAAAATTAAATTACCCCTGTTCACAAGTCTTCATACCCTTAGTTCTTAATACTGTGTATTGCCCCCTTTAGCATCAATGACAGTGTGCAGTCTTTTGTAATAGTTGTCTATGAGGCCCCAAATTCTTGCAGGTGGTATAGCTGCCCATTCGTCTTGGCAAAATGCCTCTAGGTCATGCAAAGTCTTTGGTCGTCTTGCATGAACCGCACGTTTGAGATCTCCCCAGAGTGGCTTGATGATATTAAGGTCAGGAAACTGTGATGGCCTATCCAGAACCTTCACCTTTTTCTGCTGTAACCACTGGAGGGTCAACTTGACCTTGTGCTTAGGGTCATTGTTGTTCTGGAAAGTCCAAGAGCGTCTCATGCGCAGCTTTCGTGCAAATTGTCTGCCAGTATTTTCTGATAACATGCTGCATTCATCTTGCCATCATTTTTCACAAGATTCCCCGTGCCTTTAGAGCTCACACACCCCCAAAACATCAGTGAGCCACCACCATGCTTCACAGTGGGGATGGTATTCTTTTCACTATAGGCCTTGTTGACCCCTCTCCAAACATAGCGCTTATGGTTGTGACCATAAAGCTCTATTTTGGTCTCGTCACTCCAAATTACAGTGTGCCAGAAGCTGTGAGACGTGTCATGGTGTTGTCATTTGTGGCATTGGCACAGTAAAGGCTTCTTTCTGGCAACTCGACCATGCAGCTAATTTTTGTTCAAGTATCGTCATATTGTGCTCCTTGAAACAACCACACCGTCTTTTTCCAGAGCGGCCTGTATTTCTCCTGAGGTTACCTGTGGGTTTTTCTTTGTATCCCAAACAATTCTTCTGGCAGTTGTGGCTGAAATCTTTCTTGGTCTACCTGACTTTGGCTTGGTATCAAGAGATCCCCAAATTTTCCACTTCTTAAAAAGTGACTGAACAGTACTGACTGGCATTGTCAAAGCTTTGGATATCTTTTTATATCCTTTTCCATCTTTATAAAGTTCCATTACCTTGTTACGCAGGTCTTTTGACAGTTCTTTTCTGCTCCCCATGGCTCAGTATCTAGCCTGCTCAGTGCATCCACGTGAGAGCTTACAAACTCATCGACTATTTATACACAGACACTAATTGCAATTTAAAAAGCCACAGGTGTGGGAAATTAACCTTTAATTGCCATTTAAACCTGTGTGTGTTACCTTGTGAGTCTGTAACAAGGCCAAACATTCAAGGGTATGTAAACTGTTGATCAGGGCCATTTGGGTGATTTCTGTTATCATTATGATTTAAAAAGGAGCCAAACAACTATCTGATGATAAATGGCTTCATAGGATCACTATCCTTAAATAAAAGACAGTTTTTTTGCATGATCAGTCATATTTTCAAAATCAATGCCAAAATTTCACAATTTCTGCCAGGGTATGCAAACTTTTGAGCACAACTGTATGTAATTAATTGGATTTACATTTAAATGTAATTAATGTATTTGTTACTGTTTTAGTAACACTTACTATTAAAGCAATCATTACTTAATACATTGGTTGTAATAAAACATTGCTTAATTGCTAACTAAGCATTTTGCGTGACCTAATCTAAAGTGAGAACTGTATATGCCTAATTAAAAATGTATTAATGATCCATTACTCTGGAAACTTGGCCTTGAAATAACCATCTCCACAGCATCTCAATCACAAAGGCTCAAAACAGACACTAAATCTTAAAAAAAAAATAAAACCAACAACAACAAAAAAAACAGACACAACACAAAAGTACTGGAATAATAGTGAGAGAGGAAAATCCACAGTTTATTAAAAGATAGAGATCCTCTAATTGCTCAAATGCAACTTTAGCATATTCCATCCTATTAAGCTTTATGAGCAGAATTGTTCTCATTATTGCCAATTAAAATGACTGTTTAATTCAGTTTCACCAGTGGACCTACTATAAATATTTCATTAAATTGAATCCAATTCCAGAAGGAAAGTCCAACAATCCCGCTACAGTCTGTGTGCGCTCTGGAAACAGCCAGCACATCACCACGGTCACATAACAATGATGAGAAAAAAAAAAAAAAAAAAACAGAAATAGGAAAGAGCATATAACATTATATTATTGACTTTAAATGATATTTTGCAAATTCAGTGCCAATTAAACTTCATTAATGAAAATGTCCTTACTATGCTGCTGAACTGTACAGGTGACGTTGTCACGGCGTACATGTTACTTTTCTCAGAGCTGGGCTGGATAGAAAAATAATAGTAGTTTGTGGTTACTGAATAGAGCATTTTATGTCATAATTTTCCAGAGATTGCAGGGGTGGATTTGTATCTCAGGTACCAATCCTTGTAAAGATACAAGCACAGTATTTAGTATACAAATGTCTGCAGTAAGATTTGAATGTTGATCAACGAAGAATTCCACTTTCAGGATTGAGGCCAGGAGGCGCCCCCTTCGGGAAGACACATTTATCTCTCATAGAAAACAATTTTTTAGCCAAATCACCACTTTGATGTGAGCAAAATTAGATATTCAATACATCAACAACTTTTATTAATTCAAAGAAAATGCAAATGTTTAATTTTGCAAGGCATAAAAAATAGGACCCGATGAAATATTTTTTCACTAATTCTGCTTTGTTTTCCCAAATTCTGTTTTCCATTCTATTTTTTCTGAATTGTATGTTTAAAATATTATTTTTTTTAACAAAAATATGACTAATCAAATGAATTCATAAAGAGTTCATCAAATGAAATTATTTTATCAAATAAAGTGCTTCAATAACATCACTGCTGAAGCAGTTTTTTTTTTTCAAATAACGTGAGCAAAACAGAGAATCACTGTATAAATTAAAAACTTAGAGTACATAGAGAGTAACAGCACACTTTCTTGTGAAAGTTGCTCAAATATAATTATTCCTGAAATAACAGTAATAATAATAATACAATTAATTAAAAATAATAATAATAATAATTATTATTATAAATATTAAAATGAATATAAAATGTTTACTATGCAGTAGTAATATATTTTATGTCATAATATCTTTAAACCAAACTTATTTTGATGGATCACTATGTCAGTTTCTGTGTCTGTTTGATGGAAGTTTAACACTTCTGGATAAGCAGTTTGCTACATGATTGTTTGATTGTTACACCGTAAGAGTCTGCAATTTCATTACATAAATAATGGAATGTGCTGCACGCTTCGCATTAAATGAGCATTCTGCTTTCTGTAATCTAATACACAGATTACTAAAGTCATAATGTGATGTTTTTATCGGGTCATGAAAACATTAATAAATGCATTAATTAAAGGTGCACTCAGTGATTCCTGAGAAACACTGTTGATATTCGAACTCAACTGCCAAAACAAACACAACAATCCCTTCAGTGCTCCTTTGGAAGCTCCACCCCCAAATTCATGCATGTGAGACAGTTTTACCAGCTCCAGACATTCACAACTCTCCTCCTGCTACTCAATCTAACATCACAATGACAGCATTAATGGGTTCTGTGAAACATAACCCACCTAGAAACAAACATTTATGTTACCCACCTATCGAGAAGAAAAAGAGCAACTTCTGCATCCGTCTTCATGCCTTTTACCTCTCGGAGGTCTCTCCACTGCTGAAAAGCCTCGCCGATGTTGATGTGGCTCCAAGCCCTCGACTTACCATAATCCTTCTTTTTTAGTTTATATTCATCTGACCTTTTTCTCTTTGTCTGTTTCTCAGCCGTTTGTCCTTCTTGGAGTTTATAAAGTTCGCATCAGCCAGATTTGGCGTCGCTCTTCTAATGAATTTCCCTCTCGCTCTGCCCCCACCCCCTATCCTGTAGTTATTATAAAGTGTTACCACACACCTGCAACAGCATTTAGCTAGCACTCCAGGCAGGCACGCTGTCCAAAGAGGCTCATCCAGAAGCAGGGCATTCTGGAATCCATGATAAATCAAAAGAGGGGAAAAGCCACTTTTAAAGAAAGCAAAGACATTAAGTGCTTGACTTTCTCAGAGAACAGATTGAAAAGGAGTTACAGCTAGAGTATGGAGTATGAAGTTGTCAAGCAGGGTGGGGGGCATTTGGGGGTTGTAGCAATGTGTTTTGCTGTCCCCTTCTGTCTATTGTGGCCCCCTTCGGCATATTGCGACACCGTTTCACGGCCCCCTTCATCATACTGCAGCCCACTTTGGCATATCGCGGCCCCGTTTCGCAGCCAGCCCACCGGGAAAAGTCATGGTTCTCCCGATGGCCAGTCCGCCTCTGGTCATGTAAACAATATAGCTCTAGTTGAAGAAACATGGTGTGGAAAACAAAATTGGTCCACCGGAAATACTATGTTCTTGTTAATTATTTTAAAAGATTTGAAAATGGTGGAAAGATTAGATGGTCGCAAATCGCAAGTGTTTGAAAACTGCAAGAAACAGGAATAAACAGGTCAATCAACCAAATGAAAAACCACTGGAAATGGCTGAAGAGCAAATGCTACAAAGCGAAATCTAAGAAGAAAAGTGGTGAATCTCCGGCCATTTTTTTTTTCTACAACATTATGGATGAGATAACCACTGGCAAACACGGCAGATCATGGCGTGGATGTTGACTTGATTCCAGTCTTATGGGGGGTCCCCACCCCTTGAGGTTTGTGTGTGTGTGTGTGTGTGGGGGGGGGGGGGGTTGTCGATTGATCTGTGCACTATATTCATTAAAGGCATAGTTAACCCAAAAATGAAAAGCTCTGTAGGTCCATACAATGCAGTTGAATGGTAAGTCTGTTAATGTTGAAATGATAATTGAAATGAGAAAATTAATGGGAAATATCTCGAGCCACGGAGCAGCACTCACAGGATCAGTACATGATGACATGAACACTCAATGCACACACACCAAGTGACAATTGCACGCCCACCCTATTCTCTGCTATCTGTGAGGCGTGGAAGGTTTTCATTCAACCTTACGACCCAAGGAGGGAAATGTTCAAAAAACAACAATAATAAATATAGCTGCAAGCAGTGATACCGGGGTCAAGCCAATTATCGGCACCATGAGCAGCAAAAGAAGCTTTGTGACATGTTTTTGGTTAGAGTCCAATGGACAGTGTATGAGGAGTTAGAAAAAGTAAACTTTCATTCATAAAAAACCCATTTATTTTAAAAATAACTAAAAATAGCTAGTTCTTAGAATTTTTGTCCAGTATGTGGCACTGTTTTGAAACTGCTCAGGTAGTATCTGGGCATGATTTTTCTATCTCCTTACCAGTAGGGGGCAGTGCGCCAAAACGCTGCAGGTAAACTTAGGGCCTAATGGTGATGACACGTAACAAGTTTCGTCCCAATCCCTCAAAGCATTGCGGAGATACAGCCTCAAGTTCAATTTTGCGCGTTCTTTGTCGAATTCGTCGAAGCGCCATTTAAAAATGGTATGATTTATCAAAATTCTGTGAATAAATTTTTGTCATGAGTGTCTCTAGATGATGCAGACCAATTTTCGTCCAAATCGGACAAACAGTCTAGGAGGAGTTCGAAAAAGTATGTTTTCAAAAATATTTAAAAATGGCGGACAGGAAATTTGCTCGATCATGACATAATTGGTATCATTGTTCTCAGCATGAATCATGGAATCTATCAAGACCAGTCTCATGACAGTAGGCAAAAGGAGTCAATAGCTATTAGCATTTTTAGAAATAGCATTATAATTTTTGACCACAAGGTGGCGCTGTCCCGAAAATTTTTGAGTCCCTTCAGAGCATGGTGCCAAAGACACATACCAAATTTCATAATGATACGCCTAGTCGTTCGTAAAATGCAGCATTTTATGACTAAATAAACAATGGCCAACGTCCAAAATAGCCGAAATAGGAATTTTTCATATTGTTGGACTCGCTATACCCCACTGAATCTAATGAGATCAATTTGATGATTTTTTGACAAACTGTTCAGAAGTTATAAGCAAAAATTTGCTTTTTTCATATCTCGTGACCACTAGGTGGCACTGTTCCGAAACTGAGCAGGCAACCTCGAGTCATGGTACCTGTGACAAATAATAAGTTTGGCATGAATACGCTAAAGCGTTTCGGAGATATACCCTCACGCCCATTTTGGTGTGCTCTTCGTTGAATTAGATGAAGTGCCATTTGAAAATGCTCCACTTGCTCCCTCGGCTCCACCTGCCTTCGTCGAGCCTCCCTCGGCTCCACCCTCAGTTTTCCACAGCTCTGCCCTCTCCCCCAGAAACTCCACCTCCCAGGCCTCCTGACCCAGTCCCTGCCTGTAGTCACCTCCTTGGCCTCATAATTGTCCCCTGGATACTTCCTTGTCATCTGCTCCATCCTCCCTCCTCATCCGTCTTTGGGCACCAGGAGTAGCGCTTTGGGGGGGGGGGTTCTGTCACATCATCATTGTCTTCACTCTTACCACTTCGACTTCATCATCACCCCTCTGTTCACAAGGACTCTTATTTTGATACATTTATTGTCTTCTGTTGTGGTTTGCCCCTACTACAATTCCCATGATGCACTGCCCTCATCACATCCATCTGTTCCCCATCTTCCTCAGCTGTTCTCTATTCCCTCATCAGTCACCCGTGTATATATATGCCCTCACTTTCATTCTCCTTTGTCAGTTCTTGTTCTTATGTTCGAATGTTTAGATGTAATGTTAAATGTGCACACTTAGTTCTTTGTATTGCTCCACGTTGATTGTATCACCTTCTTCGTTTCCATTAAACAAAGCCTGCGTTTAGATCCCTTGTCTCTCATCTCTGCAAACGTTACACACTTATTATCTGTGAATTACTTTGTCCTACCAGTCCTTACTTCATACTCTCATCCAAAGATGCCTTGTTTTGGGGGGGAGGAAGTGGCATTTGTATTGCTCGATAAATGGAAGCAACATGACACAAGGCATCATGTGCTCGCCTTCTATTTAGGACATTAAGTACAATTTTTATTTGAAATTAAATTTTTATAAGAGAAAAGTAGCACAGGTAAGATGATGTCTAGCATGTACATCTCTAAAATGCTGTGGGAATGCTGGATAATCTTGCAGTATACTACATACTGTATGTCAAAAGATCTATGCTTACAACCTATAAATGCGCAAATAAACCCGATCAGTTTATTTTGCATTTATGGAAACTTTTTTAAAATCCGGAATGAAATCATTCCGATTGATGGAATGATTTAATTCTGGATTTAAAAAAAAGTGTCCATAAAAACATAGCAAGTCTTTCATTAAAAAAGCTATGTTTAGTCTTAAAGCTGTGTAGTAGTAATAATAATGAACAACAAAAACAGGAAATCTAAATAATCTAAAATGTTTGTGTAAAATAAAGATAATATGGAATTCCAAGATTTACCCCGCACAGTATTCCTGATTATAAATATTTATGCTCCATCAAATGTGAAGGCTGATTAGCAGGAGCAGATACTTTGATACTATGACTATGATACTTCATAGTCTGTCCTTTATCTGAGCTCCTCTAGTACCTCTAGTAGGTGCAGTCCACCATCAGGTCTGGTTGGTGCATTTTGGTCGACATCAGTGGGATCATCCTCTGGCTCCAAAACATCTCCACTGGTGATGTTATGACGCTATGCAAAAATGCAGCAACACCTGTACAGAAAGAGACCCTCACCTCCAAAGCTTTAAACAGAGAAGATCTCCACCCTGTCTTCATGAAACACCCTGTCCGATGTTCTCTAGCTGATCTCTCCATGGGTAAGTTATGACTTAACCCTCCCTCACCCTCATTAGTTTTTTTAATCTGAGCTGTAATCTTTTGGACATGCCCACAAACTGTTGACTTCAGAATGGAAAAAGCACAGGCAGTAACTCTGTAAGACAGTCCATGGGTCAGCCAATACACCAAAAATCAGAACTTCCAAAGTGTGTCCTCATCCATGGTCCTAGTTATTATTGCAATGGAATTTCCTCAAACACTACTCAGAATAGCAGCAAATAAAGTACACAGTGAGCTATGAGCCTCTAAAGCACATAACATAGATCTTCAAATGTTAAAATCTCTCATTAAACAAACAAAAAAAAAAAAAAAATCAAACTATCACTGCCTGTATACACACTCTTCTTGGGGATGTTCAAATTTCTGTACATTTACCAAAATGAAAGTTCTTTTTAACTTTACTTGGTGTCTAAAAATGTGGGGGTCTTGCACAAGATGCTGAAAGAAAAAAAAGAAAAAAAGGAGATTCAGCGCAACAGTCAGAAAAAGCAAGATTTGAACAGCCCCCAACTCGCCCTATACTTGGAAAAACTGACCCAAAACCCGATGGTTTGTCAGAACTCGTCGAGTCCGGGTCAGGTTGAAGACCTCTATTGCACATGTAGAATAACTGAGTAGTGATTTTGGTATTCGAATAGTGGCGCTTCGAGTGGTTAACCAAATGCCAACTATCTGTGCACATCCCTTTTTTTGGGGGGGATTTTTCCCCCTTTTCACCCAATTTGGAATGCCCAATTCCCAGTGTGGTTTTAAGTCCTCGTGGTCGTTTAGTGATTCGCCTCAATCCGGGTGGCGGAGGATGAATCCCAGTTGCCTCCGCATCTGAGACCATCAACCCGCGCATCTTATCACGTGGCTTGTTGAGTGCATTGCCACGGAGACAAAGCACATGTGGAGGCTTCATGCCATCCACTGTGGCATCCACACTCAACTCACCATGCGCCCCACCGAGAACGAACCACATTATAGCAACCACAAGGAGGTTACCCCATGTGACTCTACCCTCCCTAGCAACCGGGCCAATTTGGTTGCTTAGGAGACCTGGCTGGAGTCACTCAGCACACCCTGGGATTCGAACTAGCGAACTCCAGGGGTGGTAGCCAGCATCTTTTACCACTGAGCTACCCAGGCCCCCTCCGTGCACATCCCTAATAAATTCACTCATCAGCAGAGCCCCATGCATAATCAGATCAGTTGTAACGTGATAGTTTTGCTTCCTTTGTCTGGAATTGTAAGTTCTCATAAGCAAACTGAGAACAGCTACAAACATATTACAGGTTCAATACAAGTTAAGTTCAATTGACAGCATTTGTTTCATAATGTTGATAACCATAAAAATTAATTTAAAGTTGTCCCTCAAAAATGCAAAAATTGAGGTTCCAGTGAGGCACTTACAATGGAAGTGAATGGGGCCAATTTTTGGTGGGTTTAAAAAAAGAATTATCGTAGTTTTTTAGGTTTTAGGGTTTAGAGTATTAGGCCATGTGAAAACTCATATTGTTTACATTTTGTGGCTATACTTTTGAAACAGTGTGTATTTTACAGAGATGCAAACTCCTCACCTTTCAGCGAAATTCACCATTTTGAAACCATAATCTGTCACTTTTGTGATTCGTGCAGATCCAAAGAGTTTTCTTTCTTTTTTTTTTTTAAGGGGGAAGGGGGATATCTGACTCCCGCTTGATTGATTACTGCAGTAGTCAATCGCGTGCTTGGCAAATGCATTCCTACCGAGGCAGATCGTTTGACTCCTTACAGCTACGGCCAATCGCGTGCTTGGCTACAGCAGCACATGCAAAGTGATTCTGCATCTGACAGGAATGGAGCGTGAACTCTGAAGAAGTGGTAATCATGAAACTTCTCATTTGTAAACAAGCTGAATGACCTGATACATGTACTGACCAACTGAATGAAAGGGGCATGTTGTTTACTTCGGCATCAGCATTTGCGTCTTCCTTGATAATCATGGAGACAAAAGGGCGGATGATTAATGTGCAAACGTTACTGATGTTTATGCATGTTAAGTGGCTTTCACATGACTCGCATCAGCGCTGCCGAATACATTGAAGTCTATGAAATGATGCCACTTTACACCAAAGTATTTTACACACACGCTTTTGCTTCAAAAATGATATCTTTGACAGTACAAAGCAACAAGAAATATTTTAAAAACAATTTATTTTAATTAAACATTACCTTAATTAAATATTACAGTTTGCTTTTTTTGGATCCTGGAGATGTTTTGACATGCCCTGACATTTGTGCTTATTTCAGTTACTTAATGAAGTTCCTAAACGTAAGTTCAGGAGGAGCGAGTCCATCTAATCTTTCAATTAACAGCCAGAGTATATAAGCAGCTGTTTACCTCTCTTCAGTCTCAGCTTTTACCAGCATTTGGCCCTGTCCACCCGCAACAGAGCCATGCGATGTCCTATTACTCCGAGTGAAGCATTCATCCTCCTTTTCAGATGAGCTATTTTATCCAAATCCTTATGTTATTCAACAAAAGCTGTCGCAGCAGCTCACTATTTGTGTACATCGTGATATTGGCGGCTGTCACTTTAACTGTGGTTTTCTACCTCTTTTTTTTTTAATCATTACTCGCCGAAGCAGAACCTATTGCGTTGAGGCTGCCTCTGCAAAACCGGCTACGCTTCACCATATACCAGTGCTGCCGCTTCATATGGCCGTGCACAGGTCCTTTCATCTTAACTGTCTACATTTTATTCCCACACGCTTGATTGTTTAAATCCCGTTCTAGCGCACAGGTGTTTCCTCTTAGCGGCACTTCAGCGGTCTCTCTCTCTCGCTCTCTCTCTCTCTGATTTTCTGTGGGTAGTATGGAGTATCTCCTCACAAAACTATTGCAATGCAGATACATCAATCATGCAAGACCTATATTGTACAGCAGGTGGCGGTCATGCAGTACTCTTAAGGAGAGAATGGCCACAAGTGAATAATGATTGCAAGTCCATTTTCTCCATTCGCAGTGCAGAGCTAACGCTTTTTTATTTCTCAGATAATTTTATGCTGTTGTTTACTTTGTTGTTAACTGTATTTCCCAGGAAGCCCTCTTTGCAGCCCTCTGTACTCTTAGATAATTGTACACTGTTGGTCACATTATTGTTTCTAAATGCCACTAATATTAATTTTCTCTTCTCTCTAGACTTATGTCCCCGAAACATTGGACACATGCTTTCCCCTCAAATAAGCATTAGCAGAAGTATTCCCTCTAACGGTGCAAGCGCATCCCACTCTCCAGTGGCCATAGTTCTAACTTTTCACAGATTATTTCATATTCACAGGGTTGTGAAATGTCTGGCTAGTATAAGTTTCACCTAAATGACTAGTTTGTCTTTTCTACAGCAACGCCTGAAATTGCGCCTTCCGCAGGGGTTTTACCAATATTACTTCTAGCAGGTCACTGGATTGTATGGAGGTTTACCTCCTGCTTTCTCTATCTAGGTGTCTTTCCAAGAATTCATCATTACCTACCGAGGAGCCAAGATGGCAAACATTTTAGTTAAGAAAGAACAACTGCAGTGCTTCTGCCATTGGCTCAAAAACATCCCTAAGCAGCACAAATGTGCTGTCCACGTGCCACAACTGTGGCATCTTTCAGGTCATGCAAAAACTCCCACGACACTGCAAAGCAGCGCAAATGTGCTGTCCAGGTGCCGCAACTGCGGAACCTTTTAGGCCGTGCCACTAAATCTCCCACAACACCGCAACCGTGTTTCCTGCTTCCTCTTAGAAAGTCTAGGGGCATAGCTCATAAATATATACCCATCGCATGCCTCAATTCGCCAAGGTTCTTTACTCTGCGCCACCCGCCATTCGAATGCAGTGTGGGACGCAATGTGAGCCTATGCAATTTGGACACCGGTTCTCCCATTTGAATTGCAGTGTGGGCCCTCCTGTTCGAACGCTATGCAGGCTTTCCTGTCAAATTGAAGTGTGGGCTCTCCCGTTCGAATGCAGTGTGAGCCTCAGCGCATTGGTGGTAGGCTCTCCCGTTCGTATCGCAGTGTGGGCCCTCCCATTCGAATGCAGAGTGAGATTTCACGTCATTCATACCATAGGCTCTCCCATCCAAAATGCTGTATGAGCTCTCCCGTTCGAGTGCAGTAGTGGTGCAGTAATCTTAGGAGCCTTTAGCATTTCCCATTAGCCTTCACGTTGGCATTTCTTTTGCTCACGGTTAAAATGAGCCCAACACAGAATAAATAGAGCCTGATATAACCTCCAAAATAACCTTGTGCTTTCCTTACAGGCGTGTTTAAATGTAATAAAGCCATGTGTGCCTCACTTGATTCTGCCGCAGCAGCGCCCCACTTTGGTACCGCCGCCGCAGTGCCCCATTTGATACTGTGCCGCAGCGCCCGACCACGCTTGATACTGCCGCAGCAGCTCCTGCCTATGCTCGATGCTGCCACGGCAGTACTCCTTTCGCTTTCGATACCGCCGCAGTAGTGCCCCGACATGACAAACATAATATAGTTATGTTTTCCTAACTAACCTTTTGCTTCCCTTATAGGTACGTACACTGAGTTATTTCTATTCTCTCCACAAGCACTTTCAATGTCTAAGTTCCATACTTTTATAGCAGTGCATCTACAGCAATGGAAACACAGCAGCGCTCCCACAGGAGCTCCTTCACTATACCCCCAAATACTCAATCCACTGCTGCAGAAGTGGTTTAAACTCTGCTCCCCCAGGAGCCCCCCTCCTTTTTACTATTCCATCTCCTCTATTCCACTGCCTTAACTCTGTTCCTGCAGGAGGCTCACTTTACTGCTGTTGTCATACACATGTCCTTTAATCTAAACCTTCCACCCGGATTGGGCCCTTACGTGAGGCTGCCTCTGTAAGATGGATGATTAGATGCAATATATCAATGGTACAGCCCCTATAGCTGCATAAATATCCTTCATCTAAACCTTCCACCAAGAGCAGGCCCTTGCGTGAGGCTGCCTCCGTAAGCCGGCTGCTTCAATGCAGTTTACCAAAATCTAGCTCCCGTAGACCACCCTCCTAGGCAATTCCACACCATATCTATGGGTTCAATACTAAAAGCCATCTCTCCCAGAATATTCCAAACTTACTGGAAAGTTTGGAGTTCCTTCAAAAACTTCCACAGAGCATACAACTTAGTTTTCCAGATTTTACCCTCTGGTCTATTTTCCCCCAACAAAACAAGAACCCTAGACGCCATGTTCAATTTGGCTTTCTTTGGCTTCCTCAGAGTCTCAGAACTCACCATTAACTCCACCTTCAACCCAGCCATCCACCCACCTTCTCTGACCTTCAAATCTTAAACCATGATGCAATCCCTTTCTACATAAGAGTAAAACCGATCAATTGAAACGCGGTCATTCAGTTTTCATTTTCAATCTGCCAACCCCCATTCAGCCATACCAGTCCCTGGCCTTTTTTCTACTCCAGAGAAACTCCCAAATCACCTCTCCGCTCGACCCTCTATTTGTTGATGACAGAAACCTCCCCACATCTACACATTGGTTTCAAAAGAATCTAAAAATTATCCTCAACAGATCCGGCATTCCTACCAAATGTTTCTCTTCCCATTCCTTCCGCATAGGGGCCGCTACTTCAGCCACCCAGAAAGGTCTATCAGTGGTCATCCCACACCTTCGAAACATACATTCGATCCAACCTCCATCACATCAGACAAGCACACCAAACACTCACATCTTTTTAGGCTCGGACCATGCCTCCCTACTATTACACACATTGCTCCTAACTTAGCCCCACCGGGCTCGTATCCATCTGGACGCAGTGATATTTATACATGATACTTTTCGTGGGAACCTAATTTATACAAAGCAATGACAAAACACATTATTAAGGGAATGCAGGCTCACACTGAATATTCTGCAGGGCACATATGTTCTTTCATGACATCACATAAAGCAAATAAGTACATTGTGTCAATCTTAATAAGGACTTTAAGCAGCAGGTGAGGTAACGCCGTTCTATTTTCCAATGCATGTAAGCAGCATCACTCACTTCCTGATGTCGAACCCATAATTTCTAAAGCATTTCTTCTTTGCCATAGTTACAGTCAGTCGTACGTGACAGATTAGCAGTAGCGGATCCTGGCATAGGCGATATAGGCAGCCACCTAGGGTGGTAACACTCTCTGGGGTGGCAAGACAGGGTACATCGAGCCTACCCCCAAACACACACACACACACAGAGCTCGCAAGATTGTGATGAGGGTAAGGTGCCCCGAGTTGTTCCTGACAGGCTACTCAGCCTCAAAGGCTCTATATGGTTAAGATTATGAATGTATATTATACATGTATATGTGTATATACAGTATATACATACATACACACACACACGCACACATATATATATATATATATATGGGGCGGCTGCCTATATCGACTATGCCAGGATCCGCTACTGCTAATCTGTCACGTACGACCGACTGTCACTATGACAAAGAAGAAATACTTTAGAAATTATGGGTTCGACATCAGGAAGTGAGTGATGTCGCGTACACGCATTGAAAAACAGAACACCGTTACCGCACCTGCTGCTTAAAGTCCTTATTAAGAATGATACAACATTATTTTTTGCTTTATGTGATGTCATGAAAGAACATATGTGCCCTGCAGAATATTCAGTGTGAGCCTGCATACCCTTAATAATGTATTTTGTCATTGCTTTGTATAAATTAGGTTCCCGCGAAGAGTATCATATATAAACATACCTACACACCACATCTCTGTAGATAAGTAGTCAGATTCAAACGTTTACATGGCTAATATTTTTATTTTAAACTGATTATTTTAGATCTACACCACCCCCTTCAATTGGATGGAAATTTCATTCGGATCCAGCTCAATCTGATAATTTTTGTGTTTACATGAATTGGTTTTTCAATCCGATTGAGCTATCAGTCGGATTATAAATGGATTATTTGGTTGCATGTCAACGTGGCCATTGATAGCTCCATTAAGGAGTGGGCCATTATCACCCGATAGGAGTGAAAGATATCAATATTCATGACCACTGACACTTCCTTGCATATAGCCTTTCTAAAACAAAAGATGTCATACAAAAGTTAAATCAATAAAGTCTTTTATGTGAATGAATGGACAGGAAGGTTTTCACAATATGTTTTAACAAAGACTCTGGTCTACAAAATCCAGCACTCAAAAGTCTTGTGAAAAAATATTTAGTATGTGTTTATGGCCCTATCTCAGTGTCCTTAATTTTTTTTTTTTTTTACTAACCAAGTTTAAAGTTGATACTGTACATGTTGCTCACATGTTATTTATAATTTGTGCTGAACACAGTGTAATGAGACTTTCACAGTTAATATGGTGTAACTGAAATAAGCACAAATGTCAGGGCATGTCAAAACATCTCCAGGATCCAAGAAACGCAAAGTGAAATATTTAATTAAAATAAATTACAAGACATTCAATATGTCTTCGCAAATTCGGACAGTTTTTAAATATTTCTTGCTGCTTTGTACTGTCAAAGACATAATTTTTGAAGCAAAACGTGTGTGAAAAATACTTTGGTGTAAAGTGGCGTCACTTCATAGACTTCAATGTATTCGGCAGCGCTGACGTGAGTCATGTGAAAGCCCCTGAACTTGCATAAACATCAGTAACTTTTACACATTAATCGTCTGCCCTTTTGTCTCCATGATTAACAAGGAAGGCTCATGCTGATACCGAAGTAAATGAACAACATGCCCCTTTCATTCAGTTGGTCAATATATGTACCAGGTCATTGAGCTTGTTTACAAATGAGAAGTTTCGTGATTATCGCTTCTTCAGAGTTCATGCTCCATTACTGTCAGATGCAAAATCACTTCGCATGTGCTGCTGTAGCCAAGCATGCGATTGGCCGTAGCTGTAATGAGTCAAGCGATCTGCCTCGGTAGGAATACATTTGCCAAGCACGCAATTGACTACTGCAGTAATCAATCAAGCGGGAGTAGATATCCCCCTTCCCCCTTAAAAAAAAACTCTTTGGATCTGCACTAATCACAAAAGTGACAGTTTATGTTGTCAAATTAGTGAACTTCGCCGAAAGGTGAGGAGTTTGCATCCCTGTAAAATACACACTGTTTCAAAAGTATAGCTACAAAATGGAAACAATATGCGTGTTCACATGGCCTAATACTCTAAACCCTAAAACAACCTTAAAAACTACGATTTAACCAATGTTACAGCTCAAATAAAACAGGAGCTCTGCTGATGATTGAATTTATTAGGGTTGTGCACGGACAGTCGACACTCGGTTAACCGCTCAAAGCACCACTATTCGAACACCAAAATCACTATTCAGTTATTCTACATGTGCAATAGAGGTCTTCAACCTGACCCAAACTCAACTAGTTTTGGTAAATCATCAGGTTTTGGGTCAGCTTTTCAAGTAAAGGGCGAGTTGGGGGCTGTTCAAACATCCTTTTCTGTGCATCTGTGGTCTTTGACTGTTGCACTGAATCTCACCTTCAACACCCCCACATTTTTAGACACCAAGCAAATCTAAGAAGAACTTTCATTTTTACAAATGTATTGCTTTCACTCGCAAAGTTGTCGCGGGACTCTCGTAGGCGTACATGGACTGTTTGAGTTTAGAGGGATTGACGCCGGTTGGCGCTGTCGTGCGCTGGGTTAATGCGCATGTTTTTCTTTTTTCTGTTTGTTTGGTTCGGGGTTTGATTGTTGCACTAATGTTGGAATGTGGTCTGTATAATCTTGTTTTTGACACAATTTATTTTGTCTATTATATAAAAATGTCAAATGTTTATATCAGTGGGTTATCTTTCACCACGTGGAATGTGAATGGGTTGGGGCACCCAATAAAAAGAGGGAAGGTGATTTCTTAAGCATAAGAAATGTGATATAGTGTTTCTTCAAGAAACACATCTTTCCTCGCAGGAAGCTGAAAAATTTGGGAAGATATGGGGTGGACATATTTACTTTAGTGCTGGCTCAAGTAAGAGCAGGGGAGTCATTACATTGATAAGTAAATATCTACAATTCAAATGTCTCAAACAGATTAAAGATATTAGGAAAAGTCATTATTGTTTTAGCAGAAATTTTGGGGCAAAGGTTGGTTTTGGCTAATATTTACACATCTAACATTGGTGATCGGGGCTTTTTTATTGATCTTGAAGGGATGTCGCAAGCCGCTGGCACCCCTCATGATATAATATTGGGAGGAGACTTTAATCTTTTGATGGACTCAGTCCTTGATCATACTGAAGCAAAAGTGTGTAAGCCCCCTTGAGCAACATTGATGCTTCACAGGATGTGTAAAAAATCTTGGTCTTGCAGATATCTGGTGACTTTTGAACCCATCTGGGAGGTACTATACATTTTTTTCATCAGTCCATAAGATTTATTCTAGAATAGATTTTTTTTTTATATCTAAGTCCCTCATTTCATCTGTTGTGGATAGCTCAGTTGGAAACATCTTAGTCTCGGATCACACCCTGGTGAGTTTAGAGATGTTGCCACATATGGAGAAAAAGAAATCATATAGTTGCCGCTTTAATGTATCCTTTTTGCAAAATCCTGATTTCCAACAAATGTTAAAGACTGAAATCAATGTTTATATGGAGACCAACTGGTCCTCAGTATCCTCTGTGGGCGTGGCTTGGGAGGCACTTAAGGTGGTTCTTAGGGGTGGGATCATACAGTATGCCTCATTCACCAAAAAATCCAAAGCACAAGAACTCGTGGAGTTGGAAGGGAATATTAAAAGTGCAGAAGCAGAGCTGAAGCGCCAAATGTCGTCTGAAGGCCTCAGAGAACTGACCAGTTTGAAATACAGATATAATACTATTTTGTCACAGAAGGTGGAGTTTTGGTTATTCAGGGCAAGACAGTCATACTTTGAGTCAGGGGAAAAAGCAGGGAAGCTTTTTACTACCTGCTACAATCTCTCCCTGTAGATGTCCCCCTCTCTTATTTCAAACAATTTGATAGCATAGTGAAGTCCTTTATTTGAAATGGTAAGCATCCCAGGTTACATTTTAATAAGTTACATAGGCCGATTGACAAAGTTGGGCTAGGCCAAACCCAAGATTTTGTTTTATTATTATGCATTCAGTCTCAGACATTTGGCTCATTGGTCGCTTCCACCTAAGAGAGCCCCTCTCTGGTTTCATATTGAACAGGAAGTCCTTGCACGTATTCTGCCATTGCAAAGCCTTTTGATCAAACTAACCGGAGAAGTGAAGTCACACCCATTTGCACGTGGTATGGACAAAAGTGTCCAGAGTGTTTAATTCGGACATTAATTTATATGTAGCCTCGAGCATATGGCTGAACCCTAAATTACATATTAATAAGTCCCCTTTCTGTTGGTCAGAGTGGATTGGGAGGGGGGTTACTACACTTGGTGACCTATATGAGAGTGGAGTGTTGAGATCTTTTGATAATTTGGTTCAACATTTTAAGATTCCAAGATCCCAGTTCTTTAGGTATTTACAGCTGTGCCACCTGCTATGTACTATTTTTGGGAGTAGTGTACACCCTCCTAAAGCAGCAGATACTCTGGGAGAGGTGATTACTGCTTTTGGAAAAGGTCATGAAGCATCTGTGTATTACTCCCTGTTAATTAAGGGTCTGGGGGATGGAGATTCATCTTCTCTCAAGAGATTACGGGAGAAAGATTTAAACTTGGTATTAGAGGAGGGAGTGTGGGCTAGGATCCTAAAAAGCATCAAGTCTGCATCTAGAGATGCAAGGGTCCGTCTGATGCAATTTAAGATTTTGCATCGGTTCTACTGGACCCCCTCTAGATTGTATAGGTTGGGTCTTAAAGACACACCCACCTGCTGGCGGTGCCAATCAGAAAACGGGGACACAATACATGTATTCTGGGGATGTGTAAAGATCCAAGAATTTTGGTTGGGGGTTCAGAACTTTATGTGTGAGGTGTTGAACACTGATCTTTCATTTAGCCCCAGACTCTGTATCCTAGGTGTTGGGTCAACACTTACCATAGAGAACAAATATTTAAAAAGTTGGGTCCTAGCCGGAGTTATGATTGGTCGGAAAATCATCCTCAGGGAATGGAAGTCGGCTGGGGCACCCTCATTTAGGGAATGGTGCAGAGAGATGGTCGAGGTGGCAGCTTTGAGGAGATGTTCTTTAGAAGGCTGGGGAAATGGAATTTGTTCATCAGAAAGTGGGGGGGTTATTTGGCTTTTTTGGAAGGTTCTCGGGGAGTGGCTGTGGAGAGGGATTTGTAGTTTAATTGGGTTTCTGTTTTATTGATTTTGTTTGAATGTATATCTTGTTTTTTACGTATTTTTTGTATAATAATCTGTTAAATATGATTAATGCTACATGCAGATCAGAGGTAATCATGTTATTGCGAGTAATGACGTGAAGTTTGATTTGAGGCTTATGCCAAAACCAACACACATTTGCATGATTTATGACCTATGAAGATTCATTTGACTGAATATTCCGGTATCTGCTTTGAAGAGCGCTATCCCAGAACAGGCACTATCCCAATACATAGGCACAACACAATACTTACCTATAATAAAATGTTGACAAAGCACATGTTGTAGCAGAATTAAGGAGCGTTTTACATTTATGACCAGAAGATGTCAATATATTTAACCATGTTGAAAACTTGCGTCTTTGTAGAGAGTAATTCCTGTATCAACATGTTGTCGTAAAAGCCCCAAGCTTCAGAAGGCTTATTTTCGATTACTAATAAAATTAATAGTTGCAATGACCCAAGGAATGTGTCTCCCTTACCTCCCAAAGTTGCAAAAGACCTCTAAAGAACAGAAAACACATTATGTGATTGGAAATAATAGTAAATACACTATTATTTAATTGGATTATTTGATGTATAGTGCCAAATTTTAGTGGGTTACTTCCCGACATACAAACTGAATAAAATTCAGTTCAGTATGAGCCATGAAAGCTGAGGGTAAACTTGTTGAACACAAATGACGAACACCAATGATAATTCGCTTAAAAGATATTAACTACACTGGTGGCCAAAAGTTTGGAATAATGTACAGATTTAGCTCTTTTGGAAAGAAATTGGGTATTCAACTGATCACAATGTATAGTCAGGACTTTAATAACGTGAAAAATTACTATTACAATTTGAAAAAAAAATAAAAAAAAAAAGATCCATAACACTTTTTACAATTATTTGTTGTCCAATGTCTGTGATTCTTTGCCCACTCAAACCTTTTCTTTTTGTTTTTCTGTTTCAAAAGTGACTTTGCAGTTCTTTCCATAAGGTCTGCACCCCTGAGTCTTCTCTTTACTGTTGTACATGAAACTGGTGTTGAGTGGGTAGAATTCAATGAAGCTGTCAGCTGAGGACATGTGAGGTGTCTATTTCTCAAACTAGAGACTCTGATGTACTTATCCTCGTTTAGTTGTACATCTGGGCCTTCCACATCTCTTTCTGTCCTTGTTAGAGCCAGTTGTCCTTTGTCTCTGAAGACTGTAGTGTACACCTTTGTATGAAATCATCAGTTTTTTGGAAATTTCAAGCATTGTATAGCCTTCATTCCTCAAAACAATGATTGACTGATGAGTTTCTAGAGAAAGCTGTTGCCTTCTGGCCGTTTTTGTCCTAATATTGACCTTAAGACATGCCAGTCTATTGCATACTGTGGCAACTCAAAAACAAACACAAAGACAATGTTAAGCTTCATTTAATGAACCAAATAGCTTTCAACTGTGTTTGATATAATGGCAAGTGATTTTCTAGTATCAAATTAGCAATTTAGCATGATTACTCAAGGATAAGGTGTTGGAGTGATGGCTGCTGGAAATGGGGCTTGTCTAGATTTGATCAAAAATTACTTTTTTGAAATAGTGATGGTGCTGTTTTTTACATCAGTAATGTCCTGACTATATTTTGTGATCAGTTGCCACTTTGGTGAATTAAAATACCAATTTCCTTCCGAAACAGCTAAATCTGTGCATTATTCCAAACTTTTGGCCCCAGTGTAGATGGAGTCTAAAGCATCACAACACACACCACGAAACAGCTAAATCGATAAATCATAAAAGTTAATAAATGATTTTACGCTATTGTTTGATGGTTTTTAGATTATAATTATTATTTAATAAAAGGTTAGGTTATAGAAAGACCTTAAATGGTGTTTCTTGACTCAGAAATCTCAGTCATGACTGAAAGTCAAGGACATGTATGTCACCATATTGAAATGACCCAGCCAAACTGAGCTGTTATCTAATTTTAGTATTATTGATGCACAATAGCCCACCACTGGGTGTCAGAAGGACACAGCAACAAATTATACTTCCTTGTCCACAATCATGGTATCAGTGTCAAATATGCCTTCTTCATCCTGAAAGAGATCGGCTGTACAATGCAGTATGAGGCCAGAGACTCTCAGGACAAAATTAAATCTGTCATCAGATTCAGACATTATTCACCCTCATGTAATTCCAAACCTCTGTGTGAGGAACATACTGAAATTTAAGTTGTTATTCCATGAAAATGGCGCCTTCTAATGGTGTTTCATCATGAATGACTCTGGCTTTTCCTGACAAAGGCAAGCAAACTGCATTACAGTTCAGACTGGAAGAGCATGTCATTGACTGAACAAGCCTACTGAACAAATGTGCCCTTCACTGAATGAGTCACTTTTTTGAGTCTAAACAGGAATGTATTGGCACTGAACAAGATATCTCTTATTTATGAATGTGCTGAATGAACGAGGCTTATCATTCGTGAACAAGGATCTCCTGACAACGAAAGGAGGTGAGTCTACAGGGAGAAAACTTGGCAGAGCAGTGTAATAAAAAGTGTAGCATTAAGATTAATTTTTATCAATGTGCACATACAGAAGCATAATCCCCAGTTTATGAATGTGTAAAAATTACTGATGTACATAAACAATTGAAATGATGTTAATTACGAGTAGCCTGTTGGAAATTGCTACAAGTTACAAGCACATCTACTGTAGGTCCAAATGTAACAAAACTGGGTACTCGTCCCAGATCCAATGGGAGCAGGACAGCCAATGAACAGCACACATGAATGAAATGAAAGTTTTGCATGCTGTCTGTGCAACACATAGCCAGGAAACAAAGCAGGAAGATGAATACAGACAGACAGAATTGATTATTGATCTGTGTCTATTATAGTCTATTACTCGCATCTACAGCACAATTTTACTAGAAGAATGTGAACTCTCCATTTCCACTCCCTCACTGTATGATAATCAGGTACAGCAGATGAAAAAACAGCACACACGTATGTTTTTCTCTCGTGATGGAGACTTTTAATTGACTTCTATATATAAAGTAACTGTTTACAGACAAATGCTCAGCTGAGGCACTTCCAGAAAAGGTTCTTTTGGCACAGAAGACATTAACTGCTGTCAATGGACACTTCATTCAGATTGAGCTGAAAATACCACAAAAGTGCTGTTTGTGGGGTTAAAACACCCTGTTTGTGAAAGATTATTGGTGATTTGGGCTCATTTAAATTTCCATCAGGATCGTAGAATCAGGACAAACCCGGCATTTGACATGATTTATAACATTTTACAAATTACCATCATTGTAGCATGTGCTCTAATAAGACCCAACTGCCCTCAGCTGTTTTTGGGAGATTTGAACTTTCCACGAACGAATCACACAAACTGTCATTACAAACTGCTGTTTTTAATTTCTACAGCACAACTGTCATGACCGATATGAAGCCAAATACTGTATGATCTAACGATGATCTTATTTGAACAAGATAACCATGTAAGATCTAACGGGACAAATGGGACCCTATCTTTACCACCGGAGTGCATACTAGCTGTTTGTAAATAATGTGTCAGGCTGGCACCAGGATGTCTATGCCCAATAGGCACCATTTCTGGTAAAAGTCAAAGAACTCTGCAAGAACCAACGTCATAGAACTCTCTCAAAAAAGCTGAAATCTACACCTGAATATCACCACATGTGATCAATTGCAAATCGCCTTTGCATTGTTTTACAAAGCTGAAATCTTCACCTGAATATCACCACAGTGTGATAAATTGTAAATCACCTTGCTGCCCCCTCTTCTCTCACTCCCCCTTCTCCGCTTCAACAGCTCAGGACCAATACAAAGACACAAGAATTATATGTAAAAATATAACAAATACCATGAAAACAAAGAATGCAACTGTATGTGTTTGATATCATTTAAGAGGTCTCTGTGCGACTGGTATAATGGTCTCTTTCCCATGTCAGTAAAACTAATGGTGACAAAGTTATAAGGTCTTTGCCAAATACTGCAATATTCTGGAGGTCTATCCCCCTCCTTGACCTACAGTTTAAATGATCTCCTGTATGTTAATAAGGTTAAATCCCAGGAAGTCAAATTCTCATTGTTCAAAGGATAATACCATTTGGTACATAATGTTTTCTGTCTGGATATTTAAGGAAGATTGGCAAAGAGCTCAAGGAGTCTGTAGTCAGATATCCAACACAATTGCTGTGTGTAGTTTTCCATTGCCAGGTATGTTTCTTTGACTTGTCTTTTATTTTTAGGAATGTTTGTTTATTCTGATCATGTGTGAAATTGGCTTTGATTGATTTTGTAACTTATGTTTTAAATCCTACCTGGCAAATACATTTTTACTTTTTTATTTATTCTGTATTCCTCCGAAATCACCGGTAGATTCGAGGGATGCCTTTTGTTACCGCAAACTTATGTCCAGGATAATGATCATTACTGGAGCTTATGAATAGGAGAAAACCATGTAAGACAACCAGTCACTGCTTATCACTGTCTTAGCAAGTTGTATGAAACGTGACTAAATAAAACTATCATTTGGTTATGAGCAAGCAGTAGGCGGACGAACCAGATGATAATTAGTAAACCCTGCAACCACTGACTATGAACGGGACTGGCGATTTTGTGTTCGTGAGATCTATGTAATTAATCGGCCGGCATATGACTCTGAGTGACAATCGGGACCTGAATGAAAGGATAATGAAAGTTAGGATGATTCAATTGATAAAGTACAAATTAATAAGCATTTTTGGTTCAGCGCTCAGAAAAGACAGAACAACGAAGAAACCTTCAGGGGCCATTCTACTGGAATCCAACATCGAACTAATAGTTTGGTTATACCCCTTTTTTTAACAATATGTAAACAAAAATAATGTAAAACTTCTCAAATTATGCCTTGGCGTTTATTTTGAATGCAGTAGGTAACTTGTTCAATCTAAATCGGCTGTTATTAAGGTTGAATATAGAAGTCAAATATTATTATTTACTGTGCATGAACTAATAATTTAAGCATGTCTGATGGTAGTTTCCAATTATTTAAATCATTAGCAACCTAATTGTGAGTTGATGGATAAATTAGGTGCATGCCTGGCTAAATAGATGAGTCTTTAGTCTAGACTTAAACTGAGTGAGAGTGTCTGCGTCCCGAACAGTGTTAGGGAGACTATTCCATAGTTTTGGAGCCAAATAGGAAAATTTGTGGATTTTGTGGATTTTGATATTCTAGGAACTATTAACAGGCCAGAATTTTGTGATCGTGATGAACTTGATGGAATATAGCATGGTAGAAGATCACTTAAGTACTGTGGAGCTAGACCATTCAAAGCTTTATACTGTATGTAGTTTACAAAATGTTAAAATGAATACAAAATTTAACAGGTAGCCAATATAATGACAATAAATTGGGGCTAACATGATTATATTTTTTGGTTCTAGTCAGCACTCTGGCAGATGCATTTTGAACCAATTGAAGTTTATTTAGTGAACTTGCAGTACACCCTCCCAGTAATGCATTACAAAAATCTAGAAATTTGATTTTCAAAGGACAGATTGGTATCAAATATAACACCTAAGTTCTTTGCTGTAGAAGATGACGTAACAGTACATCGATCGAGAATCAAATTATATTTTAGTGGCTTATTTTTTAGAGGTTTTTGGTCCAATAATTAGTACCTCTGTTTTGTTGGAATTGAGCTGAAGGAAATTTCTGGCCATCCAATCTTTGATTTAATTGATACACTCTGCTAATTTGGAGAATTGTGAAATTTCATTGGTTTTAGAAGTAATATAAAGTTGGGTATCATCAGCATAACAGTGGAAACTTATTCCACGATTCCTGATAATATCTCCCAGGTGAAGCACATACTGTATAAGGAGAAAAGCAGAGGCCCTAAAACTGATCCCTGTGGCACTATATACTTTTGTTTGATTTGAAAATTCCTTGTTTACACACAAAGTGGTAGCGGTCTGATAAATAGAACCTGAACCATGCTAATGCTAATGCATGTCCACTAATGCTAACATAATTCTCCAGCCTATTGAAGAGAATGTCGTGATCTATGGTGTTGAAGGCAGCACTAAGATCTAAAAGCACTAGAAAAGAAATGCAGCCGCGATCAGATGATAAGAGCAAGTCATATGAAACTGATAAGTGCAGTCTCTGTACTGTGATGGGGCCTAAATTCTGACTAAAATTGTTCATATATTCCATTTCTCTGTAGAAATGAACATAGTTGAGAGGACACTACATTTTCTAGTATTTTCGACATAAATTTGAAATCGGTCTATAATTAGCCAGTTTGCCAGGATCAAGCTGTGGCTTCTTAATAAGCGGTTTGATAACTGCCATTTTAAAGTTTCTTGAGACATGTCCTAAGGATAGTGAGGAATTAATAATATTAAGAAGAGGTTCTGAGATTACAGGGAATACCTCTTTTAAGAGCTTAGTTCATATTGGATCTAACATACATGTTGTGGCTTTTGATTTTTCTTTTATAAGGATTGAAGTTGCTCATGAGGAAAATTATGAGACACTGTTTTCTGAGGTGCTGTGACAGTTGATTGCATAATTCCAATTTTATTTCATCAGTAAAGGAATTCATGAAGTCATTACTATTGTGCTGTGACGGAATATCTGGTTCAGTCGAGGCTTTATTCCTAACCAATTTAGCCACAGTACTGAAAAAACACCTAGGATTGTTGTGGTTATTTTCTCTGAGTTTGCTAAAATATGCTGACCTTGCAGCTTTTAGTGCCTGTCTGTGACTACAGACACTGTTCTTCCATGCACCGCGAAATACCTCTAGTTTTGTATTCTTCCACTTGTGCTCCATTTTCCGAGCTGCTCTCTTAATGGCATGAGTGTGATCATTGTACCATGGTGCAGGGATTTTTTTCTTTAATTTTGTTTAATCGAAGGGGGGCGACACTATCAAGTGTGCTAGAGAAGACTGTATTTATATTTTCTGTTATTACATCAATTTCTTCTATACTTTTTGGCTTATTGAGTATGTGAGGCAATTCTGGAAGATAATTAGTGAAGCTATCTTTAGTGATCGAAAGAATAGTTCTACCTGAACAATAGCATGGTGTAGATTGAGCGACATTAGCTGATCGCAGCAAACAAGAGATGAGATAATGATGTGAGATGTTATCGTTCTGCGATAGAATTTCTATAATATCAACATCAACTCCATATGACAGAATTAAATTTAGCATATGATTATGGCGATAAGTTGGTCCTGTCACATTTTGTCTGACTGCAAGAGAGTTGAGAATATCAATAAATGCTAATCCCAATTTGTCATTTTCATTATCTATGTGAATGTTGAAATCACCAACAATTAAAGCTCTATCTACAGTAACTACTAGATCTGATAGAACATTAGCAAATTCACTAAGGAAATCAGAATAAGGCCCAGGTGATCTATATACTGTAACAAGGGCAAAAGATGACAGAGATTTTTTATTTATATCTGATGGTGTCACATTAAGCATTATTACTTCAAAAGACTTAAACTTATATCCAGTCCTCTGAGTAACACCAAAAACTTCACTGTAAATTGCAGCAACACCTCCTCCTTGACCATTCAGATGAGGCTCATGTTTGTAACAATAACCTGGGGGAGTAGATTCATTTAAACTAATTATCTGTAATAATTTAATTTACAATTAGTGCTTTGGTTGAAAGAGATCTAATGTTTAGTAGCCCTACCTTTATATAATGTTTATCTTCAATTTTATTTTATTTTTTCAAGTTGGGCTGTAATCAAATTTTTCCTAAATTATTTAGTGAGGGTTTTGTGTTTGATAATTTGGGGAACAGACAGTCTCTATATGATATCTAGGTGATACAGATTGTATGTGTTGTAGTTTGTGACCTATGTGACATTTCAAGGCAGCAAGCAGACATTCGGATTAACCAGTTTGTCTGCTTCCTGATCTGTGACTCAGATAGTCAAATACTATCACTATTAAGACTATGAGCCAAATTACTAGAGAGGAGAGCGGCACCTTCCCTGGAGGGATCGAGTCCGTCTCTCATTAGCAGGTCAGGTCTACCCCAAAAACTCTTCCAACTGTCTATAAATCCTATGCTATTCTCTGCAGGCTTTAGAAGTGTGTTAAGCGTGCAAGGATGTGTTTATTCATTAACCTTTTACTTGTCTGACATAACCAAACAGGCCTACTGAATCAAGTTCGATAGTTCAGAAAGAATCTATATTAATTTCTTCACTGTAAACCAGGAGCCTTCATCCGTTTTCAGGCCAAGAACCCATTGGTGGGTAGAGAGACGGAGCAGAGATGCCCTGTTGCATATTGTATAAAATTGAGTGATGGGTTTTATGTTTTGGGTTTTGAAATTCAGACCTCTTTTGGCAATAAATCTGTCATGCTCTGTCATTGACATGTAAATAATATTGCATGTTTTTCTTCATATTTACATTTACAGTTATGCATTTGGCAGATGCTTTTATGCAAAGTTACTTACAGTGTATTCAAGTATACATGTACATTTTATCAGTGAGTTATCTTTATTTTATAAAACAAATAGCTCTAAAGTTGAACATCCAATGACCCAGCCTATATGCTTTTTGTTAAACATGGCAAAGGGGGTAGAGGACTAAGACCATTAAACACAACCAAATGTGATTTTCACAAATCATGCTCTTCATTGAAATGAAGTGATTTTTCATGAATCCAAATAAGGATGATGTCAACTTAATTCACAAATCACAAAGAATGACATGCAATATTATTCAAATGAATTGCATTTTAAATTGTTCTGATCTGATGGTTATTTCCCTTTAAATCTGCACATAACTGGCACTTAACATAACATGTCAACAAACATGAAATAATGACTTGCCCCCATTTTTGCGCTTATTTGCAAAGAAAAAAACAAACAAGAAAAACAGCTGAAAATAATGAAAACATCGGGTAGAGAGATGTGGGTGATTATTTTTTGTCTCCTCTTGCACTCTTTCTATATTTCAAGCTCTAGCTCTTACTCTAATATCCCGTATGCCACCTGTTAGATATTGTGAGAAGATGTGTTACAACCCCGCAACAAAAAAGAAGAGGATGTGAGCATAGTTATCAAAGAAGTATCATTTTATTTAGACAAAATGGAGCCAAGAGAAGAAGAGACTCTCCAACTAGGTGAGAGGAAGCAGGTTAAGTAGGCTGGGGGCCTGCACGCCAGTGTTCGCAATTACTCATCAGTCCAGGAATCATCTGCAAACACTGTGTCATGAGTAGTTGCTGAGATGAGATGGGAGATGTAGGATCTATTTGCAGGCTTTTAATAAAAACGATGAGAGTGAAACAAACAAACAGGAACTCAAAACAACAACAAACAAGAACTGATAAAGGAATGCAAAAAATAGAGGGTATATATTCAAACAAGGCCTAATGAGGGAATGAAAAACAGGTGAGAACAATAAGGAACAGATGGCAGTGATGAAGGCAGAGCATACTGGGAAACATAGTCTGGGGGAAACACTTCAAAATAAGAGTCCTAGGAAACACGAGGGAGACAGACTGTGACATAACCCCCCTTTTAAGGGGCAACTCCTGGCACCCCAAAGATGGCTGAAGAGGGCAGGAAGATACAGATGAGGAAGGGGACCCGGAAGATGACCAGGTGGCCAGGGAGGAGACCCCAGGGTAAGGACTGGGTCCGGAGGTCTGGGGGGGCCATCTCAGGGAGGTGGCCACAGGGCAGGGATGGGGTCAGGAGGCCTGGGAGGCAGCCACAGGGCAGGGATGGGGTCAGGCGGCAGAGCCACTGGAGGAGGAGCGGGCGGAACTGCTGGAAGAGAAGTCTCTGCAGGAGCGGGCGGAACTGCTGGAGGAGGAGTCTCTGGGGGAGCAGGCGGAACCGCTGGAAGAGGAGTCTCTGGGTGAGGCTCGACAAAGGCAGGGAGAGCCTGGAGAGGCTCGAGGGGCGGGGCCATGGAAAGCAGAGCCATTGGAGGCTCGAGAGGTGAAGCCATGGAAGGTGGAGCTGTGGGAGGCTCGAGGGGCGAAGCCATTGAAGGTGGAGCCGTGGGAGGCTCGAGGGGCAAAGCCATGGAAGGCAGAGCCGTGGGAGGCTCGACGAGAGCTGGCAGTAACTGGGAACAGACCTCTGTGATCGGGAGCACTGGCAGTGACTGGGGAATGACCTCCGTGGTCGTGAGCACTGGCAGCAACTGGGGAACGACCTCCATGGTTGTGAGCACTGGCAGCGACTGGGGAACGACCTCCATGGTCATGAAAATGGGCAGAGACTGGGGAGAAGGTGTCCTTTTCCTTCTCCTCCTTTTCCGGACAGCTAGGAACGTAGTCATGGGGGCTCATCTCTGCCTGTGCTCTCAACCACGGAGGTCAGTTCCCAGTCACTAACGGCTCCTTGCTCCAAGCCGCCCACAGCACCGCCTTCCACGGTTCCGCCCCTCATGCATCTCCTGGCTCTGCCTTCCACGACTCCGCCTTTCGAGCCTTCCACGGCTCTGCCTTTATTTGCTCCACCCATTGAGCCTTCCACAGCTCCGCCTTCATTGGCAACGCCCATTGAGCCTCTCCCGGCTCCGCCTGCCTTCGTCAAACCTCCCTCAGCTCCACCTGCCTTCATCGAGCCTCCCTCGGCTCCACCCTCAGAATCTTCCATGGCTCTGCCCTCACCCCCTGAAACCCCACCTCCTATGGTTCAGCCCGCTCCGCCACTATCTCCACCTCCTGAGTCTCAAATCCCCGATCATCCTGTGGCTCTGCCTGCTCCACCTCCAGTTCATCCTCTTGAGACCCAAATCTCCATCCTCCTGTGGCTCCGCCCAACCCCATTCCGGTTCCTCCTCCTAAGTGTCCAGTTTTTGATCCTGCAGCAGCTCCACCTCCTGACTCTCAAATGCCGGCTCTTCCTGCGGCTCCACCCGCTTTTCATCCTGAGACTCCGACTACTCCGCCTGCTCCGGACCCAGCTCTGTCATTGGGATCTCAAGTCCCTACCCCTGCTGCTCTGCCCCCTAAGTTTCCACCTCCTGCGGCCAAACCGCCAGACCCTGTTCACTTCCTAGAGCTGCCTTCCAAACCTCCTGAACCTGTTCCTGCTCTGTGGTTGCCTCCCAGGCCTTCTGACCCTGTTCCCGCTCTGTGGCCACCTCCTGACCCTGTCCCTGCTCTGTGGCCACCTCCCAGGCCTCCTGATCCTGTCCCTGCTCTGTGGCCGCCTCCCAGGCCTCCTGAACCTGTCCCTGCTCTATGGCCATCTCCCTGGTCTCCTCATAATCCACAGACTCCTCCCCGGATCGTCCGTCAATTCCTCCTGATTGTCTTCCTGGATCCTCACCTGTCATCTATGTCCTCCTGCCCTCCTCCATCTTTGGGCGCCAGGAGTCACACTTTAAGGGGGAGGGAGGTACTGCCACAGATCCACCGGACTCCCTCTCCCTCACTCCACACAGCGCTCACTCTCCCCTGAGTTGATTACACGCACCTGCACGTCACTTGTCTGTTCTCATCTATGTACACCCTAAAACTACGGACTCCTTACCCACCTCAATACTTACCAGTTTGTTTACCTACCTAGTTATTTGTCCCCATTGTCTGAGTTTGGTGTATGTTTCATCCTCCATGTATTCCTCCAGCCATTTGACTCTCCCATTGTTTGTCATGATTCCTACAAGGACCAAAAGACTGTTGTGAGTTTTCTGATCATCTGCACTTTGTTAATTACCCTGTTTGGAGTTTACTCACCTGCTGTTCGTGTCATACCTGTGCTTGGATTACCTCACCTATTTATTTCACCTCTCATACCTTTCCTTGTCAATAAACCCTGCGATTCAGTCCATCCCTCTGCCTCTGAGAGTTCGTACTCTGACAATTCTTCAAAAAATGTTTGTTTGTGTTCTGCAGAAGTCATACACATTGGAGATGGCATGAGGGTGAGTAAATGATGAAAGAATTTTCATTTTTGGGTGAACTATCCCTTCAATATTGACATATGAAGACAAATTAAGTATAGATATCTATATATTATATAGATGTTTGGAGCTAAAACCAATACAGACACCAAATGAAACTGAACTGAATAGTTCATCCAAAAATGAAAATTCTGTTATCATTTACTCAACTTCATGGCATTCCAAACTTGCATGACATTCTTTCCTCTTTACTCCTAAAGAGATGTTTTACAATCTACAATACTAGAACTAAAATTCAAGCTGTTATTCGCATAATATTTTCCCCTCCACCGCAGCTTCCAAATCTCATTTGTTCTTGTGTTCATTTAGAAAATGCCACCTTTAAAGTTCATTATTGACAACAAACTCCATTCAATCTCTATGTAGCAAGTTTGAAAAATGCAACTGCAAATTAGATTTGAGAGCAATGGTGGAGAGGAAGATTATCAGTGTACAACGACTTGAATTTTAAAGGTATCGTATGGTTTCAGAAGACTTTGAATATAGAGCACAAGTCATGTGGACTACTTTAAAACACTTTTTTGGAGCTTTCTGCTATAAATCACCCTCCACTTTAATTAGCTTAGACATTCCTCTTTTGTGCTCCACTGAAGAAAGGTTAGTTCAAACATGTTTTTAGCTGTAGACCAGAATATGTAATACAAATACACACACACACACACACACACACACACACACACACACACTAATATTCAGTGGGCCTGGTCTGTGCCATCTGCCAGTCTGCTGAGTTCCTGAAACGTGACTTTATGGAGGGATTATCTCTTTAGGCATATGGGCAGGCAGTGCCCACTCTCACAGTGCCAGCTCAAGTACCTAGCAATCTTCCCATGTCTCAATCTCACCCTTGTACAGTTGCCAGCCCTGTTACCAGGAACCTCCCCCATTCTCACCGTATCTGCCTGTGCCAACACCATGCCAGTCTCTGTGCCTGCTCAACTGCAGTGCCAGGGTCATACCTGTGTTTGCTGTAATCCAGACAGTGAATACGGATGCCACTCTACTAGATACTGATGTGTGAACTCATGTGCGAAGGACTTACCAAACCTGTCAAGAACATGTCCATGTCATATTTCATTCCATAAGGCCTACTGTATAAAGCCTATTTTTGGGAGATTAATGTTTAGCATCATTGTGACCTTACTAGTATTATTTTTTTTAATTAATCAGCAGAGATGGGTCTCTGGAGAACAGGCTCTATAGCCTCTCACAAAAAACACAATACTGTGCTCAAATACAGCTGGACTGAGCACAAGAGAAATCAGGGAGCCGGAGACATGGTTTTCAACATTTGAAACTACGTTTTTCACACAGCATCCTAAAGCCTGGCATTTAGGGTGCAAGATGCTGAAAACTGCAACTAAAGTTAGACACCCCAAAAGCGTCTGTCTGATGTAGTCAGAATATCCTGTAAGACATTGATGAACTCAATTGCAAAATGGATTGCTGTCTAGATCAGGCCAATAATACTTATTGGCTAATGTACTATCATGTCCAATTAGTGCCATTTTCTCTGAGGAGGCAATGGAGAAAGAAAAAAATTTGGATGAGAAAACTAATCGTCTGTACATAAAGTATTATGAAATGTGAGCTCAAATAATGTTTATAGCAGTCATATTTCTAAAATTACACTGTCCAACAACTACACCAGCTGATAAAGTTTTAGAAGGAGGCAGCATCTCTTACGCCTCCAGATCTCATTGAGCTCCTAAAGCATGGCATGAATGTGAGTGGTGCAACTGCAGAATTTACGAGATAAGTCACGTGAGAGGAGGCAATGTCTCCACTTAGATTTGATCGGTCGCAACCCTGTCATTCATTAGTCAATGCAATAACACCTAGTCTGCCTTTCAGCTCACAGCGGATCCACGGATCGCAGTGAAAGGAGCAAACTTGTGTGAGCAGGGGGATGAGTAAACAACTAACCAACATGGACAACACCACTTCTGGTCACGTCAGAATCGAAAATAACTTGAAATAGAACATGAAATGGTCTGTAAATGAGCCATTAGACAGCACTCCTCTTCATTTAAAGGTGCGTCTCCGGGCCATCATGGACACCTCACCAAGGAGTAAATGATCCGAAAATAAAGTGGCTAATAAAAATAATAGCCCAACAGCAATTAATATTAAAAGATTAATGAAATATGCTAGTTGCTGTGTAATTGTAAGTATTATTTTTGAAGCTATTTGTTTTTTTGTTTTGATTTTTTTTGAATGCATAAACATACGTTTTTTTTATTGGTTTAATAAATGGTCTGTTAATATGAGCATACAATGTAAATAACCCTTATTTATTTAAATAGATTTGTTTTTAGTTCATTATATTAGTATAACATTAAGAGCCACAAGATATGTGTTTTTACTATTACTATATTACCATTTATAAGTTATTTCGCCTATCTGTACTTTTATTTTGAAGTGCAATTCCTCCAGAGAATGGCAGTGAACAGTAAACATCTCTCAGAGAATGGCAGTGAACCGTAAGCATCTCTCATTCAGAAGTTACAAATGTTTTTGTGTTGTTTTCTTGTCTGATTTAGTCACAGTATTAAAAAACATCTGTGATGATCCCATCTGTATGAATGTAAGAGCTGCTTTTAATTCCTGAAGAAGGTTTTTGTCGCATCTCACAGCGCAGCACAATGAAGGTATATGGAATATTGGTCACAAACATGGCGGCATGGTCATACAGTGACGTCACATGAAACAGGTCAATAAGACTGTGTGTTTAATAGTGTACATTAAAAGGTATTCCAAATCCCTTCCCTTAAAGAAATCTGATATATGGCCATAAATATTTAAACTATTGTTCATTCATATATTTGGTCATACATATTTAAATTCTGCTTTTATTTGGGAAAATATATGTTACATATTAGAGCCGGGCGATAGGGTTGCAAAAAATATTTCTTGATACTTTTCATCTTATTTACAGTATTCAGTATATATCTTGATTATTATGTATTTTTTCTGAAATGGCATTAAACATTTTTTATTTAATCAAAGGAGCCTTGATTTCAACCAAACAGCCATTATAGCAAATAATACTCAAAATATTTAATGCATGAAATAAAAGTGTAATAATAATGAAGGCATGTTCCCTTTCAAAAAGGTAACTTTGACAATACGTCAGAAGATGCCACTAAAGGAGCTCCCTTAAGGGTGCGCGACTTTGAAACCCTATACCATCCCACAACTGTTCACTAACAGTACTGTTCACTAACAGTACTCATTGAGACTGATTGCGGTCAATGGAGTGCATGAAACTCATGACGCACGGCTTTAGTGGCTCGCTTTCGTTCTGAAAACCGAAAGGAACTCCTCTCTCCTGGTTGCTCCTCTACAGCTCCTGAGGGTCCGTATGAGTAAGACGTGAGAGGAGGGTATATAGAGTGCTGAGATTAAAGGAGAGTTTGTTGCACACTCAAGCCACACATGCCTAATTTTTCTCAGTATTAAGCAGTTGCCTGTTCAGTTTGACGCTGTATATCGTGTAGGCTGAGTCAAGCTGACACAGCACTCACTGACATTGATTGTGTTCATATTGACACATTAGACTCAACACGCTTTGCTCTCTGCAAACACTTTCATTCTGAAAGCCGAAGCCACTCCCCTCTTCTCCCGGTAACATTCCACGTTGGCTCCCGAGGGACCATATGAGTAAGATGCGAAAGGATGGGATATAGAGCGTGGAGATTTTAGGAGGGTTTTTCGCTGACTCAAGCCTTATGTGCCTCCTTTTTTTATATGAAGGAGCTTCACCTGAATGTGATGATCGGCGCCTTAAAATAAGTGCATATATGATACAATCTTGTTCGGTTTAGATGAAAGGGTTGCTCACTGGGCTTTCATTAGTGAAACATGCTTTTTTTTTTAGCCGGGGATAGGAAACGGTACAAAGCATCCTCTGAGAATGAGTTGCTTTTGGTTTTCGTTTGAGCCTTAAGAACAGGGTTAACTGGATAAAGAGAGTGTTGGTGCTGAGTTAGTAAGTTTCTTTTCCTAAGACTGAAACTTGACTAGGTTGCCATGACGGCACACATGACCGACTAACCCGTTCAGTCCACTCTTCTATTAAGCTTGACAAGGTTCAAGCCGGAGCAAGACCTACCATTTGCGGTGCTTGTAAAAAGTGCAATGCCATGAATTGGCAATCTCTGCGCAGGAAGTTGGAAGGTCTGTGGATGGCCTGGTGTCAGTAGAATGGCTAAAATTGTCAGAAATCCACTTCTTGCATTTCCCACCATTGTGAGCAGGGAACGAGAGTGTGATATCTCTGTAGTAACACAGGATGGTACGTTGGTCTGGTCAGTTGACCAGAGAATTTCCATGTCACAACTCAAACTTAAATTGTCATTGTGAGGTTTGTATGCTGGATAGACCTTGTGAAGTGTTTTTTCCCCACATTCCAGGATAATGCTCTCACTTTCTCTGTCATTTTATGCCAGGAACGAGAACATTATTTTTAAGGATGTGCGAGACTAGTCGACTAAACGGTTTTGATGCTGCTAGTCGACACAGGAATTACTAGTCAGTTAATATTTCCCCCCATTGAGCTGATCATCATTTTTACACATTTACGTTTGGCTTTATATTTTTACAGAGGCTGTGCTTAAATTACTGTAATATTAATGTTACATATTTTAAATAGAATTAATAATACATATATTATTTGAAAAAGAGGATATCTGGAGCAGATACAAAGTTTCATTTCACCTCAGGCTGCGCGTGCTTCTTCCCTCTCTCACTCGTGGCACGCGCAGGAAAATGTCCTCTCGCTAGACAAGAAAACTCAGCAAAGTAGTTATGAAATCACTTCGGTGGTGGTGCAGGAATCAGATTTCAAAATGTTTGAAAGTCCCTATGGATGTTTTCACATTTTTGTCTTCTTTACATCTGTGCATGCTTGTATGTTATTTTTCCGTTGTGCAGGCTTTTTAAAGTGCAGGATAGCAGCCTCTGGTGAGTCAAGTCCCGTCTTTCAAAACTTTTAAATTCCTTGGGGTCCACATCACTGAGGACTTCACCTGGAGCCAGAAAACCACCTCCTTGGTTAAGAAAGCCCAACAACAGCTCCACTTCCTTAGGAGACTAAAGAAGGCTGGTATGTGCAACACCATCCTGACAAACTTCTACAGGTGTGTGGTGGAGAGCATTCTGACCAGTAACACTGTGTGGTTTGGAAGCTGCTCTCCTGCTGGCAGGAAGGCACTACAGAGGGTAGTGAAGACTGCTCAGAACATCATGGGTCCAGTCTTCCCTCTGTGATGGACATCCACACAGTGATGTGCTTAAGAGCGCAACAAACATTGTGAAGGACAGCTCTCATCCCTCCACTGGACTGTTCTGCCCATTACCATCTGGAAGAAAGCTCAGGAGGATCCGAGCATGGACCACAATACTGAGAAACAGTTTCTTCCCCCAGGCAATCAGGCTACTGAACTGCACTGCCTGAAGCCCTCCGCCCCCTACCATCTCCCACACACTCACAAACACACACACACTGGGAATCATCTGCTACCTTATATATACACTGGCGGCCAAAAGTTTGGAATAATGTACAGATTTTGCTCTTATGGAAAGAATTTGGTACTTTTTATTCACCAAAGTGGCATTCAACTGATCACAATGTATAGTCAGGACATTAATAACATGAAAAATTACTATTACATTGAAAAAAAAAAATAAATAAATAAAAATAAATCAGAACTTCTTAAACTACTTCAAAGAGTTCTCATCAAAAAATGTTCTATGACATTCTAGGTGTCAGTTTGTCCAGATACTCAGGTGACATTTCACCCCACGCTTCCTGTAGCACTTGCCATAGATGTGGCTGTCTTGTCGGGCACTTCTCACGCACCTTACAGTCTAGCTGATCCCACAAAAGCTCAATGGGGTTAAGATCCATAACACTCTTTTCCAATTATCTGTTGTCCAATGTCTGTGTTTCTTTGCACACTCTAACCTTTTCTCTTTTGTTCTGTTTCAAAAGTGGCTTTTTCTTTGCAATTCTTCCCATAAGGCCTGCACCCCTGAGTCTTCTCTTTACTGTTGTACATGAAACTGGTGTTGAGCGGGTAGAATTCAATGAAGCTGTCAGCTGAGGACATGTGAGGCGTCTATTTCTCAAACTAGAGACTCTGATGTACTTATCCTCGATTAGTTGTGCATCTGGCCTTCCACATCTCTTTCTGTCCTTGTTAGAGCCAGTTTTTATTTTATTTAATTTTTTTTGGCAATTTCAAGCATTGTATGGCTGCTGGAAATGGGGCCTGTCTAGATTTGATCAAAAACGATTTTTTCAAATAGTGATGGTGCTGTTTTTTTACGTCAGTAATGCCCTGACTATACTTTGTGATCAGTTGAATGCCACTTTGATGAATAAAATACCAATTTCCTTCCGAAACAGCAAATTCTGTACATTATTCCAAACTTTTGTCTGCCAGTGCATACATATACTGTATATATTTATATATATATATATATATATATATATATATATATATATAATATATTATTCCTTATCTATTAGGTGTCTATAAGAGTTTCTTCCGTTCTTTCCTTAGGATAATATGAAGGTTTCTTTACTGCTTTTTTTTTACAGCTTATAGGTGTCTTTCCCAAACTTTATTGTTCCCTTCCAAAGGATCCTGCAGATACCAGGTATAATTCTTGTACCTCTTATAGATGTGTTTGTTTATTTAACATTCTGTGGCAGCGGGGGCGTGGTCGAAGGCCTGTCCGGAGAGAGAGAAAGTGGTAAGGGCCCTTACACCTGAGCTAAATTATGTCTAACACCTATCTCTAATTCCAGTGAGCTGGGGAGAGCAGCATATAAACAGCCACGCCACCGTCAGAAGGAGAGAGAGAGCGACACATCAGTCCAGTGTTGGCGTGTTTCCTGAACGTCAGAGAACTGCATGTCTTTTAAGAAGTTTATGTTTACGGAGAGTTTTGTTATTGGTAAAGCTACCTGAGTGAGCCCAGAAAAACACTAGGAAGCTGTGCAGAAGACAGAGAATAAAAGCCTTACTTTGACGGTGTCTGTGCTTCCCGACTCGTCCTTTCCTGTATAACCTTCACACATTCCTTCCACAGTATTCTGTTTTCTCATCAAACTTTCGCAGGTGTCTTTTGCCCCCAACTGGCATCAACAGGTATCGTTTCACTTCTTAGCAGATATGTTGGCATATTTCTTTTATAAATATAAATGAGTGCTTCCCACTGCATTTGCAGTCATTGGCGGATGTCTTAATGTTCCTTTCACAAGTGTGTCTGCTGATTTTTCTACTACCTCCTCCATAGTTGTCTCATGGTAAACTCCCTGCATTCTTTTAACTTAAGCAAGTAACCTTAATTCCAGCTACACCTGCATTGTAGCCAATGCAACAGTCACACAATGACTTGTCCAACTATCAGTTGGTTTATCACAGATTCTAGCATTCATCAAATCAGTTAGGTCAGCTGGATCTCTTTGATAACATATCCGACTTAATAAGCAGAAGGCACCCACACTCTCCCCCAGTGGTTAAGATAGGTATGGGAGCTGAAAACGCAGTAACCCCAAATTGGACACAAAGGGGACCACATTATTGACGCACACTCCGCACACTCACACATTTATAATAAACCATCACCCTCATGATGGATAGGTGATACCAGATTACTTAAATATCTCATTATAGCATGACAATCAAGTTAATCAGCTCTTTCCCCCTGAAGATTATAAGTGGGCATGTATTTGGCATGTATAAACTCTCACTCTGAACCCCAAAACCCTAGCAGAGCACATTCAAACACATTCGGTCTCCCCTTTTGAAGACAGCCCGGACTCTCCTGTCCAAATTTGTGGGCTTCTTCATTCACTTAGCAGCATGAGCACTACTGTATAAATGCCTCAAAACAACAGATCCATTGTAGATATATTCAGTTTTCCTCCCACAATTAAATGTATCTCTTACTTTCTTTAGTTTTTAGAAAAACTCAAATTAAACTTCCACTTAGCCCACCCAAGTGGACAATATTAATCAACTGATGCCAAGACAACAATTACGAACATCTAGATATATCCTTCTAAACTTATGCATACTGGTAAATCTTTACTCCAGTTTTTCCATGTCTGTCTTAAATATGAATGAACCTGTCTCACAACAAATAAACTATCAAGCTTGTATATCTCAGTTAGAGGTGCATCTTTGTGAGATCACCTGCCAAGTGGGCTCTTGGGCGACAATGGGGATGAGTCTCTCCGCGGGCATCCTTTTCAATGAGCTCCCTCATTTGGACCATTATGAGCTTTCATGTTTAATATGCATCATTGGCTCTGCGTTCTGAATTAAGCTGAGATCAACCATGCAAATTTAGACGTGGTCTTCCCATGACATAACTTGAGTTACAGTACATGATGGGCGTTGCTGCAGTGTTGCATCTTTTATCCCCACGGTTAATCCTATGGTTAATCAAATCTTTTAATCCCCCATGCCCCATGACAACCCTGCACAGCATTACATAAAACACGAAGGCCCCTACACACACGTCGCTGCGTGATGGCCTTCGTGGTTTTTTAATGCTGCACAGGGGTGTCATGGGGCATGGGTGATTCACAAATCCAGCTTATGCCAGCCCATCGTAGGTCTATCACACATGGTTATGAAATGCTGCAGCCACAGAGTTGTGTCTGTTATTCCCGCGGGTGTGCTCTCTGCTGGCATCGCCTCAGTGATTACCTACTCGGCTACCGCAGTAGCCACAGAAGTCCCCTCTGTAAGGTAATTCTGCTGCAGCAGCATTTTACCATGCTTCTGCTGAAGCCCTTTTGTCTATACTTCGCTGCCGTAATGAGCCCTGACTTTGCAACTGCAAGTCCCCTTCTCCTCCAACGCATATGTACTACCCTAGTGCCACAACTGTGAAATCCTCTCCTCGGGCAGTGTGTCTATATCTTGCGACTGTGGTATGATTTCTGCTTAACTGTCTCATGCCAACCCCTATGCTATTACAGCTGCAGTCCCAATCTCCTCCTATCCTTTTTTAATCTCCCTTATTCCCCTGTCCCTGGGCAGATCTTAATGTGAGGCTGCCTCTGCAAGTTGCAACTATACAGTCTGTCTTAGGCTTCTTGCCATTTTAATGGTGCTCCAGAGACCGGTCTTTATTCAGGGTTTCTCAGAGCTTGCATGGCTGGTCATCACCTAAATGCTCTCTTTAGGGGGAAGAATTAATGATACATCCATTTACAAGTGTTTTCCACAATCGCAGCCTCTACTTAATCAAAATTGAAATTAAGTTCCAAACGCAAGTTCGTGAGGACCTTGTTCATCTACACTCCTGGGCAAAACAAATGGCAAGCCCAAAATGGCAAAACATTAAGCTTTTAATGGTCTTAACAACAAATCATTGTTCAAGAAATTAGCAAGAATTGAACAAATAGATAATGTAACTTAGAATGGGATAGTTTTCCCTTTGATATCTTTAAATGTTGAAGCCTTGTGGGAAAACTTGTGGACAAATCTGGACTTGTTCTCAAGCCACTTGGTGGTATTTGCAGTGTGGGCAGGAGCATTGTCTTGTTGAAAAATAACATTTGGTCATTCCTTTTTAGAAAACACATTTTCAATTGTGGGAAGCAAGCCTTTCTGCAATATTATACTGTACTCCAAAGCATTAATTGACTTTTCACAGTGAAGCAGCTTACCAGTACCAGCAGCTGAAAAGGCTCCCCTCACCATGACACCTCTTCCTCCATGCTTCACTGTGGTAGAGGTGCATTCACTATTGTATTTCTCACTAGATATTCGAAGACACCTCTCTGTAGCATCACCATGCAACTCAAATCATGATTAATCACTCCACACAACTCTGCTGAACCACTCTGAACCAAACTTTCCACATTCTGCCAAAAGAATCATTTTGTCTTTGATGTTTTTCTGAGACAGCAATGGCTTTTTAACACATCTTCTAGACACAAAACCTGCATTAAATAACCTTCTGGTTGTTGTTCTTGACATGAATGAGTTTTGTTTTCTGAGGTCTTGATTTCTCCTGACAGTTTTTTTAGGCTTCCCCCCCCCCGTCTTTGAGAACTGTACATTTCAGCAGGTGGTCATCCCTGCATGAAGAGGCTTTGGGCCTTCCAGATCCTTTCTTTCTGGAAACATCACCTGTTGTTTCAAAGCATTGACCTATTCTCTTAATAGCTGTTAGAGAAATAGGGATTTTCTCTGCTTTTAGGGTCTTGTAAACTACAGAATAGCTACAGTTGGCCTGACACAGACCAGCTATATGGTTTTCTGACATCAACCCCTGCATGATATGTTTCTTTTTTTTTTTTTGAGCAGATTTTCTCACTCTACCTTGAGACTCACAACACTGCATTTTGTAGATCTCTCCCTGCTCTATCACTCCTGGTTCCAATTATGAGCTTGTTATCAGGCCTTTGATGGGCTGCATCAGATGTGGCACATCATCAACTAATGACTAATCTTTTATGAAACAATACATCCCAGAAGATGTTTTTGGAAATTTTTGCAAAACCAGACATGTTAGTTTAAATTTTATCTCAAACATTTTAATCATAATCATGATTTTACCTTTGCATACAAGAAGACTATATAAGTGAATTTCCCTGATTCCAGCTTTTTCCCCAAACAGTTTACTGCAGCAAAAGTTAATGTGCAAATGGTGGCACAGAAGTGTACCAGAAGTGCTCTTCCTGACCAATGATTTGTTGTGGAGACCATTAAAAGCTTAATGTTTTGCCATTTTGGGCTTGACCCATTTTTTTTTGCCCAGGAGTGTAGGCTTGCCAATCAAATCCCAAGGATACAAGCGGCTGTTTCTTCGCTCCGGTGACTATTCTTCTGGCACCCCTCCACCTGCCCTTACGAAACAAAAATATATGTGAATATATTGGAAAATATAATGTGATATATTAAATGATGCATTTTCATATATGGGAATCTAGTGCTTATATTTTTCAATATTCTGCAATATATGCATGAACCATGTATGACTATATATTGATACATATAAAAATATATATATAGCAATAACAAGACAAAAACTGTACTACTTTTTACATGTAATAGCTTTATTGAAACACTCAGATAATTTCTCTTTCATTAGGTAACACATGGGTTTACATACAGCATTAAATGTCTTAAAAATATATTCCCAATATGCCTACAAAGGTTCCCAATTATGTACAGATTCATGCAAATTAAGACATAAATGTAAATTCAGTGATAGATTTGCTTTCACATAGTATTTTTCACACATTAATATATATATATATATATATATATATATATATATATATATATATATATATATATATATATAAAAACTCAGCAAAAAAAGAAACGTCCTCTCACTTTCAACTGCTTTTATTTTCAGCAAATTTAACATATGAATATTTGTATGAACATAAAAAGATTCAACAACTAAGACATAAACTGAACAAGTTTCACAGACATGTGAATAACATAAATGGAATAATGTGTACCTGAATAAGGGGGGGGGGGGGGTAACAGTCAGTATCTGGTGTGGCCACCAGCTGCATTAAGTACTGCAGTGCATCTCCTCTTCATGGACTGCACCAGATTTGCCAGTTCTTGCTGTGAGATGTTACCCCACTCTTCCACCAAGGCACTTGCAATTTCCCAGACATTTCTGGGGGAAATAGCCCTAGCCCTCACCCTCCGATCCAACAGGTCCCAGACGTGCTCAATGGGATTGAGATCTGGGCTCTCCGCTGGCCACGGCAGAACACTGACATTCCTGTCTTGCAGGAAATCATGCACAGAACGAGCAGTATGGCTGGTGGCACTGTCATGCTGGAGGGTCATGTCAGGATGAGCCTGCAGGAAGTGTACCACATGAGGGAGGAGGATGTCTTCCTTGTAACGCACATTGTTGAGATTGCCTGCAATGACAACAAGCTCTGTCTGATGATGCTGTGACACACCGCCCCAGACCATGACGGACCCTCCACCTCCAAATTGATCCCGCTGCAGAGTACATGCCTCAGTGTAACGCTCATTCCTTTGATGATAAACGCGAGTCTGACCATCACCTCTGGTGAGACAAAACTGCGACTCGTCAGTGAAGAGCACTTTTTGCCAGTCCTGTCTGGTCCAGCGAAGGTGGGTTTGTGCCAATAGGCGACGTTATTGCTGGTGATGTCTGGTAAGGACCTGCCTTACAACAGGCTTACAAGCCCTCAGTCCAGCCTCTCTCAGCCTATTGCGGACCGTCTCAACACTGATGGAGGGATTGTGCATTCTTGGTGTAACACGGGCAGTTGTTGTTGCCATCCTGTACCTGTCCCGCATGTGTTGTTACACATGGTCTGCCACTACGAGGACGATCAGCTGTCCTTCCTGTCTCCCTGTAGCACTGTCTTAGGCGTCTCACAGTACAGACATTGCAATTTATTGCCCTGGCCACATCTGCAGTCCTCATGCCTCCATGCAAATGAGCAGGGACCATGGGCATCTTTCTTTTGGTGTTTTTCAGAGTCAGTAGAAAGGTCTCTTTAGTGTCCTAAGTTTTTATAACTGTGACCTTAATTGCCTACCGTCTGTAAGCTGTTAGTGTCTTAATGACCGTTCCACAGGTGCAGGTGCATGTTCATGAATTGTTTATGGTTCATTGAACAAGCATGGAAAACATTGTTTAAATGCTTTGAAATAAAGATATATAAAATTATTTGGATTTTTACAAAATTATCTTTAAAATACAGTGTCCTGAATAAGGTGTAAATGTATGTATACTCAATATAGATATATTTGTATCTATCTATATATATATATATATATATTTACATATATGGATATAGATTTCAGAAAACATTTTGCTCAGAATTGTGTACATATATTTCACATACATGTTCCCATATATATGTTAAAATATAGTGCATATATGTTCAAATGTATTTATACTCAATATGTATATATTTACAAATATATAATTACATAAATATTCATATATATGGATATATATTACAGTATATATTTCCTCAGAATTGTGTACATATATTGCTCATACATACAGTGCATCCGGAAAGTATTCACAGCACTTCACTTTTTCCACATTTTGTTATGTTACAGCCTTATTCCAAAATGGATTAAATTCATTATTTTCCTCAAAATTCTACAAACAATACCCCATAATGACAACGTGAAAGAAGTTTGTTTGAAATATTTGCAAATGTATTAAAAATAAAAAATGAAAAAAAAAAAAAAAAATCACATGTACATAAGTATTCACAACCTTTGCTCAATACTTTGTTGAAGCACCTTTAGCACCAATTACAGCCTCAAGTCTTTTAGTGTATGATGCTACAAGCTTGGCACACCTATTTTTGGGCAGTTTCTCCCATTCTTCTTTGCAGGACCTCTCAAGCTCTATCAGGTTGGATGGGGAGCATCGGTGCACAGCCATTTTCAGATCTTTCCAGAGATGTTCAATCGGGTTCAAGTCTGGGCTCTGGCTGGGCCACTCAAGGACATTCACAGAGTTGTCCTGGAGCCACTCCTTTGTTATCTTGGCTGTGTGCTTAGGGTCGTTGTCCTGTTGGAAGATGAACCTTCACCCCGGTCTGAGGTCCAGAGCTCTCTGGAGCAGGTTTTCATCAAGGATGTCTCTGTACATTGCTGCATTCATCTTTCCCTCAATCCTGACTAGTCTCCCAGTCCCAGGCACTGAAAAACATCCCCACAGCATGATGCTGCCACCACCATACTTCACTGTAGGGATGTTATTGGCCAGGTGATGAGCGGTGCCTGGTTTCCTCCAGACATGACGCTTGCCATTCAGGCCGAAGAGTTCAATCTTTGTTTCTCATGGCCTGAGAGTCCTTCAGGTGCCTTTTGGCAAACTCCAGGCGGGCTGTCATGTGCCTTTTACTGAGGAGTGGCTTCCGTCTGGCCACTCTACCAGGCCTGATTGGTGGAGTGCTGCAGAGATGGTTGTTCTTCTGGAAGGTTCTCCTCTCTCCACAGAGAAACGCTGGAGCTCTGTCAGAGTGAACATCGGGTTCTTGGTCACCTCCCTGACTAAGGCCCTTCTCCCCCGATTGCTCAGTTTGGCCGGGCGGCCAGCTCTAGGAAGAGTCCTGGTGGTTCCAAACTTCTTCCATTTACGGATGATGGAGGCCACTGTGCTCATTGGGACCTTCAATGCTGCAGAAATTTTTCTGTACCCTTCCCTTGATCTGTGCCTCAATACAATCCTGTCTCGGAGGTCTACAGACAATTCCTTGGACTTCATGGCTTGGTTTGTGCTCTGACATGCACTGTTAACAGTGGGACCTTATATAGACAGGTGTGTGCCTTTCCAAATCATGTCCAATCAACTGAATTTACCACAGGTGGACTCCAATCAAGTTGTAGAAACATCTCAAGGATGATCAGTGGAAACAGGATGCACCTGAGCTCAATTTTGAGTGTCACGGCAAAGGCTGTGAATACTTATGCACGTGATTTTTTTCGTTTTTTATTTTTAATAAATTTGCAAAGATTTCAAACAAACTTCTTTCACGTTGTCATTATGGGGTATTGTTTGTAGAATTTTGAGGACAATAATGAATTTAATCCATTTTGGAATAAGGCTGTAACATAACAAAATGTGGAAAAAGTGAAGCGCTGTGAATACTTTCTGGATGCACTGTATTCCCATATACATGTGACTATATGTACAACATATATTTTAAAATATATTTAAGCACACACTACCATTTTTTATCACATGCCCATCTATATATTATGAAGTGTATTACTGAATATAAAATGACATACATTACAATATATAAAGACATTTATTGTCATATATTTCCCAATATATGAAAAGCGGCAATTCTTTATGTATTGCTCAGTATATTGTAATATATTGTTGGGCCTCATGTATTCAGATAGAAGACAAAGGCAGGCCTAACCCAGTCATAAAACGTAACTGAGGCCCACATACAAAGTCATAAATCTGATAAAAACCACGCCAAAATCGAACAAAGGGAGTCCAAAACAGACTACAAATCCCATGAAGCCTTGCTAAAAGGATAGAACTCTCAACTCCTATTGGATGAGGCACACGACAGAACGCCCCTCAACCACGACATCATCAGGAGTAGAAATACCTCTATAATGCTTCCAGGATTTGCTTCCAGCAACTTTGCTCGCTGTGTGTAGACGCAGCTCATCGCTGCTCTCAGGTGTAGCCTCATGGCACAAGGAAGTAACGTCCGACTTGAAACTGTGGCCATACAATCTCCATCTTGCTGGACGAGTTGAGATTACTCTGTGTTCCACTGAACACTCTAACGGATCTGAAGGAGACCGCTGAGCAATCCGCATCTTCATCCGTTTGCCTGCAGAAGTGAAGAGATAAAAGATTTCTCTTCCATCTTCAATCAAGTTGACGTCGCTGATTTCTCTGCCAGCCCACCGAGAATCAGCAGCCGTACCGCCCGCCGAAACTGCGTTCCATCATCACCCGAGCCTCGAGGAACCGAGTCGGAGTTAAAGGACGGATGAACACACATTCTACGTCCTCATACGATTCAAGTAAGAGGTTTACGTCTGGGCAGAGATAGAATATTATAGTGTGTTATTCTTGTGTATCAGTGTTATTGCTTGTACAGTTTACGGACCGCCAAGTCCTCTCATTGCGGCTAATACTCAAGGTATTTAATTATCACGAATGAGATCTGCTGTGTTGTAGTCCAACCACACTGGACTGTTGTGCATTTCCGCCATCGCGGGTGAGACCGGCACACTGAGTTTATCCATTAAAGAATCAAAGACCGTGGGACGGTTTACGAGCTGTCCACCGCGTCTCTGAGTGATAAACTAACAGCTGCTTTCTCTCCCACGACCGTGAAATCGGCTTTGGGGTCGTCACTTTATTCTCTCTCTCTCTCTCATACTAACCACACACACATGCGCGACCCCTCACAAACATTCTCGCACACATTTTTGGCTAGTAGATAGCTTTGTGATAAAGCTCAGCTTTGTCCCTAAGTTATTGTACAAGCGGATACACGCGGTAAACTGGCAGACGCCACCTTCCTCATGTGTTATAGGATTATTTTGGTTACCATATCTAATCATATCACTGTTTAGTTTGTAGTGGTAAGTCGAAAGTTTATTGACTGCATTGTATTAATTATTAATTGATATTACTGCATAAATAAACTTTGTTATATTTCAAAGACAAGTGTTTTGGTTTGTTTTGCATACACCTGTGTCCAATGCTGACGGGATGTCAGTGCTCGGATTCAAGCCTTCATTCATTGTCATTTTTTTGAAAATCGATGTTGATTTTCCTAAGAGAACAATCTAATATTGAGACTGTTATACTATCTGGTTATAAGTCCCTGATTCCAGGGTGGTGCCCCAGCGATATAAATCCTTATTAATATTCTATTGATTTTTGATAATTGATCATTATCTTTGGTGATTGTTGAATATGAAGGATCAATAAGCTAGTGTTAATTTTAATCAATGTTTCATCGATGTTAACAATTGACGATTATCTTTGATAATTGTTGATTTAAAGGATTAAAAAAGCTAACATTGATTCAAATCAATGTTCTATTGATTTTAATAATTAATAATTATCTTTGATAATTATTAATTATTGCTAATAACCAAACCCGCTCCTAAACGTAGCGCACTACATTTACTGTAGCCCCATATGAGGTTTTAATGAGTTAGATTTAATTAATTTAAATAATAATTAATAACTAAAGAAATAATTATCAATTATTTCTGATACTAACACTGATCTAAACAACCAGTAAAGCCCTACATATTAACACAATGTATTATTCTATATAATTATGAATATACTGAAAATTATTTAATATATTGAGCCTTAATATATAAGGAAATATATTTTCTTTGTGTAAGGGTGCCCATCTCCACCTTTATATTTAATGATGCCTATACAATTTATTTTAAAATTGTCTTTCCATTTCTCACTTCAGTATGATAGTCCAGGGGGGATCTCAGAGCTCAAGCCCAGTCCAGCGCTCGAGCCCCTCTGCTATGGACAGCACGCCAAATACATTTACTTTAATATGCTCCAGGACTATATGTACCAGCAAACTTGTGAATACATTATGAATGCATTACTCAACTTGGCTCATATGAGGGATATATACGCTTGACACTCTCACCTAAATCTAATGGGTGGCTGCTTTTCACAGTTTTTACCTCTAGTTTTATTCAGATGGAATGATTTTTAAATTAGCATTATGACCACTGATAATACTGTGTAACAGTTTTTTTTTTTTCTTTTTTTTTTCTGGGTAGTAAGTGTTATTTCCTAATTGCTTATGCCTCAAAAATATAGAAAATGGATATTATTCCCCACAAACTTTGCTTTTGTGACCAGGACAGTGATATTTTGAAATTTACCTATTTCCAATGAGAAAACGGGTGAATTTGTGTCTTTCCGTTCACAATGTCCAAATTAACATGTATTTATACTGAAGTAATATTCAAAGCCTTGCTGGTCCATAATGGTAACAAGTACCCATCTCTTCTCCTGGCTCACTTGGTGCACCTCAAAGAGGATTACAACAGCATCAAGACCTTGCTGGATGCCTTGAAGTATGATGAGTACGGCTGGGAGGTCATAGGAGACTTCAAAATGGTGGATTTCCTGATGGGTCTCCAAGGCGGTTTTACCATGTTTCCCTTCTATCTTTGCCTTTGGGACAGCAGGGACACCAAAGCACACTATCACTAGCAGGACTGTCCACAGCAGACCGAGTTCTCTGTGGGGAGGAACAACGTTAAGTGGGAGCCACTGGTGGACCCCCGGAAGGTGCTAATGCCACCACTGCACATAAAATTGGGCCTTATGAAACAATTTGTCAGAGCTCTAGATAAGGAGTGGGCAGCCTTCAAGTACCTTCAAGACTTCTTCCCTAAGCTGTCTGAGGCAAAGGTCAAAGCCGGTGTCTTCGTCAGACCACAGATAAAGAAGGATTTTGGATTCATATGTTGTTTTTTTCTGACTTTATGTGAACGAAAAGACATACATTCACCCATTTTCTCATTGGAAATAGGTACATTTCAAAATATCACTGTCCTGGTCACAAAAGCAAAGTTTGTGGGGAATAATAGGCATTTTCTATACTTTTGAGGCATAAGCAATTAGGAAATAACACTTACTACCCAGGAACAAAAACTGTATGAGAACTGGATCGCTGACGCAACAGTAAACTGCAAGTAGGAGGTGAAGCCACTGGAACTGTTCGAGCAGCCATCTTGGTTTGATAGAGTATAAATGACTGAATGGCGAAAACGCTCCCGTTTCACCATCTCACAGTCTCCGACCTGCGGATATGCCCTCTTGTGACAATCATGTTTAATTTGCTTGTTATGGATAATATTCATTACGAGGGAGAAGATATACGCGGATTGCGATGTCAGAGCATCACTTGCCATGGTGTACAGCCTATTAATACAGCACAACGATCACCAAAGGAAGTGGCAAAACTGTCCACAAGTTGCAATGTAAGTAGGGAAAGCTGTAATATCTGCTTGTTTTGGGTGACAATATGCAATACACAATTACACCTCACTAAGGGTGCGCAGTGAAGGCATTATCTGTATCTGTACCTGTTTCTATGAAAAAATTATCTCTATCTGTATTCAGATGGGACTCGATATGGGCGAGGATTAAACCGGATGTGACTTATTAAATTCGGCATGTCTCTTTGCCATGGCTGAGCTGTGCTAACTGAGTGGCACAGTGTGTCACTGTGGGTTTGATCACCGCCTTTTTCCCCAATCAAATTTAGATTTTCATCTCTGTTGAAAAGTTACATGGATTTGTACTTGATCATTCTTTTTTCATATTAACACTTTTTATTTGTTGATTCTCAAACACATACAGAATTAAGCAAAGTATACATGCACAGAGTCAACCATTACCTCCTTTAACCCCCATTAATTCCCTATTCCCCTCCCAGTCCCCAACCCCCAACAAACATTCCCGTGGTCCAAGCCTGAGTGTACACATATAAACACGAAGAAAGAAAAAAAATATTTCTCTCCACATGGTCCTCACCGAGAGCCTTCCAGAAAGGTCATATATTTGTCCCATTTCTTACCATATTCATCTAATCTGCCAAGCTGTTTATATTACATCTTTTTGAATGCCGCCACCCTGCCCAATTCGGTGAACCATTCTTGAAATGAGGGAGCGGCAATTGACTTCCATCCTTTAAGAATTATCTGTCTGCCAATCATTACATTAGTTTGGACCCAGCTTTTTGTATATTTGTCACCTACTTTAATAACCGCCCCATCATCCAATATGCATCGTTTAGGGCAGAATGAAATTTGAGTATCTAAAACCTCACATATTGGGATTAGTTTGGCTTCTCTAGGCAATTTAATAGAAAGACTTTGCAATTGTGAAATTGGGGCAAGGATTGCTTGTTCTATGTTGTACCAGGGAGGGGCTCTCTTTAGTAGAAGAGACCAATGGGCCAAGTGTCTAAGATTAAAAGCATAGTAATAAAACAAAATTTTGGGGAGGCCTAAACCTCCTTTATCATTTGGTCTATGTAACTTACTGAAATGTAACAGAGGTCATTTATAATTCCAAATACAAAACTGCAGTAAATCATTTAATTTGGAGATACAATTAATTTTTATAACATCGATCTGCCCAGACAAATGTAATGAAGCACACCTATTAACATCACATGAGAACTTTTTCATTAACGGGTCAAAATTAGCTCTAACTAAATCTCTCAAATTTGCTGGAAATAAAATCCCTAAATACCTTATGCCTTGTTTGGGCTATTGAAAGGCACCAGTCTGGAAAACTGTGGTAGGGCAATATGCTGTCAGAGCAAGAGCTTCCGATTTAGACCAATTCACCCTGTATACTGAAAATTTGGAGAAAGAAATAATACATCTATGGAGGCTAGGCATAGATTTTTAGGGTCGGAGACTAATAATAATATATCATCTGCATACATTAAAAGTTTATGCACCTCACCTCCTGATACAATACCAGGAAAATCATCTTCTTTTCTTATTGCGGCTGCTAATGGTTCCAGGGCAAGACAGAACAGCAAAGAGGAGAGAGGACTGCCTTGAAGTTGATCATTCTGACTGCTGTGCTTGGCTGTGATTGTTCTCAGCTTGGTACAGTATGGCCCTTTGTTGACTGTCAATGTTGTGGCTGTCTGGTACAGTGGATTGTGCACTGAACTATGGAACAGAAAGACATAGGTTCAAATCTGTCCTGGGGTTACTTGTAATGTGGTGTGTGTTTGCTCTGTATGTCATATACACTTTGTGTGAACTTTGGGTTGTGCTTAGTGTTGTGCAATGGTTGCCATGTAGGTGATTGGCCATTGACACTGAATCACTGTTGGGTGCTTCACATTTCTTAATTGTGCATCCTCACTTCTCCATCCTCAAGTCGCTGACCCAGAAACTGATCAAAGTCTGCAATCATGAAAAGCGTATCAATTCTCTAAACGCACAGCGAGGACCAAGGACTGAGGAAGCTTACAGAGGAAGCACAGGAGCATTCTATGTGCATTCATTTTGGTCGAAGCACCTCATGATGATATACTGTAAATTCTCCTCCCCTTAAACATCATGTTTCATCTTTATGGTTTTAATAAACCATAATTGTCACATAATTTAACAGCATCTTAAATTTTTAGGTTTTATTATGAAAATATCAATTAATCAATTTTCAACAACATCATTTGTTTGCTCTGAAGCACTCTGAGGTACTGCAGCTGTGCAGAGTAGGTGCTCTGAAGTGACGCTTTTGTGAGCAGGACATTTCATTTTACATAGGGCCGGTGCTACGGGGGGTGCAGGCCCCGGTTTGGCGGGGGGCCAACTGCAATGCAAATGCAATTTTAAAGGGGTCATGAAATAATAGAACCCATTATAATCGATGATGCTGTCTACCATGGAAGCGTCCATTGCAGTAAACAGATCTCCCATTCCATTCAGACCACACTAGGCCACACTGTTTGCCCTGCTCTCTCTCTTTCTGTGTTTACGAACCGAGCCCCAGGGCCAGTGGGCAGGGCTAAGGGTGTGAAGATGTAAAGTAGGCTTTGATGTTGTTGCTGTAGAGGTGGTCATGAATTAATGAGTACCCTTTGTGACATCACAATTTTAAGGAAGTAGAGACTGAGGTGTTTTGGCAGCTTGGTTTCAATAAATGTTTTTATTGCATTGGGGATTAAGTTTTGAGTTTCCAATATTCATGAATGGAACTGTTTACTTATGTTTTTGATATAGTCCAATAGTGTTTTTAACTGCCCCATCCTTCAATGACAATTTCTTTGCAAAGCTTGAATGTTTCATGACTGGTTCACAAGCAGTCCACGCTGAAATACGCTGAAGACACATCCACATGATGCACATACATAGTCCAAAGCACAATGAAGATGTTCACTTCCAGTTTCCAGTATCACCCTGTACTGAGGTGCACATAGCCAGAAATTCATCAAAAAGACATCCATTTAGTGTGTGTTTAAATACACAAACAATTAAAAATAGCGCAGATGGGCGAAAGAACAGTATGTTTAGCAGTTCCCACAACAAGAGGCAGCAGCTGAATGTAACCGAATGGCTTAAAACTGAGTTGTAATTTGACACCGCTTCTTTTAAAAGCGCCACCAGAGATATGACAAAAAAAAAACATCTGTGTAGTTCATGTTTATATACAAAAATTATTCAAAATTGTCCAGATATAGTAGTTAGTAATAGTTAGACAACACTAGGCCACTGTTTGCTCTGCTCTCTCTCTCTGTGTTTATGAACCGAGCCCCAGTGGGCAGGGCCAAGGGTGCGATGATGTAAAGTAGGCATTGATGTTGTAGCTGTAGAGGCGATCATGAATTAATGAATTATTGCATTGGAGATTAAGTTTTGAGTTCTGAAATGTACAGTAGGTTTTTATAGTAGAAAGACCACTTATATGTCAAAGTATCAAGGAAAATTTTATTCTACATGACGTGGCCCCTTTAATATTTATGTTGGTGAGAGCAAAAAAAAAGAGTGAAGCCCATCTGTAAAATAAACAAACTACCAAACCGAGTTTAATTGTGTGTTGGGCGGCCTTTTATCCAATTGCGTTTGTCATCTTCGCATTGCATGTGAGCGACTAATCATTTCATGTGCATCTCATTTCATAGTGGTCCTGAAAAGTGCAGTGAAATAAGTCAGGTTGCTAGAAGTGCAAAGAACATTAGAAAACATTACAAATGTCTACGGCTAACGAGTCTACGGCTGCTTGTTCAATCCTCCTTGTCCAGTAAGTGAACATAAAACCGAGTGTCAAAATCAGGCAGTTAACAATTTACTGGCAAGCGGTGCCCATGCTAGTACATCCACCAACTCAAGCCATCATGGTGATTTTGGAAACAACAAAAATTGTTCTGCTGCAGAGCTAGAGACTGTGAAAGAAGATGTATGTCAAGGTACTAAGAATAGTGTATCTCAGGTGTGTGATGACTTTTTGACCCAGCATCTTGGCCAGATGTAATTCCTGACAATATTAGAACGGATATAGTCTGAAACAAACCAAATCAAATAAAAGATTGTTATTTTCTGATGACTGATGGCTGCCATTTTTCACCGGCCAATTATTTTCACAAAGTGGGCTCACAGACTGTGGCTAGACCATGCTCAATCTACTCCAAGTCTAAGGATGCTGTTTTTTTTCCTTTTGCTGTAAATAATTCAAGACAGAAAAGGGAATTTTCACACAAAACTTTTCTAATTGGATGAAGTTATCCCAAAGATTATCTAAGCATGAATATTATCGTTCCCATATTGAAAATCTTTCTAAATGGAAAACATTTGAATTCACCCTTTTGACTAACACTGCAATCGACAACATTGCTCAGGCAGAACTGGAGAGCGAGAGGCAATATTGGCATGCTGTATTTTCTAGGATTATGGATTTTATACTTTTTCTCTCATCACAGGACCTATTTTTTCAAGGTACCATTGACCAGTTATACAGAGACATCAATGGAAACTTTCTGAAATGATTGGCCAAATACAATATGACAGAATTAACATTAGACAAAAAGTCCAGACAGCCTGATTTTACAGCATGATAATGGACTGTACACCAGGAGCCTCATATATAAAACTCTGCTAAAAGTGTGCATAAGCACAAAAGTTATATTTTGTGTACGCACAAAATTTACGGTTTATAAAACCGTACATAAGGCAGAACCTGCGCATAGTTCCCTTAATAAATCCCAGCTAGCGGAAGAGGGGATCTCCTCCCTAAAATAACCATATATGGAGTGTACAATGCCTGTTTTTACTATGCATATCCTCATCTGCATACAATTACCATATGCATTTCACCATTCAGACACTTGATTACTGTGTTTAACGGTACGAGAAACTGTATTGTAGGAGATAATATAGACTGTAAATGTCACATGTGCCCAAAGGTTAGATGCTGCACCATGGAGAAACATTATTTAATAAGATATTAACTTGTTTTCAGAGAATATATCTTGAATATCCCTTGGCAAAATGTTTTTGTTGCAGACATAAATCTATCCTAAGCAATTTTGCATCTCAGAAAACATTTTAAATAGTTTTCAGGGTGTTTCTATTGAGAAGTTAAATATTTAATACTGAAATGGAAAAAATCCCACACACTATCCTGGCTTGCAAAGAGCATCAAAATATATTAAGCAATGTTTCGGTCACTTGACCTTTGTCAGGCATTTACAAACAGAGTGCAACAGCAACACATTTTAAATATGTCATGACCAATCAACACATCTGATGACCATGACATCACAACCAATGACAATCAATAAAATAGAGAACATCTAGAAAACACCTATAAATACAGAAAACGTCATGGTTACTTTTGTAACCTCTGTTCCCTGATGGAGGGAACGAGACGTTGTGTCAATGTAGTGACACTAGGGGTCACTCTTGGGAGCCCGAAACACCTCTGATCTTTTGAAAAAAGGCCAATGAGAATTGGCGAGTGGAATTTGCATGCCACTCCCCCGGACATACGGGTATAAAAGGAGCTGGCTCGCAACCACTCATTCAGGTTTTGTGCTGAGGAGCCGAGACAAGGTCCCGGCCATTTCAGCAGGTAGTTCAGTGTTGTGGCAAGAGGGACACAACGTCTCGTTCCTTCCATCAGGGAACGGAGGTTACGAAAGTAACCATGACGTTCCTTATCTGTCACTCGCTCGACGATGTATCGATGTAGTGACACTAGGGGTCCCTATACAAAACACCACAACTAGCCGAACTGTGTTACGTGGACTAGCGGTGTGAGACAGGCAGACCTTTGTGTGCCTCGTAGCCAGTGCATCAGGCTGTCACGTAACCTCCCCCAATGCTGCTATGAGCGTTGAACGGTCCTTCAGAAACAATTCGACTGCCCAACAAATAGGGACAGGCTAGCCCACCCAGGCCTCTTTTCCCTCATTTTTCTCCCCAAAAAAGAGTGGAATTTTGTTAATGGACTGGGATCCGCGAGTGTCCACATCGGGGGGGGGGGGGCTGACACAAGGGGAAGACACCGCGCAGACCACACCCCGCCCAGAGAAGGGGGGGGTATTTTGAGTGGAAATACGTCACATGGTCTTTACCGAGCCTTGTCGGAAGTATGTCATGTGGAGAGGTCCCATGGTAGGTCCTACCCAAAGGGGGAGGAGTTTCTACAAAGCATGGCGACCGGGGGCAGAGGGGCCCCTGTCCAGGGTAGATGCAGTTTACCGACAGGGAAACGATTTTGCGGAAAATATCACATGGGGTTGCCTTCGGGGGAACCAGCACATGCGGAGCACCTACCACAGTACAGGGCCTCATTAGTGCACTTACTGAACTGGCAGCGAGTTTCTCCGCAAACTCAACTGCCACAGGGCTAAGGAGGAAAGTCATCCAGGGATCACAGTCTGTGAACACTACTGGGAGTCCAGAGCGCATGTCTTCCCCTCAAGGGAGGGTAAAGGCGCTATGCGCAAGCGGTACACCCAGCCAGTTGTCCCGGAACTTACCTGCTCGTGCCTGCCACTACTCAGGACGAGACCGGCTCAACCCAGAGATTGTAGAACCTCGCAAAGGTGTTGGGTGTTGCCCAGCCCGCTGCTCTGCAGATGTGTGCCAAAGAGGCGCCACTGGCCAGGGCCCAGGAGGCCGCAACACTCCTGGTAGAGTGGACTCGTAACCCCGCAGGGTGTGGCATGTCCTGAGCTTGATATGCCATAGCGATGGCGTCAATGACCCAGTGGGCGATCCTCTGTTTGGAGACAGCGCTTCCTTTCTGCTGTCCCCCAAAGCAGACCAAGAGCTTCTCGGAGCTTCTAAAGCTCTGCGTGCGATCCAAATAGATGCGTAAAGCTCGCACCGGACACAGCAAAGCGAAGGCTGGGTCTGCCTCCTCCTGGGGCAGTGCTTGCAGGTTCACCACCTGATCCCTAAAAGGGGTCATGGGAACCTTTGGCACATACCCAGACCCATGGCCCAGGAAACAAGGAAACTGCTCTTTTACTGAACCTTTGGGTACCGCAGCCTCTGGGGCATGCGGCAAAAAAATAAAAAAAAAGATTCTCCTCCCGGCCCTCCACTGGGGGAAAGAGTGATCTGTGCACCAGCTCCAGAGGAATGGGTCTCCTTGCCCCTGGGTCTCAGGGGCGCTTCGAAGCCTTCCTCGGGTTCTTGGTGGCTGGACGTGAGACGGGTGGCTTCTGCTTCCTGCGATGGGCTGCACGCTGGGGCCGGGCCACAGGGGTGGGCTGCAGCGGAGTCGGAGATGTTGCTGCAGGGAGATGCCCTTGGCGATGAGCAGACGGGATGTGGGATCTTGAGCCGTGCAGGGGCAGGATGTGCTTTATAGCCTCCGTCTGCTTCTTCACCGTCGAGAACTGCTGGGAAAAGCCAAACAGGCCAACCTGGGAGATGGGGGCATCAAGGAACCGTGCCTTGTCAGTCTCTCGCATCTCTACCAAGTTGAGCCAGAGGTGGCACTCCTGGACCACGAGAGTGGACATCACCTGCCCGAGAGACCGCGCTGTGACCTTCATCGCCCGGAGAGCGAGGTCGGTCACCGAGCGCAGTTCCTGCATCAATCCTGGGTCAGAACTACCCTCGTGCAGTTCTTTTAGCACCATGGCTTTGTGTACTTGCAGGAGAGCCATGGCATGCAGGGCGGAGGCGGCATGTCCAGCGGCACCGTAGGCCTTAGTCGTCAGAGATGACATAAACCTACAGGCCTTGGACAGGAGCTTCGGACGCCCGCGCCAGGTGGTGGCGCTCTGCATGGCGAGCGCCTTTTCCACCTGGGGGATCACCGAATACCCCCTGGCCGCTCTGCCATCGAGGGTAGCGAGAGTGGGGGAGCTGAAAGATCGGGATCGAGCAGTAAAAGGTGCCTCCCACGATCTTGTCAGCTCCTCATGCACTTCCCGGAAGAAAGGAACCGCACCCCGAGCCCAGGAACCAATCGTCGAGCCACGAGGGTTCAGGGGAGAGCAGAGGGTTCCACTCTAGCCCGACGCTTGTGGCCTTCCGGGAAATCATGTCCATAATTTCCGCATCGGCCTGAGACTGGGCGACTGTTCCCGAAGGAGGAAGCCCAGTTGAAGCCTCAGCGTCAGACCGGACAAGCCTGCTCTCCGATGCTGCGCTCGATAACTCATCATCTTCTGGGTGCTGGACGAGATGTCGAACCCGCCCTGAGATGAGCCGGCGATCTCGTCTGAGAGCACGATTGGGGCAAGCGAGAGTGCTGGGGAATGGGAGGTCCGTGGGGGGATACCCGGCGGAGGTGGTCCCACTGAGGTCCCCAAATCACCCACAGTGCTAACCGGCATGGCCTCATACCCGTATGTAGAAGGACCAAGGCGGGGAGCCGCTGGGGTGGCTTGCTTTCTTACGAATGCAAGCCGCGACCGCAACGTTGCAATGGTCATGTTCTCGCAATGAGGACATGATCCATCCACAAATTATGTCTCCGTGTGAGCAGTGCCCAGACACGTAAGACAGCGATTGTGGCCATCAGAAGCAGAGAGATAGCGACTGCAACCAGGAATAACACACAAACGGAAAGTCATCTTTAAAAAGACGTTCCGTGTGTGCCGCTCTTTTATGAATGGAAAATAAACTCTTTTCAGAATATACTCTTTTTAATTTGCTCTGCCGAAGCGCCCAGGGGCATTCTCTGCACTGCACAGGCACAGAGGGGGAGAAGCCGCTGAAATGCACCGTCAAATCCAGCAGTCTTTAGCGAGGTGAGTTCTTTTAAGAGGAATTGTATTCAGTGAACTGAATGCAACCGCTCGGCTCCGAAGAGAAAAATCTGAATGAGTGGTTGCATACCAGCTCCTTTTATACCCGTATGTCCAGGGGAGTGGCATGCAATTCCACTCGCCAATTCTCATTGGCCTTTTTTCAAAAGATCAGAGGTGTTTCGGGCTCCCAAAGGTGACCCCTAGTGTCACTACATCGACACAACATCGAGTGAGTGACAGATAGGGAACAGAAAAACATTACATATACAGCAGCCCAAATACATATAATAAATTACACTTGTAAGGTAACCCACACCATTTCATACAGATCCTTTTCTTTCATTTATATTCCATATACATACATATATACATATACACACACATACATATACACACACATACATATACATGGAAAAAAAACTTTATCTATACATACAGTATATCTACAGCATCACATTAAACAAGGCTTCATCAAGTCCCATCGGTGATGAGGTTTAGAGTGTAGATCCAATAAATCTCACATCTCTGTAAAATCAATTCAATGTTGCCTCCTCTTGGTGGCATCTTAACACTCTCAATGCCACAAAAATGCAAAGAGGAGACATCATGATTAAATTCAACAAAATGAGCTGCGACAGGATAATTTTGATCTTTTCTCCTGATTTTTCTTTCGTTTATGTTCACTAATTCGTTGTTTTAACTGACGTGATGTTTTTCCCACATATTCAAGACTTTGAATCAAGAGCATATTTTGTGTTCATATGAGAGTCCATATCTATTTTTGGAAACAGAATCTTGTCTGTGTCCTCTTGAGAAACGGCAATGTATTAGTGCAATATTCAGTCAAGGCGCTGATCTCATGAAAAGAAAGCAGGCCACCAGGGTGCAAAGGAAAACAAATCTCCTCAGTTAAAACTTGAGCAATGTAATGCAATCAATGAACAACTAACCTTGCACACCTGATAAGTAATTGATAGGTGCGTCGGACACAAGCTGTATGAAGACAATGAAATGAAAAAAATTCCGCACACTATCCTGTCTTGCAAAGAGTATCAAAATTTATTAAGCAACATTTCGGTCACTCGACCTTCATCAGGCATTTACAAACAGTGCAACAGCACCAAATTTAAAATATGTCATGACCAATCAACAAATCTGATGACCATGACATGATAATTGATCCTGACTGCGACAGGATAATTTAGATCTTTTCTTCTGACCAAACTCTAGTCAGTTATTTAGATTGAGGAGGATATGTCACTGTTATTTAGATTTTATTGATAAGTACCAGATAATGGAAAATACATTTCTTCAATGGGGTTACCCACCTGATTGGATCGAAGAAGTGTTTAGGACAGCTCTTCATAAAACTTGCTCTGATTTATTGAAAACAAATCAAAAGAAAGCAAAATAATTTTTATTAACTTTTTCTACGACGTATTCACCTACATCTTATCGTATAAGATCCATTTTCAAAAAACACTGGTATTTGCTAACATCTGATCCAGAGCTAAATGCTTTATTCCAGCACCCTCCTCTTATCGTGTTTAAATGGGTTAAAAACTTAAAAGATTGTTTAGTCCATGCCCAATTCCGCAGTAAGGGTCCCACACCATCTGAGAGACTGTTTAGTCTGATCCCAAATGGGAACTATCGATGTGGTAATTGTGCACAGTGTAATAATACTTTTAAATCACCTTTTTTTGTCATCCGCGAACTGGTAAAAGGTATTCAATAAACTCTGTTATCACCTGTTCCTCTACCCATGTTGTGTATTTGATTCATTGCCTTTATGGTCTTGGATATGTGGAAAAACATCACATCAATTAAAACAACGAATAAGTGAACATAAGAGTTCGATCAGGAGAAAAGGACTAAATTATCCTGTTGCAGCTCATTTTGTTGAATTTAATCATGATGTCTCCTCTTTGCGTTTTTGTGGCATTGAGTGTTAAGATGCCACCAAGAGGAGGCAACATTGAAATAATTTTACAGAGACATGAGACTTATTGGATCTACACACTTCAAACCTTATCACCGATGGGACTTAATGATAAAGACTTGTTTATTGTGATGCTGTAGATACACTGTATGTATAGATAAAGTTTTTTTTCCATGTATATGTATGTGTGTGTATATGTATATATGTGTATGTATATATATGTATATGGACTATAAATGAAAGAAGAGGGTCTGTATGTAATGGTGTGGGTTACCTTACAGGTGTAATTTATTATATGTATTTGGGCTGCTGTATATGTGAAGTTTTTATCTTTTCTGTATTTATAGGTGTTTTCTTTATGTTCTCTATTTTATTGATTGTCATTGGTTGTGATGTCATGGTCATCAGATGTGTTGATTGGTCATGACATATTTTAAAGAGCACCTATTATGGTTTTTAAACGTGCCTAATTTTGTTTTAAAGGTCTCATACAATAGATTTACATGCATCCAAGGTCAAAAAACACTTTAATTTGCCCATAATTTAAATTGCAGCATTACCTTTTTTTTCCCAGTGTCAAAAACGACTCGTTCAATTATCCGTTCTAAAGGATTCATTCTAAACTCCTCCTTTCAGAGAGCCTACTCTGCTCTGATTGGTCAGATGTCCCAGTCTGTTGTTATTGGTCTACTGCTTAGTGTAGTGTTTGAGGGCGGGTCAAAGTTGTTCGCGAGCAGCCAATAAAGACCAGAGGAGGGTTTTTTTGTTACCAAATTACGTAGGTTAATACAGGAAGTAAGTCTGGAATTACTAACGACTCGTTTCAAGTGTTCAGAATCGGTTCTTTCTTTTGGGAGTCAATAACTCCATTTGTCGTGCACTTTGATTTTTGAAACTTTGCAGACTTTTTTACATGCACAAAGAGCTATATAACACACTACATGAAAGGTAATATTTGAAAAACCATAATAAGTGCTCTTTAATAAATTTTGATACTCTTTGCAAGCCAGGATAGTGTGTGGGAGTTTTTCCATTTCATTGACTTTGCTACAGCTTGTGTCCTACTCACCTATCAATTACTTCTCAGGTGTGCAAGGTTAGTTGTTCATTGATTGCATTATGTTCCTCGAGTTTTTACTGAGGAAATATTTAGTACTGAAAACCCAGAGTATCAACAGATTACTAAGACTTTATATTTGACTGGTATTTTATATTTAAAAAACAGCTGAATGGCAAATGTACTTTTCATAATGTTTTTATTACACTAGAATGGGGGTTTCATTGCTGTGAGGGTCGGGATGAAGTGGAGCAGGCAGCACATTTGATGCGCATTTGATGTGCATTGCTGTACCTGTTTGCAGCTGTAAAATACTATTTTTGATGAGAAATGTCTCTCCAATGGTCCATTCAACTACTGAATGTGGCCAGCAGTGCCTGTCTTATATGGTCTCTTTTACCAAGCCATTTCACGCCAGTCAGAGTCAAGTGCGCATCACAGATCATCTTTATTCAAATGCTGTTTTTATCTCAGTACATGATTTCTGTAATAGCCTTTGGGAACAGAAAATATCTCAAACTAATAAATCTTTGCTGTAATTTTAAGTTACTGTACTGTATGTTCCTTCTCTATGATGACACGGGAAAGTTCTCCAAACGCAGTGCATCCAAAACCAATATTTCCTTTTTTACAGTTTATATCTGAATGCATTTTCAATTAGTTACATCAAAATAATATTATTGATAACAATTACTTCTGATTCAAGTGCTTAATTACATACTTTTTTATTCTAAATGGGGTGAATTAAACGACAATCAGAGTTTATAATCAGTCTGTTCAGTTAATTAATTGTCCATCTAGAGTCGCCAATTCACACTTAGCAGTAAAAGAGTGCGTGTGCAAGGGGTATAGCTTGCGTGGCGGTGCACACATTTTCACGTCGTTTATTTTTTATCAATCTCATCATGAGTATGTGAAGTGGCATACAAACATGTTTGTGCATACGCAACGTTTATACACGAGGCCCTTGATGTTTTGCATAAAGAACAGTTGTTATTAGTACTCCGAATAACAAATGAAACTATACGTTTCCTTGGTAGAAAATACAACAGGTGAGGGTCTCACTGAATTGTTGCTGGCATGATAAAAGGAATATGACATACAAATCGCCGACTGTAGGGGGTGTCGTGGAGTATTGAGAACTTTTCTCCCTTTCTGTAAGAAAACTCTCGACATCAGGAGTTCCAGGTGACAAAGGTTAGAGTTTATTGAGCAAACCAACAAACCAGAGATGTCAGCTGAGACCTGACTCTCTCGGTCCAAACCCTCATTCTTTATACAGTTTGTTATCTTGCATTACCTCATACACACGCCCATCTTATTATTTTTTGTAGTCAATGGGTACCGTCCGCCACCATTATTTCACAGAACCTCTGACTTCTTTTTAATGGTGGAAACCTGGCTTTTAGTCAGTTTTTTAAAAATAATCTTTTAAATTCATTTATTGTAAAAGTATACATTTTTAAGTAAATAGAATATAACAGTCTGAGCATAATATAGTCACTTTGACCATTGGTTGTGTTAATCTTTAACTATTAGCTGTGTTTCTCAGTGTTTTAGGAGTGCACTGTGTGTTTCTTGCAGCATAAGCACTTTGGGGCACATATTCTCTCTCCTGGATCACATAATGCCCAGACTATATATATGCTATATAAGTGCTTTTCTATGTTTGATATATAAAATCTATATAAAAATATACTATATATACCCTCTTTTGAGACTCCCCTAGAGTCTCACCCCTATCGCCCTTTCCCAGAGTGCAACCTCACAAGCCAGCTTCCTTCATTCCTTCCAAGTGACCAATGTAAGTCACACATTCCTCTAACAATGACTACTCTTGTGGAACTGCACTCCAGAGGAGAAATAAGACCAAATATCTCCCTCCACTTTTGGCTAGGAGGGAGTAAAAGATCTCATCTCCCTAAATAAGTCTTTCTTGAGGGTAGCATCAGTCAAGTTTTTGCATAAAGCATGTGCATGCAAAGTTGGCCTTGCGTTATGTAGAGTACATAAGTGATTATACTTATTTCAGTAGATTAACATACTACAGTGATTAAACAATATCAGCAGACTACTCAGCATATGATACATCCCATGGTGCCAGAGGAACTCACAGACATTTCCGATAGCCTGGAGTGCTATCTGGTGGTGTTGGAGCAGACATTGGGTTTTTAAACCACCAGTAGATTCTTGCTCTTGCTGCTAAGCACTGAGGTGCTAGTTGATCCTTTCTTTATTTTGTGATGTTTTATCCTCTGGCCCTCCAGTGGCACTTCCAGTGTTTTTAAAGTTTAAACATGCATACTATATTTCATTCAAAAGCAATTTACTTGGTTAATAGTACCTTCAGAGATGATTCGAACAATACATTATACTTTTAAAACATTTAAGAAGTGCATATAATCAAAATAAACCTTCTTATCATTCCCTTTTAATTCTGGTTACATTACCTGGTTACATTACCTCGTAACACGGATAATGATCTGCTTCAGACCTTCATCATCCCCTTTCATTCTCATGACTTGATTAGACAACAAACATCATTTTAAAGGAAACGATAACTTCAGGAAGGGGTATATGCCAAAATAATAAACATAATACCCTTTACCTTCCTGCCTACTCTATCCAATCTAAGTACTACCTAATTTTATTATAAAAGAAAATACAATGAGTATGCTGACTCCCTTGCTATCCAAAAACAAAATAAAATAAAAAAATAAATAGTCTCCCCTTCCCTTCATTCTTGTGTAATTCCAGGGTTTTACTAGAATTCATCCAGCTCATTCAATCCAGGGCCTATGGTACATACGGTGGCCCAATTTCAGTTCCAGATGGCTTTACAGACACATTGACCATCTGTTTAGCTGCAGCATTGACCATCATTGATATGAGGAGAGGCATAATACAACAATACAACAGCACAAAAATAACAACAGCTATAGCTATTATTATTCCTACTTTAGTAAACCGTTCTCCCCAGGATCCAAATAGATTGTCAAACCATTTTCCAATATGTTGGTCTCTGCATTAGTAGTCACCTCTTCTCTTAGATTTTTCAGCTTTTTCATTGCTGCAGTAAAAGATCCATCCAGAGCTGTATTATTTGGGATATAAGTGCAACAGTGAGCTCCAAACATTACACAGACATCTTTTTCTGCCAGCAGCCAATTTAGTGCCTGTCTATTTTGCCATGCTATTTTACTTGTAGGTCCTAGTTGTTCTCCTAAGGCCTTTAATGCTTCATCAGTATAATTAATGAATATTTGCTGATTGTAATAAATGTAATTGATCCATTCTGTATTCTTATTGGTTGCTATCCATACTAGTATAGACTCAAAACCTGATTTTATTTAATCTCTAGCTTTAAATTCCTGTGGTATTCTTCTTGGCTGACCAATTGCATCTATTTTTACATTAGGGTCAAGCTGATATGCTCTTTTTACTCTATGTGTTTTCAGTGCAGTTTCTCTAGGTTCATCCATGTTTTCAGATTCTTTTGGATTCCAATCTAACATCGTTATTTCTTGCACTAATCTCATCTCATCACTAATCTAACACATATCCCTTTCCACCCTTTGGGTAATATGACATGCAATTGTCTTCCTCCACAAACCCAAAAGTAGTCTGCTACGGCTACTGTTTGTTCCTCATACATTTTTACCACAGGAGGAACTATAGTTTGGTTTTCACAATCTACAAGGCATCCTTTCCTAGTTTTATTCAAACATCTTGGGGCTTCTATTACTGTAAAATGTTCCTTTAATGTAGCTGTTGCAAATATCATCCTGCTAAAATTATAAACTCCTTGCTGACCATAAATTTTTTCATCCAGAAGCCAAATTACTGCACAGTTGCCTCGAAATTCTCCCATATCAACCTCTCCTTTGGATTTATTAAAACATTAATATTCAAGCGTTCGGTTTATGGCATATGTTAAGGTGCTTTCTGTCTTTCTTGCATCTTTTCTAATGTCTAAACGTTTACATTTATCTTCCCAAACTTCCTGTACGTAATAACCTTGAAATTTTTGATGTCCTAAAAATGCCAGACACTCGGCTGGGCAGAAGGGTATTTTTTGTTTTTAAAGAAAATTTCATGAATAGTGTTGGGCACAATGCATATAGTCATATTGGTTGGGCACTACCGTAAGCTTTTTCAAAGGTGATGGTGCACATAATATGCAATTAGACATTCCTATTTGTTTTGCTGTGTATCCTGCCCACTTAAACCAATCATTGTGCTGTGCATTCTGTAGTAATCTTTCCTCTTTTAATGATGGGTTAACATCATAGTCTGTGTCGTCATAAGTGGTCACTAGTGACAATTTTGTAGAAAAGATCTTCAATGGCAATTTTGTAGTCTGGTCATTTGTATCATCATGAGAGGTCTTTGGTGGCCCTTCTGTGGACTGATAATCTACCTCATAAGAGATCTTTGGTGGCAATTTTATAGACTATTAGTTTGCATTCCCATAAGGACCCTTCAGTGCCACTTCTTCATAATCATAATCATCATAAGAGGGATTATAAGACCTCCTTTTAACGGATTTATTTACTTGAGTACCTTGTGTTGAGCTAGTGAAAGTGGATATCCTCAAATTCTGTGAAGTCAATTGTGCGAAATTCTCCAGGCCCTGGCGAGATGTCGGGTTGGAGAGGCACTTCCTGCTCTGAGTCTGGGGAGTGGTCTCTGGAAAGCCTTGGGGATTGGTATCTGGGAGACCTTGGGTCTGGGGTAGCTGCTGCATCAGGTGTATCAACATCAATATCAATGTCAAAACCTCTCTCACCTTCCTGTCCTGTCTCCACTGGTTGCGGTACACCCTCCTGCAGCTGTACTTCATCTCTTGCTTCAGCATGCTCAGCTGCCCTAAAATGAGGTGTAACAGCGGCACTACACTCTCCCTCCTGTTCTGCCCTTTTCTCTCATTTTTCTGCTCTGTCTAGGTCATGGGCTTCAGGCTCTCCTTCAGCTTCAGGAGAATCAACATCTAAATCTTCCTGATCTTTTTCTGCCCTAGCTATTTGATCCTCTGGTCTTCTTAGTCTCAATTTAGGCACTCTAGTGCAGTGATTCAAATGATACCACATTGTGCTACCTTCTACCTGCACTGCTGTTGGGGTTGCCCTTACTACTTTAAAAGGTCCTTGCCTTCTGGTTTCATTCCATCTCCTCCTAAAAACTCTCAAGTAGACTTGGTCTCCAGGAACTATGGGACATGGCACTTCTTCTTCTTGTCTGGGTCCCCTGTTCTGTTCCTGTGAATAAATGGCTTTGTGTATAGCAGTTAATTGTCTTATGTAAGCCCTTAATTCCATCTGTAACTGTTCTAGAGGTGGGCCTTCATAAGGACCTCTCAAATACGGTACTGGCATGGGTCTGCCTGTTAGCATTTCATGCGGTGTTAGATTAGTGATTCTATTGGTCTGCATGCTGTATTTCATCAATGCAAGGGGTAGAGCATCTACCCAATTGAGTTTAGTATCAGCACAAATTTTGTTGAGCTTAGGTTTGAGAGTTCCATTCACTCTTTCTACCATTCCCTGTGACTGAGAATGGTAGACACGCCCTTGTCTTTGTTTTATTCTCAGCTGTTGTATCACTGTTTTTACTGTTCTTTGAATGAATGCTGAGCCATTGTCAGAACTAATCTGAGAAGGTATGCCAAATCTTGGAATGACCTCTCTGGTGAATATTTGATCACAGTTTGAGCTCCCTGATCTGCTGATGGTACTGTCTCTACCCGTCTGCTGAATCTGTCTATTATTACCAACATGAATCTTTTTCCTCTTACTGATTTTGTCATGTCCACATAGTCCATTACTGGGTGTTTAAATGGCCCTTCTGGGACTAGTATGTGACCTATTGGTGCAGATGTACCCTTTCTGACATTATTTTGGGCACAAATTTCACATTCAGCTAAAAATTCATCTACCATTGCCTGTAGATATGGGGACCAATATCCTTGTCTTTTTATTTTTCTAATCACCTCCTCCTTGTGCAATGGTCAAAACTATGCGCATCTGAGATTAGAATAGTAAGGAGAGCTGTTGGAGCAATCATGTGTCCTTCATGAGATCGCCATATACCATTTACATCTCTACTCGCACCTCTTTGTTGCCATACCCCGTGTTCATAAGGGCCAGCTTGGTGTTGCATATGTGCAATATCATCTAATTAGGGTTGAATCAAAACTGATACAGTTGCCATTACTGCTACTTGGCATCCTGAGGCCTTTTTGGCATGTAAGTCTGCAGCATTGTTACCTTGAATGACAAAATCATTGCCTTTTTTATGTGCTTGACATTTGATGATAGCCAATTTCTTTGGATGCATTATGGCTGAAATGAGCTTGATTATTTGGTCACCGTGCTGAATTGGTGTCCCATCGCTCTTTTTGAACCCTCTTTGTTTCCAAATTTCTCCAAATAGATGGCACACTCCATGTGCATATGCAGAATCTGTATAAATATTAACAGTTTGATTTTTAGCCAGCAGACAAGCCTCAGTCAGTGCTTTTAATTCAGCCAATTGTGCCGAGCATGGCTGCTCACAGTACTGCAACACAATTGGAACAACATTTTTGTCTTCTCTCTTGACAATAGCATACCCAGCATGATTTCCTAGATGGTCCCTGAAACATGACCCATCTACAAAATAATCTGCCTCTGCATCAATGACTGGTGTTGATTGTAGATCTGATCTTGGACAAGTCTATTACACATTCATGAGGTGTTCCCTCCCCTTCTAGAGGAATGAAATTGGCTGGGTTTATTGTTGTACATCGTTTTATGGTAATATCTGGATAAGTTAACAGTGTTGAATCTATCAAACTCCTGGCCTGAGAACAAATCTACCTTGCTCCAATAGCTCTGTTACTTTGTGATGAGTGTAAATTATTACTGGATAACCTATTGTCACAGTAGAAGCTTTGTCATAAGCAAAATATACTGCTGCAAGTCCTTGATAGCATGGTGGGTAGCCTTGTGCTACATTGTCCAATTTGGTGCTATAATAAGCTATTGGTTGCTTTTTTCTTCCACTACAGGTTTCCTGCATTAAGACTGCTGATGCATATCCATCTCTTCTATCTGCTATATACAAATGAAATAGTTTGGCATAGTCTGGGGTTGTTAGAGCTGGAGCTGTCTGAAGCTCTTTTTTCAATGATTCAAAGGCTATCAATGCATCAGTATCCCATGTTAGTCGAGCTCAGAGATTTTGATGCCCTGTCTGTTTCATCAGTGCCCTTAAGGGAGCTGTTTTGATAGCATAATCTTCTATCCAATCAGCACAAAAACCTGTCATGCCTAAAAAGGTATAATTTAGTGAGCACTTTGATAGAATCTTGGTGACATTGTTCTAATGTTGTTGAACAAATCAACAGATCATCTACATATTGTATCAACATGCTATCCAATCTAAGATCTTCCAGATCAGTTTTCAAAACTTGATTGAACACATGTGGTGAATGTTTAAATCCCTGGGGCATTCTGGTGTATGTATATTGTTTACCTTGATAGGTGAATGAAAAAAGGTGTCTGCATTCCTCTGCTAAAGGGATGCTGAATAAAGCAGAGCACAGATCAATAACAGTAAAATAATTGGCAGCAGGTGGAACATTAGTCAACAGTGTATGTGGATTTGGAACTTCTGCAGGCCAGTCTTCCACTACCTCATTGACTGCTCTCAAATCATGCACTAACCGCCATTTTGATTTAACTGCCTTAGCAACTAATTAGGGGGGCAGTGATGGCTCAGCGGCTAAGGCTCTGGGTTACTAATCAGAAGGTCAGGGGTTCAAGCCTCAGCGCTGCCAAGATGCCACTGTTGGGCCCTTGAGCAAGGCCCTTGACCCTATCTGCTCCAGGGGTGCCATATTGTGGCTGACCCTGCACTCTGACCCTAGCTTAGCTGGGATATGTGAAAAAAAAGAATTTCACTGTATATGTGCAAATATATAATGTGTGATAAATAAATATAATAAAAAATAAAAATAAAACTGGCAATATGGGTGTGTTGCAATGACTTGCTGTTTCAATTAACACCCCTGCCTTGATCAGTCCCTCAACAGTCTTTTTAATTCCTTCTACAGCTTCCTGTTTCAACAGATATTGTTGTTTTCTTGGTGGCTGCACTCCTGGTCTAAGTTTAATCAAGCACCGATGGTGTGAGGACCCTATTGTTCTTCTAGGCATTTATTATTTTTTTCCCAAACTAATCGTATTTTTGAGCACCTAAACATACTCGAAAACTCATGAAACTTTGCACACACATCAGACGTGGCGAAAATTTACATCTGATTTGGGTTTCAGAATTAGGTGTGGCAAAATGGCTCGATAGTACCACCTACAAACTTTCAACGATGTGCGCTTTACGCTACAATTCACCTACACATACGAAAATCAGTACACATGTGTAACATGCTAATACCTACAAAAATGTCTCTTAGATCGATGCCCTAAACTCAACAGTAAGTCAGCCATTTTTATTTTTCTCTTCAATTTTGCTCAGTTTTTGCCATTTCCAGGCTTCGTACTTTAGGCTGTAGTTGCTGAGATATGCAGCTTTACAAACCGTCAGGGGTGGGAGCTCGTCCTAAACTGTCCGTCATATTCCAGCTACCAAGGAGCTTGGATGGAGGTGACCCCCGATGAATTTTACAAATTTCTTGGGTTGCTCATTTACATGGGGTTTTCAATTCTCCCTGATACCCATCGTCATTGGGGAACCAAGTTACTTCAGGGCTCATGGGCGAGGGGATTTATGTCGCGTGACCACTACAAGGCTCTTTTAGCAGCTCTACATGTTGTAGACCCTACCACAGAGCATAATCAGGACTGCCAGAAGTTGTGTTATCTTATGGACCACCTCAAACAAAAATGCCAGCAGCTCTTTCAGCCTAACCAAAATCTTGCAGTAGATGAACGTATGGTCAAGTCTAAATCTCAGTCAGGATTTAAACAATACATGAAGGGCAAGCCTACTTAGTGGGGTTTTAAATTATGGGTAATTGCAACATCAGACTCGGGGTATACTCTCGACTTTAATGTTTACACAGGTAGTCATGATGGGCGTGTCACTGACTTGGCCACCAAAGTAGTTGAATCATTACTGCAGCCATTCAAGGGCCACAATGTTTGGTTTGACAACTTTTACACGTCCCCAGCTCTTATGGTTAAGTTGTTAGAAATGGGAACTAATGCCTGTGGGACATGCAGGGTGAATCGTAAACTGTTTCCTGCAGAATTTAAAGACATCAAAAGATGGGAACGCAAGACAGCTTGTGGGGATATGAGGTGGTGTAGGATTGAGGGGAATATACTTGTAATTCAGTGGAAGGACACGCGTACAGTTACATGCCTCTCCAATTTCCACAATGTGAATGGCTCAACCGAAATTACTAGGTTTGTAAAAAATTATGGCGACTAGACAAAAGAAGTAGCCCTCCAGCCCACTGTCATCAGCGATTATAACAAAAACATGGGCGGTGTTGATAGGTCAGACCAAATGATAAAATCTTACGACGTCCTACAAAAAACTCAGAAGTGGTGGAAGACTCTTTTTTTCCACTTCATAGACATTGCCGTCGTCAATAGTTTCATTTTGTTTAAGGAATGGCAACACATTCATGCAGCACCAGGGGATGAGCATAGACTGGTGAACATAACCCAGATAAATTTCAGAGAAAACCTGGCTCGTCAGCTGGGAGGTATCGATATTCACGCAAGTTTCCCTTTGCATACACTAAAGCCTGTAGTCCCTCCTTCGTCATCACTCCACACAGCCCATATCACTAAATTTGAAGAGTCCTCTAAGAGATGTTGGCTATGCTATTGGAAAAGTAGGACTGAAAATAAAACTAAAGTAGCTTGTTGCGCGCCGGAATGTAATGGCAAAAGACTTTGCTTGGTTCATGATAGGAACTGTTTTCAGTCTTGGCACTTAGCTGAGTGTGACCAGTTTTGCGAAGAGGCCTAGGTTGGGCTGTGTTTACTGGTGTTGTCCTCCTCCTTCCCTCTTTTCTCCCTCTCTTCTCTCCACAAGTATTGCAGTTGTTGAGTATTTATGAATTTATATATATTCTGTTCCTGCACTCTTTATTAAAAATGTATTTACTGTAGATAGTTCGAAAGTTTGATTTTGTATGTTTTGCTCTGTAATTTGTGTGTAATTCTAATATTCAAATTAAATAAATTGTGTGTTTTATTGAACACATAAACTTTATATTTCAGTGTTTGTGTCCTTCAATTTCAGATGCAATCTCAATTTATTATTACAGATGCTCAAAAAGGGTATTTGAGGAGTGGTCATGTGAAATGTATCTTAACATTCTAAATGTTTGTTTTATTCCGTTTTGCCACTAATCACTAGAATGGTCATAACTTTTAAATAATAGATTATATTTCTAATCTGTCTGCTATTTTACATTGCCCACAAAATCCCTCTAGCTTGTAATTAAAATGGTTGAAAATGCAGTTGTCTGATGAAGTATGGTGGCCAGAGAAGATTTTTGTAAAAATTGCTGTGTGAAATCTTATTGATAAAGGATGATTAGCCTTAAATAATCATACATGTGTTTATATCATTTGAAAGCCCTAGTTCTTCTCTTCAATATGGTATATGCAGTTCAGGTGTGTGATGTTATATGAATATGACTGTAATATGAAAATGGATATGAATATCATATTCTGGCACAGAATGGAATTTTCAGAATTTTGGGCTCAGGCTTTAAAGGGTTAATGAACTCCTCTTAAAGATTTCATCAGATCTACTTCATATTTGATTATTCTAATCTAAACGCCTTGGTGATGCTAAATTGCGAAGCTTTTGAGTTTTCACTGCACAGCGTGGCCGTGACGGTCTGACAAATTTCAATGTTTCGCCATGAAAAAGGAAGTTGTTATAACTCATACATACAATGCCCGATCTGCCCCAAACTTCACATGTTTGATAATAGTCCAGGCCTGAATACATCTACGTGCCAATATTCAGTTATAGTCATAGCGCCACCTACTGGCAACAGCCAATTCCAGGTCTTGTACTTTAACAAACTCTTCCCAGAGATTTAATCAGATCAACATTATATTTAGTCAGTCTTAATCTAAAGGCCTTGGTGATGTTAAATTGTGAAGCTTTTGAGTTTTCGTTGAAGGGCGTGTCCATGGCGGCCTGACAAAGTTCGGTATGAAACGAGTCACATTTTTGAGGCCTAAACGTGCTCGAAAACTAATGAAACTTGCACACATCTCAAAAGTGGGGAAAATTTACATCTGAATTAATTTTAGAATTAATTGTGGCAAATTGGCTCGATAGCGCCACCTACAAAATTTCAACGAAGCAGCCCTCACATGGTGTTTCACCTACACGTAAGAAAATCGGTAAGCATATGTAACATGTCAACATGTACAAAAAAGTCTCTTAGAACCATATCCTAAACCCAACAGGAAGTCAGCCATTGTGATTTTTCTCTTCAATTGTTGCTCAGTTTTTGCCATTTCCAGGCCTCTTACTTTAACGAACTCCTCCTAGAGATTAAATCAGATCAACATCATATTCGGTCTGTCAAATCTAAAACTTTTGAGTTTTCTTTGAACGGCGTGTCTGTGGAGGCCTGACAAAGTTCGATGTTTCGCCATGAAACAGGAAGTTGTTATAACTCAAACATAAAATGTCTAATCTGCTCCAAACTTTACATGTTTTATAAGAGTCCCAGCCTGAACACTTCTATATGCCAATATTCAGTTATAGTCATAGCGCCACCTACTGGCAACAGGAAATGACATGTTTTACACTGTGATACACTCTTAACAACATTTAAGTGCTAAGAAATTGGAGTGACATTCCACTTGCATAGCAGCCCCAACGTGCACCAGGGTACGAGGGCCCCATCACACTTGCAGCTTTAATTCTAATAGGATTAGCAGATTTTACTAAATTTACGTCTGTATCATGTTGAGACCACAGTTCAGCAGGTACATATTTTTCCATTTCTAACATTAATTCAACTGTTTTTGAATCCAGTTTTTCTTTTTCTTTTTTTTGGGATGCCTGTCATAGCAGTAGTACACATTTTTTTAGATATGTTTTGTCCGGTGATTCGAAGAATAAAGGATTTTCTGTGGCTTCCCACTTTTTCCTCTCTGCTCTCTTCATTATTGGTCCTAAATCTTTTGCCTGACTTCCCTTACTTACATATAAGGTAACATGTGGAGCTGAATTTTTCAATAAAACTACATTTCTCAATTTGTAGTGCTGCCCCTTCTGGCCCTACAGTTATGTATTGTGAACTCAATGAAACTTCTTGTCCTTTTATGTCATTCAGCCATTTCTTTTGAAGCTCTTGGTCCCTACTTGGACCATATATTATGGTACAATGGAACTCGATTTTTGGCAGGCTTGATTCACAAAGCTGTACTTGGATATATTTTCCCCATTTGTTTACTGTCTCTTCTACATCTTTCCCTGGATCTCCTAAGCAGTATATGTTTGCTTGTGGCTCTTGGGTTTCTTGGGATTTTGTGACAGTCATTTGTTTGATTCCCCTACTATCTATGTATATTCCTTCTGGAGAGCACCATATCTGCAAATTCATTTTACATATAGCATCCCTCCCTAACATGTTAATAGGTGTTTGTTCTGATATTAGAATGGGAATTTTTATTTCTGCATTTATGCTGACTGGATCTTTCATTGGAATTAGCTGCATAAATCCCGAGAATCCTACTGTCTTGACATATTTTCCAGACTTGGGGAGGTGAGAGGCATAATTTGGTTTTATACACGTGAACGTAGCTCCAGTATCTAGCATAACTACCTTTGTCTTGCCCTCTATTTTAACCTGCAGCATAGATTCTTGATCAGCATCAGATGATATCATTGGAAGCTGACCCTTCCCCGTAGGATCCTCTGGGCAGCCCTAGTAGCCCTGTTGTGGTCCACGCCATGGATTGACTGGACCTGGTGTTTGAGCTTGGTATTCTTGCTGCCATGGATTACTGCTTGGACTTGGTGGTTGATTATTTGGCCATGGATTAGTAGGGCAATCTCTTTTGCTGTGTCCAGGCTAATTGCATCCCCAGCATATTCCTGGTGTGCCATTATTTCTAGGGCCACTGTTCTGTCTTCTGTTTCCTCTTCCTCCTTGTTGTAGTCTGTTTCATTTTCTGTTGTTTGGTTTTTCTGATTTTAGGTAAATCTCAACTGGTGCTGGTGGATGTGACACATTCCCAGCTGGTGATATTGTATTCTGGACAACAGGTACAGGTGGTACCAATGCAGGCTGGGCAGCAGGTGTAGGCACGTTTATAGGAGTCATTACTACTGATTGTTCTTCTTTCTCTTTTGCTGCAGCTTGAATCTTCTTTTTTCCAGTTAGTTCTTCAAGTTGTAGTTGTGTCAGTTTTCTCTGTAGTTCTCTTACTTGGTGTTTCAATCTCAACTCATTCTTCCTGTGTTGTTCCACAGCATGAATCACATGTTCACAGAACTCCCTGTGTGACTTGGAGTTCAGTCCAACTACATCTTCCGATTTTTCCTTCATTGGGGGTGGCATAGCATCCACTATGGCTATTCTGAATAAAGTAGGCACTACTGGGTCTGCTTCTGGGTTTCTCTCCAACTCTTGTTTCCATCTTCTCAGTTGTCTTTGAATGTAAGTAGTAGGATTTTCTGCTTCATCTACTGGTTCTCCTCTCAGGTATTTTGGGTCCATGTGTGTTGAGTATTCTTTTCTCAATTCTTCCTACATGTCATTGTGATATCTGTCAAATGCAACTCCATCCATTCTTGTATTGTCAATTGCTCCTCTTACTTGCACTTTCCTAAGGATCTCATTCATCTTGGATCCCCACAGACACTTAGCTAGCAGTGCTTTGATATCCCCAATTGCTAGTAGTTTTCCCATCGTTTCTTCTTCAACCATTCTGATCCATTTGCCAGCCCCCTCATGGATGTCTGGAAGGCGGGCTATCAGTCCGTCAAGGTCCTGATTGGCCCATGGCACATACTGTCTTTGTGTGCCTTTAATTACAATTGGACAGTTTTTTCAGATACTTACTGGGCATCTCTGCATCACTCATGGAATTTTGTTCCAGTGCCTCACTGTGTGGATGCATGTCGCTTGGATATCTTCTGATGAAGATTCAGGCCAAATGCATCAACCCAGACATATCCATGTCATTTGGTTGCTCATCAGATTAACCCAGGCTGTTTAAAAATTAGTTGGTTAGATGCACATTTCTTGGGCACTCACTTGGTAGATGCATGCTTGTTGTTCTTGTTAATCTGCCTTGTGGGCTCCTTTTCCAGCATGGCTTCTCTTTTGGGACATCTTCAAGGACCAGGTTTTCTGTAACATATTTATATTCTCTTTAAGGCTATTTGAGCATGCTCTTGGAGTTAAGAGTCTGCGTTTTTCTCCAGATTCCAATCTCATCAGGTCCCTTCCCATTACTTGTTTCTTTCTTGATACTTGTTCCCCAGTCTGTATTATCTCTTGCTCATTTTTGTTAGATCTCTTTTAGGTGTAAATTTTACCCGTGACCTTTCTTCCCATTGTTTTTCTTGTTCATTTCTCAGTTCTTCTTGTATTTGTGACATATCCTGTTCTTCTTCTTGTCTTTCTCTCATCCCTTCTAGTGCTGATATCACATTTTGATAGGCATTCATAATTTCCACATCTTCTAATGTTATATTTCCTATTTCCCCTCTAATACGTATCCCTTCACTATCCCTGTCTTCATTTTCATCTGTCATGTCTATATTCCCTTTTATTTCTACTGTTCCTGATATGGCAGGCATTTGTTTTGCAGGTTGGTCAAGAGGTGGTGCATAGGGAGGTGGTCTCTCTGTTTATTCAGTTTTATCATCCAGTAATCTTTTTGCCTGTTTTTCAGCTTTAATAATTTTATCCCATGATTTTTAAATAAATTCAATACCTCTTGTTCTTTTTCTCTCTTGTCTTCCCTTTTCCTGCCCTTATTTTTGGCCTTGTTGTTTTTTATTAATGCTTCCATTTCTCTACACATAGCCATATCAAATATTCCCTCTGCTGGCCATTTTGTGTTTAAGCTTTTTGTTCTTCTTTCCCATTTTTTATATTGGATATTTTGAACACATCAGCTCTACTGGTGTTGATGTCATTGTTGCTTAAAATTATTATCACAATGTGTGTTATGTTTTTAATGTACGTCTTCACCAGGCTGGTCAGATGAGGATCACTAAAAGTATCCGACCACTGACTTTCCCCGGGCTTTTGCTAGGTTGAGGACTTGTCACAGTTCCTATAATATTTTGTTAGTCTTTCTCAGATATTTCAGTACAACATTTATTTGTTTTTTAGTTAATGGTTTTACAGGTAATTCTTCTGCTCCTAACCATTGTGAATTGTTCTGCATCCAGATAATGTCTCCTCTTAGGCTAATTATGAAAAACTCCAAAGCTCATCCTCAGCAAACCAGTGGCCTGTGGCAGCTATTCCTCCTGCCCAATGCATAAAAGTGAGATATTGGGATAATTCTACTTGACATCATCCCCATAAAACTACAGAAACATTTAATTAACTTCTATTACAATATTCTAGATGAAAAGGTTCAATGAAGTCAATGAGGGCTTCCCTATCTTCTTTGTTTAAAATTCCTCTTCCTCTCTTTCCTCTTTTTCTCCCTTTTCCTCTTCTATTTCTATAAAAATCACTAATTATTTACAGGGGTTGATTGCTAAATATATTACTTCTTTTTATGTTTTCTTTCCTCTGAATATCTCCACCCACACCTGTCTTATCTGTTTTGGGTGTCTTATGCCAATTGTTACCTTCAACTTTCCTATAGTCCCATTCGTTGTGTAGATTGGTGTTATTTCTCCACCTTGCTCTCTACTGAATATTACCTTACTCTTCCACTGTAGTGGTCATATGTCTGTGCTGACAGCAAGGTAAACATTCTTTAAAACTGTTGCGCCTCCTTTTCCTAGTCTCTCTGACTGATGTCTCTCTGGATTCCTTCTGAAATAAGAAATCTCACATCTGAGATATGGGATGTACACTGAGTTAATGGTTATTTCTGTTGACATTGCTAATTGCCCCAATTGAGTAGGACTCAGCATATGAAGTCCCTCTAATTGTTTTATCAGTGGATCAGCAGTCAGATGTTTATTTACTACTGCTTGCCAGTCTACCCATGGCCATACATGTTCTATTTCCTTCAAATTTGTGATTGTGGTCAATTTATTCATCAACTCTTTTTTCTTTTGTTCTGTTAATCCCCTTGTCTGACCTAAATAGTCTACGTATTCAAACTCCCTTCAAAAATGATTACTAATCCCTCATGTCTCTATTAATATTCTTTCTAGTTCTATCTCCTCTTCCGCTTCAGCTATTCTAGCCGAGCATACTCTTTCAAACTCTGCAATGGCCTGAGTCTACATAGATTTTAGTTAGGATGAAAACAGAGAAATAAGCCCTTTGTTAGTCTGCTAACAGCCCCTCCCTTCTCACTTTCTGTCTGCTCACTCAGCCCCTCCTTTCTCGCTCTCTCTGTCTGCTAGCTCAGCCCCTCCTTTCTCACTCTCTCTGTCTGTTTAGTCACAGGTCTCCACACCACACAATCAGCATGTATTCTTCACTCTCGCTGTGTGAGAGAGAGAGAGAGAAAGAGAGAGAGAGAGAGAAAAAACAGGTGCTTTTTCTTAACTTTAATTTCACTTCTTTATTAATAATTGTGTTTCTTTATCTGGATCACACCGACTACAATTTGGATGATGTCCAAATATTCGACAAAGCCAGTATCTTGGAACATTTTTAGTTATTGGAATAATTTTTCTAACTCCTTTCACATTTTTTCATCATTCATTTTAAAATTATCAAACACTGAGCCTAATACACTCTTCTTTATACCACACAATACTCACGAGAAAAACAATCACATGGATATATATATATATATATATATATATATATATATATATATATATATATATATATATCAGCACACTCAACCACACACTCACAGTCTAATCTCACACACATTCAGCATAACACATTGCAGACAGCATAAGCACAGCACAGTCAACATGAACACATCAGCCAACTCAGCCAATATACAACAACAATGTAATTAATTTTGTACACAATTCAACACACCCAATATATATATATATATATATATATATATATATATATACACATACATACATACAAACTTATTCAACAAATTTTTACACTATTCAGTTCGGTTTTTAAATAATAAATCTCTTAAAAATCACGACGCCCCTCTTGGGTAACCACATCTCTTGCATGCCTGCCAATTTAGCTAAAATGCAGTGCTATTTTGAAAAGCAATGCCAACCATCAAATTGGCTCATTGCTTCTCAGCCAGATCAAATGCCACTGTTCAGGCTCCTAATCCCTACTGGTGTCACTGCACCCAGCGGTATTCACAGGATTTCAATGCACCCTTCTTCTGGGTGTACATGCCTCTTGCATGACCTACCAGAGCTGCTCACTTCTGCGCTGCCTAGAAGTGCGGTATCCGTAGGATTTCAGTGCACCCTTCTTCTGGTTGTACACGCCTCTTGTGTGACCTACCAGAGCTGCTCACTTCTGCACTGCCTAGAAGTGTGGTATCCGTAGGATTTTGCACGCTTCAATTTATTCACAATACTTATTTACATTTGCATGCACAGTTTTTGAAACCTGGAACCCAGTTCTCTATTTTATCCAATTAATCATTTAATGAAGCTCGAGACTGGAGAGGCCTTTAGAGTTACCACCATCTGGGTCAAACCCACAGCAGACTACACAAAAACACAATTTTAAGCCAAAATTGCTTACCTGAGTTTTTTGGCACCAGTGATTTTGTGCAGTCAGTGCAAGCAAGCAGCGGCTCCCCTGGCCCCATACCAGTCCCTTCGTCGTCACCAATGTTATGTCACGGAGTACTGAGAACTCGTCTCCCTTTCTGTAAGAAAACTCTCAATGTCAGGAGTTACAGGTGTCAAAGGTTAGAGTTTATTGAGCAAACCAACAAACCCAAGTGGTCAGCTGAGACCTGACTCTCTCGGTCCAAACCTTCATTCTTTATACACTTTGTTATCTTGCATTACCTCATACACACAGCCATCTTATTATTTTTTGTAGTCAATGGGTACTGTCCACCACCATTATTTCACAGAGCCTCTGACTTCTTTTTAATGGTGGAAACCTGGCTTTTAGTCCATTTTTTAAAAATAATCTTTTAAATTCATTTATTGTAAAAGTATACATTTTGAGTAAATAGAATATAACATTCTGAGCATAATACTGTCACTTTGACCATTGGTCGTGTTAATCTTTAACTATTAGCTGTGTCTCTCAGTGTTTTAGGAATGCATTGTACTATTGTTTTTGCAACAGCTGAGTGCACTGTGTGTTTCTTGCAGCATAAGCACTTTTGGCCTCATATTCTCTCTCCTGGATCACATAATTCCCAGGCTATTCTATATAAGTGCTTTTCTATGTTTGATATATAAAAATACACTATGATATAGAAAAATATACATTATATGTGCCTTGTTGCTCCCACAAATGGAACCTAGCAGTTGTGCATGCTGCTGAGTCATCAATCGAGGCCAAGAATAAAATAAAAAAAATTAAAAAAACGTAATCATTTATACAAAATTTTTGCAAAGACAACAAAGCGCTAGAGCATTCTCCGGTCATCTGAAACTATTTATATTGAAATCACTGTCAGACACAAGATGGAATGAGTGTGCAGATGCCACAAAAGCAGTATTTAAGCAGCTACCTGATCTAAGAGCTGCAATGCTTGAAGATTCTGGGGAATCTACATATGATGCTGAAGTCACAAGCCTTGTTCAAATAATAAAGAGACTTTTGACTTTGTAATAAGTTTGGTCATTTGGAATTCTGTTCCAAGCACAATTAAATCACACCAATGTAGTCCTACAGTCAACAAAACTTGATGTGGGAGATGCACTTCATATTGTCTCATGTGTGAAAGAACAGCTGTCAGCGTATCGACAAATAGGCTTTCAGAATGCTATCAAGAAGGCCAAGGAGCTTGCACCAAAACATTTACATTTTGCCCATTTTCACAGACCATCGGACATGATGCAGAAAAGTGCTTCCCGGGGAGAAGGCAGTGGATGAGCCTTTGAATGGAGAGGATAAATTTAAAGTTATTTTTTTCAACAGCTTCCTAGACACATTCATCAGAGAGGCAAAAGAATGTTTTTACATTCCTAAACGATTTCAGCTGTCTTTTTGGCATTTTTTTTTTACATATTGAAATTGAATTAATCAAAACCTATCGAAGATCTTCCATGTCTCGGGAGAGATTGTCAGCTCTGGCTTTGCTGTCCATTGAGAACAAGACCACAAGGCAGGTGGATTTCAGTGACATTATTGCAAAGTTTGCAGTGGCAAAAACACAATATGTCAACTTGTAAGGTAGGCCAGTGATTTTTCTTTTGAAATAACTTAACGTATTATATATAAATGCATTATTCATAAACGTATTATGTATAAATGCATTATTCATAACAAATAAGTCCCATTATATATACTGAAAATATATAAGTGAGTTAAGTCTGTGATGGGGGGTAGGGGAAGAGGGCCTTTTTTTTTTTCTCCCCTTTTCTCCCCAATTTGGAATGCCCAATTCCCAATGCCCTCATCGTGGCGTAGTGGCTCGTCTCAATCCGGGTGGCGGAGGACGAATCTCAGTTGCCTCCACATCTGAGACTGTCAATCCGTGCAATTTAACACGTGGCTTGTTGAGCGCATTACCGTGGAGACATAGAGCACATGGAGGCTTCAAGCTATTCTCCGCATCATCCACGCACAACTCACCATGCGCCCCACCGAGAGCGAGAAACAAAGAAGGTTAGTGACCACGAGGAGGTTAACCCAATGTGACTCTACCCACCCTAGCAACCAGGCCAATTAGTTGCTTAGTAAGCCTGACTGGAGTCACTCAACATGCCCTGGATTCGAACTCGCAACTCCAGGTGTGGTAGTCAGCATCTTTACTTGCTGAGCTATGCGACTTGAGGTGTGGTAGTCAGCGTCTTTACTTGCTGAGCTACCCAGGCCCCCTGGGGGCCTTTTTGTGTATTTTGAACACGGGACCACTTATGGCTCACTGATTTTACAAATACATCTTGCTTCCATACCTCTGTTCTTGTTTTCCTTTCTTACCATCCTTTCCTAAGCGGGAGGAGCTTGCCCTATTCCAGTCAGTGTTCAGAACTCACAAGGAGCTGAATGAAATGTTAAATCTGTAAATATGTTCGTCACGATTAAGAAAAATTAACTCGTTAAACATCTTTATGCATTCTTTAACACGTTAATTTCAACAGCTCTAATTTTAATATTTATATAATTATATTGTTATTATTGATGTATAATATTACATACTTATTATTCACATGGCAGAGAAATACCTGTTTATGTAGAAAGGAGCTCATCTAGAGATGAGAGATGTAACAGGTGTTAAGCATTCCTCTTCACTCTGCAGTTGAGCACTTGTGGTAACTTGACACAAAGCGTGTTTGCTATTTCTGCTAGGGGTGCACCGATATTCTCGGACGATATTCATCTTAAATCCGCGATCAGCCGATCATGCCTAGTATCAGGGCTGATCTTTTTTGCAGCATGCAGGGAATCACACATACAATTCCCTTATTCACATGAATATGCCATTTTGTTTTTAAAAATGTGTAAGAATTACATGTATTAATATTAAGCTGCCCATTTTCTAGAGTCATTACGGTAGTAATTCTGACTCGCTGCACTGCGAGCATGGAGAGGATAAAGAGACTGCAAACGGGTATAAAAATGAATTAAAGAATAAATAAACATGCGAGTACTCGTGATGTAACGCGAGTCGTGACAATCAGATGGTGCGTGGAGCAATAGAGACCGTTTGAGCCATCATGAGCGCTTTCAGCTTCTCCCCTTTCAACATGAGCGCTCTCTGTGCCAATCAAACATGCACTTCTCCAGGTGCTCTCAATATCTCATCATCAGTCTCTCATCCCAGCACTATTCTGTGAGGATCCCAATTTAAATCAGACTAATTTTGGTCACAATACCACTAATAACAGATTTAACTGTTTAACCTTCAATAACGGCACCGCATCTTTATGCATTTGCTTAATAATTAGTCATTTGTGTTACAAGACACCAAAGACAGTAAACAAATCATAGATATTAATGATTTCTCACTGGAGCAGTTTTAGTGCTTGTAATGGATCTATTTTTCTAATTTTGAAAGTATCTCTGCTGTGTGTGATGCTCTCATGGTTTTTACTGGTTGCCAGTATGTCACAATGACCTTTTGATATTGACAACAGAACTATTCATAACTGTTTTCAATACAAATAAATGTTAGCAATTCACAATTTATGTAATTCTAATGTAATTTTGGGAACACTTAATAAAAAGGTTTAATTTCTTTAACATTAGTTATTGCATTAGGTATCATGAACAAACAATGAACAATATATTTTTCCAGCATTTATTAATCATAATGTTAGTTAATAGAAAACACAATTGTTCATTGTTAGTTCATGTTAGTGTGTAGTGCATTAATGTTAACTAATACAACTTTTGATTTTAAAAATGTATTAGTAAATGTTGTAACTAACATTAAGTTCATTAGTTCATGTTAACTACAGTAATGTTGTTAAATAATGTTAACAAATGAAACCTTTTTGTAAAATGTTACCATAATTTTACTGTCTGGGGCATAAACATATAACTGCACAATATAACTTGCAAAAGTGTAGCAAAGGGTATCGGCCTCAAAATTTCCTGATTGGTGCACCACTAATTTAGGTGGTTTTATATGAGTTAGCGCCATGATGTGAAAGGTGGCAAAACTAGGTCGCTCCAACTTCGCAGGCTGCAAGTTGCAGAGTTGATAGCATTGTTGGTTATTATCAGGAGCAATAGTTTTACCGCAACGCTCGCTTATGGAGACACGGTACAGCGGAATTCACATGTCGTATTAGCAGGTTTATAGTTATGTGACATCTTAAGTTCAGTAAATATGCGACAACAGTGTGCTTCCTCAGCATGCACACTCATGCTAAACACAAGCTTTCAATGAGCTTCTGAATGCTGGCTGCACTAGCAAGAGAGAGAGAGAGAGAGAGAGAGAGAGAGATGCGAAAAGCTGTTTGAAAAATTACAGTTTGAAACAATTTTTTAACCATTTTTTTTGTCCATGTAGCTTTTACACATGATCAGTGGTAATGCATTGTTTTTTTTTTTTGTCTTTTTTTAATATGGCATATAACCGTGACTACAAACATTGTTTGTTGAGTTACATTACAAAGGAAAAAAGGAATAACAAACAGGCTTAAGAAAAATTAAAAACAGAAAGGAAGAATACAAATAAAAGACAAACACTAGAAGAGATTCCACAGCCTCTAGACATGTCTGACAAAGTATTCGTGCCTGATTGAAACAAATTATTGATGACTGATTTGATTTGTTCATCTGTAAGGATTGGTTTACCAATTCTCAGCTCCATGTTAAAGTGAATAAAAGTGTGCGGGAATTCCCGAATTATGAATGTGGAACATGGGGGAATGGTTTTAACCAGTCGAAGAACTCATTATTTTCGAACCACTTGTTGTTAAACTAACATTTCCCCATTGTTTAGTATTTGATTACTTCACCTTATTATCCACCATTTTGCATCCCATACAGCTCTGTCATCATGCAAACAATATTTACACCCCAAAAGTTCAGCAAAAACATATTTAAGACTTGTTGTGTTCCAAGACATTTAAGACTTTTTATGTCCTCCGAGTGACTCTAGCCAGGTCTCCTAAGCAACCAAATTGGCCCGGTTGCTAGGGAGAGTAGAGTCACATGGTGTAACCTCCTCGTGGTCGCTATAATGTGGTTCGCTCTCGGTGGGGCGCATGGTGAGTTGTGCGTGGATGCCGCGGAGAATAGCGTGAAGCCTCCACACGCGCTAAGTCTCCACGCTAACGCGCTCAACAAGCCACGTGATAAGATGCGCGGGTTGACGGTCTCAGACGCGGAGGCAACTGAGATTCGTCCTCCGCCACCCGGATTGAGGCGAGTCACTACGCCACCATGAGGACCTAGAGCGCATTGGGAATTGGGCATTCCAAATTGGGGAGAAAAAGGGAAAAATACTTTTTATGTCCTTAAATATTAAAAAGGGAGTTTTTAGAGTCACGTGACACCATGCGAGGATCGGAAGTGTGAGCGGCGAGCTCTGCACACTTTCTAGTTTTAACACTTTTAATGACATAAACTGGTGAGATTCGATACACTCTGTTCCATAACTGTTCTGGGAGGACAATATGTCAAAGAATTCAAAATCCTCGGGCTCTGGAGACATTAAAAGACACTTACGTGCTCAAGCTGATGCCCCTGAGCAGGCCGCAAGCCTGAGAGTCGATTTAGTCGGAGAAGTGTGGGAAATGCGGCGGGAGATGCTGAACATGTCGGCAATGCTGACGAAGGTCGCTGCTGACTTGGAGGATCTTGCTGTGATACGTTGATCAATCACTGCCATGGAGGCGAAGTTCACTGAGGTGGTTACAAGAGTGGGGGATATCGAGAAATGGATCGATTATCTGGAGTCATCAGAGAGGGAATTATCTGCTAATCCGCTAGTGACCAAGGTGGATTTGGAGCGTGTCCCTGAGGGAGCAGAGGGACAGGGTACGCTGAAATTCCTGGATGGGAATCCTTTCCAAATCTGCTCAACATAGCAGGCTATAAGCTAGAAATCGACTGAGCTCACAGGGTTCCTGCTCGTCGAGCCACAGAGGGAGAAAGGCCCTGAACAATTCTGGCCAAATTTCTGAGATCATCCGATAAAGATTTTGTGTTACGTGAGGCGAGGAGCAAAGGAAGGCTTTCTTGGAAGAACCACAGCATTTTCTTGTTCCCAGACTTTGCAAATTCGACAAGAGAGAAGCATGATAGATTCAAGGAATGCAAGACACGGTCGCTTTTGCACTGATATTCCCTGCCAAATTGAGAAAAGATGCTAAGGATGGCCGTAAAACATTCACATGCCCACAGCAAGAAATGTCCTTCATAAAGTCAATGGAGTGAGCAAGTCATCTCGTTGTACTCATGTTGCAGGTGAGTGGACTGTCTCATTGAACATTCACTTGACTGTTTGAAGATTCTACACGCTTTTTTTGTGCTGGTTCCGCCTAGTGGCTGGAATGTATTTTGTAGAGTGGCACACCTTCGGGACAGTTTTATGGATGAATCTACACACTCTTTGTGCTTGTTCCTCCTATTGGCTGGAGTTTGTTTTGTGGAGTATTTTTGCAAAGTCAATAGAGTGAGTGGGTCATCTTGTTGTACTCGCATTGCAGCCATGTGGACCGGCTCACTTAACATTCGCTTGACTCTTTGAAGAATCTGCATGTTCTTTTTGTGCTGGTTCCGCCTAGTGGCTGGAGTTTATTTTGTAAATTGTCACACCTTCAGGACACTTTTATGGATGAAGCTACACACTCTTTGTGCTTATTCCATCTATTGGCTGGAGTTTTTATAGATCATCTTTTGCTGTGTTATTCTGTCTCACAAAATTTGTATAGAAACACCGGACTTGAGCAATCTGACGGCAAAGTTGTCACGGGGGTTCTCATAGGCGTACATGGACTGTTTGAGTTTGGAGGGATAGATGCCAGTTGGCGCTGTCGTGTGTGGGGGTTAATGAACACATTTTTCTTTTTTCTGTTTGTTTTGTTCTGGGGGAAGTTCGGGTTTTGATTGTTGCACTAATGTTGGAATGTGGTCTTTATAATCTTGTTTTTGACACACAATACATTTTTCCTTATATGTCAAAATGTCAAATGTAAATATGAGTGGATTGTCTCTCTCCACATGGAATGTGAATGGGTTGGGGCACCCCATAAAAAGAAGGAAGATTATTTCTCTTAAGCATAAGAAATATGATATAGTGTTTCTTCAGGAAACATCTTTCTCCGCAGGAAGCTGAATAATTTGGAAAGATATGATTTGGGCATTTTTTTATAGTGCTGACTCAGGTAAGAGCAGGGGAGTCATTACGCTGATAAGTGAACATCTACAATTCAAATGTCTCAAACAGAGTAAAGATAAATTAGGAAGACTCATTATTGTTTTAGCTGAAATTCATTTACATATACATTCATGCATTTGGCAGACGCTTTTATCCAAAGCAACTTACAGTGTACTTATTACAGGGACAATACCCCCGGAGCAACCTGGAGTTAAGTGCCTTGCTCAAGGACACAATGGTGGTGGCTGTGGGGATTGAACCAGTAACCTTCTGATTACCAGTTATGTGCTTTAGTCCACTACACCACCACCACTCCAAATTCAGGGACAAAGTCTTATTTTGGCTAATATTTATGCACCTAACATTGATGATCAGGGCTTTTTTATAGATCTTGAAGGGATGTTGCAAGCTGCTGGCACCCCTCATGATATAATATTGGGAGGAGACTTTAATCTTTTGATGGACTCCTTGATCATAGTGTGCAAGCCCCCTAGAGCAACATTGACGCTTCATAGGATGTGAAAAATCTTGGTCTTACAGATATTTGGAGACTTTTGAACCCATCTGGTAGGGATGATTTTAATATAGATTTTTTTTTAATGTATATATCTAAGTCCCTCATTTCATCTGTCGTTGACTGCTCAATTGGAAACATTTTAGTCTCAGATCATGCCCTGGTGTGTTTAGAGGTGTTGCCACAGATGGAGAAAAGAAAATCATATAGTTGCCGCTTTAATGTATCCCTTTTGCAAAATCCTGAATTCCAACAAATGCTAAAGGCTGAAATCATTGTCTATATGGAGACCAACTGGTCCTCAGTATCCTCTGTGGGTGTGGCTTGGGAGGCACTTAAGGCGGTTCTTAGGGGCCGGATCACACAGTATGCTGCATTCACCAAAAAATCCAAAGCACAAGAACTCTTGGAATTGGAAGGGAATATTAAAAGTGCTGAGGCAGAGCTGAAGCGCCGAATGTCATCTAATGGCCTCAGAGAATTGACCTGAATGAAATACAGATATAATACTATTTTGTCACGGAAGGTGGAGTTTTGACTATTCAGGGCGAGGCAGTCATACTTTGAGTTGGGGGACAAAGCAGGGAAACTTCTGGCTAGATATATAAAACGGAGAGAGTCTTTTTCTACCATTCCCTCAGTGAAATATGCTGGTGGTGAAATATTTACCTCGGCCACTGATATTAATAATGCTTTTAAAGGATTCAATCTTGATCTTTATAGTTCCACATCTTCATTTACTGAAGAGGATATTAGAAACTTTGTGGAACCATTAGAACTTCATAAACTGTTGGCTGAGCAAAACAATTCTCTTGATTTTTGAGATAACCTTGGAGGAGCTTGGCGAGGTAATTAAGACCTTGCCTTCAGGCAAGGCTCCGGGGCCATACAGCTTTGCCGCTGAATTTTTTAGATCTTATGCTACAGAACTGGCTCCACTTTTGCTAGAAGTTTATACGGAATCATTCAAGAATGCAAAGCTTCCTCCAACTGTGACACAAGCGCGGATCAGTCTGATTCTTAAAAAGGACAAAGATCCAAGTGAGTTACCGTCCAATTTCCCTGATCCAGCTAGACGTTAAAATATTGTAAACAAAATTGGCTAACCGATTAATTAAAGTTATGACATCTCTCATACATATAGATCAGGTGGGGTTTATTTGGGCCGTAGCTCTTCTGATAACATTAGGCATTTCATCAGTATCATGTGGTCAGTGGCAAATGATCAGACTCCGGTCGCTGCCATCTCACTTGATGCCGAAAGGCATTTCATATGGTAGAATGGGATTATCTTTTTAAGATTTTGGAAATGTACGGGTTTGGGAATACTTTTAATGGATGGATTAAGTTACTTTATAGACACCCAGTAGTGGTGGTACAAATAAATGGATTCATTTCAGATTATTTTACTCTGGATAGGGGCACCCGGCAGGGTTGTCCTCTTTCCCCATTATTGTTCTGTCTTGCCCTGGAACCATTAGCAGCCATGATAAGAAAGGAGGATGATTTTCCAGGGGTGATGGTGTAGGGCTTTACTGGTTGTTTAGATCATTGTTACTATCAGAAATGATTAATAATTATTTCTTTAGTTATTAATTAATATTTAAATTAAATAATAGAATCTAACTCATTAAAACCTCATACGGGGCTCCAGTAAATGTAGTGCACTACGTTCAGGAGTGGGTTTTGTTATTAGCAATAATTAATAATTATCAAAGATAATTATTAATTATTAAAATCAATAGAACATTGATGAGAATCAATGTTAGCTTTTTTAATCCTTTAAATCAACAATTATCAAAGATAATCATCAATTATTAACATCGATGAAACATTGATTAAAATTAACACTAGCTTATTGATTCTTCAAATTCAACAATCATCCAAGATAATTATCAATTATCAAAAATCAATAGAATATTAATGAGGATTAATATCGCCAGGGCACCACCCTGAAATCAGGGACTAATAACCAGATAGTATAACAGTCTCAATATTAGATTGTTCTCTTAGGAAAATCAACATCCGAATATCGATTTTTGAAAAGAAACAATGAAGGCTTGAATAGTGTAGGGGGGAAGTCACCCACTGGTCCAAGGACGGTATCCAATGGTGTGGCTGAAGGTCTCCTGTGTGTTCTGTCTTATCGTCGCAACATTAAATAATACTTTTTTCATTTGATTTGAGTTCCATGTTTTATTAATCTTATCATTAATTATTTTCTTTATTTCATCTGACTCCAATTATGAAAAAACCTTGTTGATGTATCTATGCTCTGAATTTAAGTTTTGTATCTTATTATTTATAAATTCTCTCTTCTAGACTGCATTTGTTATTTCAATGTTATTTGGGTCCTGTGCTGGCCGGACACAGGTTCTTTAACTACAAATTCATCAGTTTCATATATTAGTAAGTTTTAGACTAAGTCCTTATAGGTTCTCAGCTTTATCCGTTTAGTCTTATTTGGCTGAGTTCATATAGATTCTCAACTCACCGTTTAGCCCCAGTCAATTAAGTTCTGTTTTACAGATTCTCGGTCCTACACTTAGTATTCCCGTTTAATTCTACTTGGCTAAGTTCTATTATAGATTCTTGGTTTACCGTTTAGCCTTTTACATACTTAACTAATGGGTTACTTCTGAAGTAGCTTAATTAAGCCAACTCTGACCATAGATTTGTAGTTAATAAGAAATATACTAGAAAACAGTCCTTCAGAATGAATCATAATAACAATTTATTTACCAGGTAATAGTAATACATTCAAACAATCCAATTAAAATAATAAATCAAACTCAAAGCTATCGGTGAACCAAGCATAATAATATAATTAAAGTTGCATTCCATTCAAACATTTACCAAACATAAGAAATACAAATTGCAATTACCTGGTTAGAGAAAAAACTACACACAATGTATACTGTGAGGATCTTCTGGCTACAGAGAGACTTTGATAAATATAAACTACATGCAAACGATGAAGCATGGGAGATCTGACTTACAGATTCCTTCAAACATTTATCAATAATAAGAAATACCTGGTAGAGAAAAAACTACATGCAAACGACGAAGCATGGGAGATCTGACTTACAGATTCCCCGAGCTTCTCTGCATCCTTCCTTAAGTACCAAACGATTCCATTGTTATTTCAGATGTGTGTGTTTCATGTTATTTAGGATTTGGTTTACAATTTAGGGAGTTGTAAGTCGACCTTTGATTGAGTAGGTTGTTTGATGTTTACAAAGAATGCACCTAATGTGCATACAGCATCTGGTCTCTGTGTGAGACTTGGGAGGGGCATGCCCCGGATAGAATACTGTATTTTACTAAGTTCTTAAATCTTACTTGTGATTTGACTTTGCTGAAAGGGAATGAGACCGTTTTACCAGTTGCACTGAGACCTCTTGAATGATACCAAACATGTATGATCAGCAAACCTTTTACATTACAGAACAGGATACCGTAAGTCATAACTTACTTTTTAGTGTCCTTAAAGTGACCTGAGGTGAGAGAGAGAGAGAGCAGATGTGAGTGTGATTTGCGTTTTATGGTCCCCAATCAGTGGGGTGTTTTCTCAGGTGGAGATGCTTCTCTGTGTGAGAGTTTTATGACATTGGTTCTCGCAGAGTTCTTTGACTTTCCCGGAAGTGATGCAGACAATTTTTGTGACAGTCTTACATCAGCATCTGACACAGGTGTATACAAAACAAACCAAAACACTTCTCTTTGAAATATAACAAAGTTTATTTATGCAGTAATATCAATTAATAATCAATACAGTGCAGTCAATAAACTTCTGACTTACAACTACAAACTAAACAGTGATATGATATGGTAACCAAAAATAATCCTATAGCACATGAGGAAGGTGTGTGTGTGTGTGTGAGAGAGAGAGAATGTGTGTGTGTGTGTGTGTGTGTGTGTGTATGTGTGTGTGTGTGTAAGGAGGGACGCACATAAAATGGCGGACATGACTCGTGTGGAGAGTACGTCACGTGAGATTTCCGGCCAGAGAATATGGCCGCAAATGTGGGCGGAGAGAAACCGGTCAATGGCGTCTGCCCGTTTACCGCGTGTCTCCGCTTGTACGATAACTTAGGACAAAGCTGAGCTTTATCACAAAGTTATCTACTAGCCAAAAGTGTGTGCGAGAATGTTTGTGAGGGGTCACGTGTGTGTGTGTGTGTGTGGTTAGTACGAGAGAGAGAATAAAGTGACGGCACCAAAGCTGGTTTTGCGATCGTGGGAGAGAAAGTAGCTGTTAGTTTATCACTCAGCGACACGGTGGACGGCTCGTAAACCGTTCCGCGGTTTTTGATTCTTTAATGGATAAACTCGGTGTGTGCCGGTCTAACCCGCGATGGCGGAAATACACAACAGTCCAATGTGGTTGGACTACAACACAGCAGATCTCATTCGTGATAACAGTACCTTACAGTAATACCTTGAGTATTATTAGCAGCAATGAGCGGACTCTGCGGTCCGTAAACTGTACAAGCAATAACCTTGATACACAAGAATAACACACTATAATATTCTATCTCTGCCCAGATGTAAACCTCTTACTTGAATCGCATGAGGACACAGATGAATGTGTGTTCATCCGTCCTTTAACTCCGACTTGTTTCCTCGAGGCTTGGGTGATGACGGGAGCCGTTTCCTTGCTCTGTTGGTGGGCGGTATGGCTGCTGATTCTCGGCAGCTGGCGGAGAAATCAGCGACGTCGACTTGATTGAAGAGGAAAGAGAAATCTTTTCTCTTCACTTCTGCAGGCAAACGGATGAAGATGCGGATTGCTCGGCAATCTCCTTTGGATCCGTTAGAGTGTTCGGTGGAACACAGAGTAATTTCAACTCATCCAGCGAGATGGAGATTGTATGGCCACAGTTTCAAGTCAGACATTACTTCCTTGTGCCACGAGGCTACACCTGTGAGCAGCGATGAGCTGCGTCTACACATGGTGAGCAAAGTTGCTGGAAGCATTAACAGTTCATAAAGGCTTTTGACAGTCATAGTCATAGTAGGTAACATCTGCACAGATGAATTCTAACTAGGCTAACTAACATAATTTCTATCAAAACATAGCACTTCACATCGGTAAACACATCAAACATTGCAACAACCCTTTGTTATCCCTGAGGTTTCAATGATTATGAAAGATTGTTACAGTTAGTACACAGTAACTGTTCCTGGGCAGAGTTAGGAGCAGTTAGTGGTAGAGGGGTAGACAGGAGCTTGAAACACTGTGGAATGAGTGTCATAGCATCCAGTCTAGTGTGTAGTGTTTGGATGTGTCTGTGCATGGCGTATGTGATACCTGCCGTGATGATCCAACCACTAAGGAGGAGCCCAAGGGCATTCAAACTGATGGGGTGTTCTTGATAAGCCGATAATTTTCCTATACGATTGAGAAATGTAGTCGTGAGCCCAGTCGATTTGAGACTGAACTTTACTAATTTGGTCCCTTCAGCTAGAAGCTGTTGTTGAAGGGTATTGTCAATAGTGAGGTTGTGGCCTCTGAATGCGTCCATCATCTCAATCTCTGAATCGTGTCTCTCTGGACTGAGATGGTGGAGGACAATGTCTGCTATATGTACAGTGGCCCCTTGTGGGACCTTCAAGAACACCGTTTGGTTTGGGATTGTTAATTTAGTGTTTGTGTCATGACGGTCGTATGACATTAGGATCTCGGTGGCAGGAGTACTGACAAGCCATCGACTACCAGCTCTTTCTACCCTAGATTCTGTCCCTTCATCTTTAACAGACATATTAGCCTGGCATTTTTGCTCTGGGGTGTCAGCCCTCAGACCGCACAGGTGGTCAGTTATATCTCTGCTAAAGGGGTTGCTGGGGCAAACCCAGTGTATGTCCTTGGTGTTCGTACACATGTTCAGATTGGGAATAAGGTAGAGAGAGGGGTCATCATCATGGTAGGCGAGCACAGGTGGTGTTTTGATATGTACATGTACATTATTCTTCCAAAACCCAACGTTCAAAATGGATTTTAGTCGGTAAATGTTCTGTTTCTCTATAATGGGTAAGTTAAGTATAAATCCTATCTCTAGGTTCTGAGGATTTACATGGATAGGGATTGCACTGCCAAGGCTGTATGCCAGATGTGTCTGAGAAGTTAGCACAACGGTGGTAGTGGCCAATCTAAGGATTTGTTCAACCATGTTTAGGGGAACTAGGTAGGATGGGATCTTTCCACCACTCACGCTGTTAACTGATGTGCTAATTTCCCTCACAAGGTCATGCATTAGATCTCTAACCATTCACACATGTTATGTCTGATCTCACAACTTCTGACAAGGCATCCAGAGCATGCAAAGTGTTATTTAGAATTGCAGAATGCATGTTTACAGTGAGTATGGTACCCTGTAGGGTTTTACCCAGATCCTGTAATTGTTCTTGTTGTAACAGGAGTTTCTCTTGAATTTCTGGCATTTCCTCATTAAGTTCACCCATTTGTCTTTGGAGTGTACTGAGACTGACAGAGTTGGCAGCCGAAAGGCCAATAGAGAACAGGGAACCAATGGCCGATGCTGCTACTAGCAGGCCACCGAGGAACCGCTTTGGTCGTTTATTCCCACTGAGTTCTTCCTCTGTGTCTAGGAATTTCTGCAGTTGTTCTAGGATGTGGACAGTTGTCAATTTGGCATGTTCAACTGTGTCCTGGGTTTGGGTTCTGCTTACCCTGCCCTCCGTCATCTGTGGAGGTAACTGGATGTGTTTGCGATACACATCCCAAGGGTCTCAACGAACGTATATTCTTTGGGTGTAGAGGTGGCAATGGGTGATTAAGAGCCCAGGGGTCTCCTGTAGGACAATACCAGTTGGCGGGCTGGTTTCTACCACCTCATTGGCTTGTGTGAGCTGTAGGTTGAGGAAGATGCCAAGGATCCTAAGGAATTTCATCCTGAAACATACAAGAGTCTTGTTACCTTGTTTTTGTGGGAGTAGTGTTAAGTGTTAGTGCATGCTAATGTATGAGTAAAACATGCTACACCCAACTACAAGAGACACTATTGTTGTGGGTCCGCTCCCCTTTGGTGTGGAGACTGTTCAAAGGGTTTGATCTGATTTGAATGGACCCATTTGTACGTTGGTGTTTGGTTTGGCTTCGAGATCCGGATTCGGTAAGCTACCGGGGAGAGCTTCCCTATAATCTCAAAGGGGCCTGACCAGCTTGGTAGGAACTTTTTGGCGGTTCCCACCGGTTTAGCGAACTTGAAGTAGAGGACTTTATCACCTACTTTATATTCACGGTCAGACGTTTTCCTATTGTAATAGGCCTTTTATCCTTTGACACTGGTTTCCAGGTTTGTTTGGGCCCAAGCAAACGTAGTTTGGAGGTGTTTGCATAAATTGGTCACGTACTGATGTGCAGTATATGCGGTTGCAACACTGACGTCTTCTGGACGGTACAGCAGATGCAGTGGGAGAGTAATTTCCCTCCCAGTCATCATTTCAAAGGGTGTGACCCCCATGGTGTGGTGTGGAGTACACCTGATGGCCATCAGTACTAAAGGGAGTTTCACGTCCCAATCTTTACCATTGCTGTTGACATACTTCTTGAGCATGCTGACAATGGTATGGTTGGTACCATGACCTGATGACTGGGGGTGGTATGCAATTTGGAATTTGGCTTCCACACCCAATATTTCCCACATTGTTTTCATCACAGCTGACATGAAATGAGTGCCTCTGTCTGAGACTATTGAGAGAGGAAGCCCCCAACGGCTGAACACATGGTTCATCAGCATGAGGGCTGTGGTTTCAGCCATGTCATTGGGTGCTGGCAAACACTCCACCCACTTTGTGAAAGCACATGTGACAGTGAGGAGGTATTTGTTACCTTGCCCAACTTGGGTACTGGTCTGATCCAATCCATCTGCAGATTGGACCAAGGAAACATGATTCCCTTGACCTGCAGTGGAGCTCGATTCAGTGGCCGGGAAGGACAGAACTGACAGCCCTTTACATAGGCATTAGTGTCTTTAAGCATAAATGGCCAGTACGCAACCTGTTGGAGGGTGTGGTAGGTAGCTTTGTAGCTCCTGTGACCTCCAATGGGAGCATCGTGGGCATGTATTAGCATCACCCCCCTATGGTCGGTCGGAATGACCCACCGGGGTGGACCTGGACCATCGGGAACATAGACCAACAGGCTTTTCTCAAGTTTCAGGTGTTGTTGTACCTGACAAAAAGCTTTTAGTTCTTTTGAGTCCTGTAAAGAGGATGGTAGGGCCCGTTGTGTCTGAGGTTCCATCAACCGCTGCCAGATTGCCTGGATCACCGAGTCCCGTTCCTGCATGGCACTCAAATCTGTGTCGCCCGGTTGTCGACCCAGGTTCACAGTCTGCAAGCAGTTTTGGGGATTTTCCCGGTTCTCTCTTGCCTGTCTACGGGTGAGAGCATTCACCGAGCAAGATAGTGGTTTTGGGAGCCACTCCTCCTTGAATTCCCATAGTGGGCCCTCTACTGCACCTCGCTTAGCTAAGCGATCAGCTTCATCATTGCTCTCTTTGTCAGGGCCAAGAGTTTGTGAATGACCTTTGACCCTCTTCCAATACACAGTCATCCCTCTGTTAGTCACAAGTTGGTCACAAGCCAGGAAGAGTTCAGAGTGTTTGATCTCTTTACCTCTGGCATTCTTCATGCCATTTTCTTTCCATGTGGGGAAGTGTGAGACGAAGCTGTGGCGGGAGTAGTTAGAGTCGGAACAGACTACCAACTGCACAATAGCCGACTTAGCGGCTTGTTGCAACACAATGAGTGCTGCAGCAATTTCTGCATATTGGCTAGTCTTTGCACCAAGTTGGTAACTGTCTGTCGCATGAACGACGTAATTGACCCAGACTATGCCCACTCCAGCTCGGGTCTGGCTCTCATAGTGAAAAGAGCAGCCATCCACGTAAACCTTCGGGAGGTCTTGACTGACAGTTTCATCACAGTAATGATGATTGGAGGGAAGAGAAGGAGTGGTAACAAGGAAAGGCGGGGAACCTGTCTGTCCTTTGCAGTCACAATGTTGGCACTCTGCCAGGCCCTGACCCAAAGCCAATCTTGTGGTTCTGAGCATACCTGACTTCTATGTCGTAGCCTTGTAGTGCCATCATCCATGACGCGATGCGACTGTTGGACACTCGTCCTTCTCTTATCCGCTGGCTATTGAGGAAGGAGACAGGCTGGTGGCAAGTTTTAGTGATTACCTTCTGACCCCCGATGTAACTGTGAAAGTGTTCCATAGCCCAGACAGTGGCTAGGAGGGCTCTCTCACAGTCGGAGAACTTCAGCTCTACACTGCTCAGAGGTCGGCTTGCATAGGCAACGACTCGGTTCTCTTTGTCATACCTCTGTGCCAGGATGGCGCTGAGGCAGTGGGAGGAGAAGCTCGTCTCTAAGTGAAACTCCTTATCCTTGTCTGGGTAGGCAAGGCAAGGGGCTGAACAGAGCTTTGCTTTCAGTTCTCTGAAAGCCTGCTCTTGAGGGTCTCCCCATTCAAAGACCTTTTCTTTCCGGAGGAGCTCGGTAAGGGACCTGGCTATCTCTGCATAGTCCTCGATGAACTGTCTGGAGTAGTTGCAGATGCCCAAGAAGCTCCTGAGTCCCGACACGTTGGTTGGGGCTTTGATGTTTTGGATGGCTTGAACTCTCCCTGCTTGGGGTTCAATGCCATTGGCATCCACCAATAAGCCCACATACTCAACCTTGGTGCGGCACCACTGACCCTTGGAGAGGGCCAGCTTGGCTCCTGCGCTGGAAAGCTGGCTGAGCACGTATTGTATTTTGGTCAGGTGTGCTTCAAATGTCTGACTTCGCATGAGGATATCATCCACATAGATCAGGTTGCTGCGGGTAGCAGCAGCATCACTTGTGGCTTTGTGCAAGAAGATATTAAACTCAGCTGGGGAGTTTGAATATCCGAATGGGCATCGGTTCCAAGTGAACTGTTGATTGCCAAAAGAGAAAGCCAGCTTGTACTGATCCACTGGGTCGACTGTCATTGTCCAAAACCCATTGGACACGTCGACGGTCGAAAAGAAACAGGCTCTTTTCACTTTCGCAAGCTCCTAATCCAAGTGGATCGTGGGCCATCGTGAAAGAGGGACCTGTTTGTTCAGTTGTCGATAGTCAATCGTCAAGCGCCACTTTCCATTTGGCTTCAACACCGGCCACAATGGTGAGTTGTATGTGGAGTTATGCATTTTCTCAGAAACGTGTCAAGTATTTCTTGGATTGACTTATAGGTGGCTAAAGGAATTCTGTACTGATGTACGAATGTGGGTGGTGCATTTGGGTCAGTTGGGATATGAACTGTATGGAGTTCGGTGATTCCACAGTCGTTGGAATCCCTTGAAAATATATGTTGGAAGTCATGAAACAACTTCCACAGTTCTTGTATTTGACCCTCTGTTGTTAAGGCGTTTGCCTTAGTGAGTTGTTGTGCTATTTCATCCTCGAATCCCGGATAAGGTTCCTCTGGTGGGGAACCGGCTTCGTCACCAGTTGAAATCATGTCACCCGAGTGAGCAGCGAGGGTGTACACAATCATGTCTGTTTCCATGCCCAAGGCAGTATTTCTTTATTGTGTAGCACCTCATGATAAGCAACAGTGATCATTTTGTTCGGGAAGGTGAGAAGGAGGGGTTCGAGGTTCTCCCCCCTCGTCAAGTATGGAGGCAGCTCTCCAATCACGGGTACTGTCAGCTCAAAGTCATGAAACGACCTGTCGATCAGCAACCCTAATGGTCTACGTGCCATCACAACAATTGGTATGTTTGTTAGGTTCTGGACAAGCAAGTAAGCTGTTTGGTTGTTGAGCTCAAACAGAGGTGTACCACAGATGGTCAGGCTGAGTTCCCAGAAGTATGGCAAGGGTTGGAAGAATGCCTGTGAACCCAGTATCATCTGTCCCTTGAGGATCATGAGGCGGACAGGGGCACCTGCAGTTCTAGCTGGGATAGTCAGGTCAAACTCGCTCGCTGCCTGCCTGAAGGATGGTCTGATCAGACAACATGTGTTCTGGATCAACCACTGCCAGATAGTTTTCAATGCTTGCCTGAGACCATAGGACCTGGTTGACAGTGTCCAGCAGAGCACCTAACCTAACAAGGATATTGGCCCCCACGAGGAGTGAGGGGTCAAGTTGGGGAATCACACTCATGAAGTGTGTAAACCTCTTCTTTCCGATTTGAATGGAAAGAGCACATATCCCAATAGCCTTGATGGGCCTCTGTGGTGACTCTGCAGAAAGAAGGTGGTGACTTTTGTGCACGAAAGACAGAGAGGAGCTGTTCTGACACAGTTTGTCATACAAAGCTTGACTAATGGCAGACTTTTCAGACCAGAGTGCGACAAGCACATCAGGTACAAAGATACCATTAGCATGCACGCCTCCAGCTATGCAGGGGCTGTACAAAGCTGGGTTTGCATTTTGTAGTGAGCAAAGGAATGATTTGTGGGTGCTCATGGGTCCGCCAAACTGCGGTGTCGGTGGAGTCACAGATGACTCAAGAGCCTCAGAGCCAAGATGAGTCTGGATGTCTGGGTAATGACAAAGCACTGACTCAAGAACAGTGTCACCAGTGGTCTCTCCTGACTCTTGGATATAAGTGACTCGGTCATCTGAAGCGTGACGGCTGTGGGCTAGACAGACCAGATTCGGGGTTGCGACCTGGGCCCACATGTGCCCGTGAAGGCAGTCGATCAGCAGGGCCAGTCAGTCCAGCAGGTCGTGACCGATTAGAAGTTGTTCTGTGTCAAAAGCACAGATGTAAATGGGATGATTGAGGGTCATCTCCTGGAAGGTGATAGCAAGCCAAGCACGTTTTGTGATGGGGGCTCTGTTTTGTGTATAGCTGACAAGACTCACATCACAGGGCTCTGTCTGCAGTGGTTTACCAAGAGAGAGCATTGCCCTGGCGACTTCTGTAAAAGTCTCTTCACACATTAGGCTGATTTCAGACCCAGTGTCCAGTAACACATGGATGTCTAAACACCTTCCTACTGACACTGAGGTGTATATGCATCTGGCATTACCCTTATGGACAAGGTCTCCCAAGAACTGAAAGAGCGGAGCATGGGTATTGGGCATGACTGCCACTGGGTGCGTCTGGGTCTTCCCTGTGTTCTTCTCCCAGCCTGCAAAGTAGACTCTGGGGGAAGAGGGGGGGAGTGTATGGCCTAGTCACGCTGATGGACTGTCACCATCGGGTTTTTTGTGGCCATCATCTGGCCCTTCGATGTGCTTTGTCACGTCCGCTAGGCTTTTCTGGATGAGGCTGAGCTGACGTTTCAGATCACACTTTCCGGAAGGCTCCGAATTATTCACTTTCTGGGGTTTTTCACAAACCCGTCATTCTTGTTCTTTGGAAAGGGATTCTGTTTTTTCTGTTTTTTCTGACCCTGGGAGGGACCCTTGTGGTCATTCCCTTGGTTTCTCCAACCCCCATGTGGGTGGTTGGGCAAATGCTTTGGGGCTGCCGCTTCGCCGCTTACTCTAGGTTGAGGTATTTCATAGCCCTCAAGCCCTAAGTCTGCCCTCTCTGAAGACTGGATGTCTAGGACTCTGACATCGTCTTCTGGTTTATCAGTCGGACGCATGACTGTTTCCCAAGTAATTTGGGCCATCTTCCTAATTCCCTGCATGGTCGGTCTACCCTGTTTACACATCAGTTTAACGTGGGTTCGCACGCAGGGGTGGAGGTTATGGAGGAAGAGAGATCTGAAACCTCGCTCTTCTTCTAGACCTGGCTCATTACTTCCTTGGAAGTATGCATTCCTTAAATGCCTATAGTACTCCCTAGGAGGCTCCAACCGCTTCTGTTGGATGCGGATGGCACTGAGGGTGGCTGATGTTTCATCAGTATATGGAAAGTACTCCTCGCACAAAACCCTGCAAAGCCTTGGGTAGCTGTCACGAATGCGCGGTGGTTGAGTCTCGATGAAAGCGTGGACGCTTCTGGAAGTTGTTTTCCAGATGAGTTTCAACTTCTCATGCGCCGAGGCATGAGGCATGAGGCAAGACAATGTTACATTTCCCTGAGGTAATCGTTGACATTTGAATCTCGGCTTGCTGGGTCAAAATGTTCTATGTCCTTCACAAAGGAGTCAAGCTGGCGCTGGCGACCTGTGTCTTGGTCCCGCTTGTATCCATCTAACTCGTCAGAGGATGAGTACCAGTGCCTGCCCCCATTGCCATGGCATTGGGTGAGACCACTTCCTCTTTGTGGTGAGGAAGGCGTCCTGCTGGGGCAGGGCCTAAAAGACGCCTGAGAGGAAGATTGCCGAAATGTGGCCTTGCCCCTGAAACATGGTGGACTCACATCCCGAACAGGGATGCGCTCTAGCTCCGGGAGTTGAAGCAATGGTTTCGAAATACTACCTGAACCAGGGGTAGGGTATTTTGCCGTAATGCCATCCTCTGAGTCCTCTGCCCCACTCTGGTCAAAGGTGGGGTAGCGGAGCGCTTCTTGAGCTTTAGCCCGTATGTCTCGATTCTCTTGCCGGACTCGGTCATCAGCGACCTCTAGGCTTTCTTTTTCAGCCGACTGGAGTCTTTATACACACTCCTCCAGCATATTATTTGTAGTCTGGAGGTCTCAGTGTAAAGCGCGATTGCTTACATCAAGCCGACTACACTGGGCTGTAAGTGTCTTTACCTCACCCTTAAGTGTTGCTATTTGCAACTGGGCCTTGTGATGGTAGAGTAGAAAAAGCCTACCAACTACCTCCTGGATAGTGGTTACCTTCCCTTGAGGATTGTGTGCATTATCTACCATGGCGGCCATTTCAGCTTCACAATGAGATTGTGTGTAGCTGTTAAGCTCCTCCCTTTCTTCTCTAGAGACAAGGAGGAGGTCAGCGACCCAGTTGGACAGTGAGGTTTCCTCACCTGACCTGGGAGCTTCAGCTCCGGACGCTGATGGGGACTGGCAACTCATATCTCCCTGGTTAGACAGGTGAGAGGGTGATGTCGAGTGGACCCCTATAGGAACTCTTTATGAGTTAACAATTCTGAAACCTTAGCTGAGTTTTGAGGGTTGTGACTTACGACACCTGTTGCTCTGTAGGAAACACTGACGCACCAGTCTTTATCCCGAGAAAAGAATGCACAGGGGGAACTACTTACCTGTCACTCACGAGCAACTGCTTTGTATTATTAACTGTTCCTTGAGCTGCTAATTTAGGTGTTAATAATCACAGTATGACTATCAGTATGTCAGACTACTTTGTTAGTATCTAGCGACTGAATCTCTCAAACAAAGCAGAAGGAGTAATGAACTAGTACCAAACTAGCAACCACTAACACAGCACTTGCAATGATTCACAACCACAACTGGCCTTGTGCCTTAGCAGTTTGAACTTCCTGGAGAAAAAGGAAGCCAAGAGGGGAACCTTTGGCTACTCTAAAATATTTATAAGTTATTTGCAAGAATATTGGAGGAAGCCAACAATTATCATGTCCTCACACGGGGAACCAATTATTGTGTAGGTGCTACTGGTTGTTTAAATCAGTTTTCCTATCAGAAATAATCAATAATTAATTGTTATTAATTATTGAATAATTAAATAATAGAATTTAACTCATTACATTCTATTCTCGGGGCACCACTCTGACAAGAGTGATAGCAAAAAAATGATAGCAAGTTACTGATCGAGTCTCATAAAAACAAAATCTACCCTGAAGGTTGAGTATCTTAATTGTTAATCAAAATAAACAAAAAGGGGGGAAAATAGTTCCCTATCTGTCACTCACTCGACGTTGGTGTCGATGTAGTGACACTAGGGGTCACTCTTGGGAGCCCGAGACACCTCTGGTCTTTGATAAAAGGCCAATGAAAATTGGCGAGTGGTATTTGCATGCCACTCCCCCGAACATACGGGTATAAAAGGAGCTGGTATGCAACCACTCATTCAGATTTTCTCTTCGGAGCCGAACGGTCATGCTCATCGAGCTGAATAGCACTGTTCATTCACCTCTGCTGGATCTGACGGCGCATTTCAGCGGCTTCTCCCTCCTCTGCACTGGTGCACTGCAGAGAACGCCCCTGGGCGCTTCGGCAGAAAAACTAGAGAGTATATTTTCTGAAAGAGCATTTTTCCCCTCTAAAAGAGTATATATTTCTCTAAAAGAGCGCACACACGGAACGTCTTTTTAAAGACGCGTCTTTTTAAAGATGCCTTTCCGTTTGTGTGTTATTCCTGGTTGCGGTCGATTTCTCTCAACTTCGGATGGTCATGATCGCTGTCTTTCGTGTCTGGGCGCGACCCACACGGAGGCAGCGTTTATGAATGGCTCATGTTCTCACTGCGAGAACATGACCATGGCAACGTTGCGGTCGCGGCTTGCTTTTGTAAGAAAGCAAGCCACCCCAGCGGCTCCCCGCCTTGGTCCTCCTACCTACGGGTTTGAGGTCAGCGCGGCTGGCACTGGGGGCGATTTGGGGACCTCAATGGGATCGCCTCCGCCGGGTTCCCCCCCGCGGACCTCCCATTCCCCAGCACGCTCGTCTGCCCCAATCGGGCTTCCGGATGAGTTCGCCGGCTCGTCGCACGGCGAGTCTGGCTTCTCGTTCGAGGCCCGCGAAGATGATGAGCTTTCGAGCGCAGCGTCGGAGAGCGGGCTTGTCCAGTCGGACGCAGAAGCCTCAGCTGGGCTTCCCCCTTCGGGGACGGTCGCCCAGTTACAGGCCGACGCCGAAATGACGGACATGCTTTCCCGGGCGGCCGCAAGCGTCGGGCTAGAGTGGAACCCTCCGCTCTCCCCTGAACCCTCGCGGCTTGATGATTGGTTTCTGGGCTCGCGGCGCCGCTCAGACCGGCCGCGCCCCGCTCCAGTGCCATTCTTCCCGGAGGTGCATGAGGAGCTGACGAAGTCGTGGGAGGCACCTTTTACTGCCCGAACCCGGCTCCGCAGTTCCCCCGCTCTCACTACCCTCGATGGCGGGGCAGCCAGGGGCTATACGGCGATTCCCCCGGTGGATAAGGCGCTCGCAGTGCACTTATGCCCGCAGAGCGCCGCCACCTGGCGTGGACGCCCTAAGCTCCCCTCCAAGCCCTGTAGGCTCACGTCGTCCCTGACGGCCAAGGCCTACAGCGCTGCTGGACAAGCCGCCTCTGCCCTGCACGCCATGGCTCTCCTGCAGGTCCACCAAGCCAAGGCACTGAAAGAACTGCACGAGGGTAGTTCCGCCCCAGATTTGATGCAGGAACTGCGCTCGGTGACCGACCTCGCCCTCCGGGCGACGAAGGTCACAGCGCGGTCTCTTGGGCGGACGATGGCCACACTAGTGGTCCAGGAGCGCCACCTGTGGCTCAACCTGGTCGAGATGGGCGAGGCCGACAAGACACGGTTCATTGCTGCCCCCATTTCCCAGGCGGGCCTATTTGGCGACATCGTTGAGGACTTTGCCCAGCAGTTCTCGACGGTAAAGCAGCAGACGGAGGCAATCCGGCACATCCTGCCCCGGCGCGGCTCAAGACCCCGCACCCCATCTGCTCGTCGCCAAGGGCGTCCCCCTGCGGTGACTGCACCGGCTCCGCCGCAGCCCGCCCCTCCGGCCCGGCCCCGGCGTGGAGCCCACCGCAGGAAGCCGACGCCACCCGTCTCTCAGCCGGCACCGAAGAACCCACGGAGGTCTTCGAGGCGCCCCTGAGACGGACAACCCAGGGACGAGGGAACCCACTCACCTGGAGCTGGTAGAAAGACCACTTCATCCCCCGGTGGAGGGCCGGGTGGAAAATCTTTTGTTGCCTTTTCGTTTGATTTCGCCGTACGCCCAAGTGGCTGCGGTACCCAACAGTTCAACAAAAGAGCGGCTTCCTTCCTCCCTGGGTCACATACCCGCTGTGTACGGTCGGCACCACGACTACCGTCCACGGGCTTTATCTTGCAGGATTGGCGCTCCAGCGGTGCCCTTTTCGCCCCTGAGCGCCCAGCTGTGGCACAAATCCACCCCCGATGTGACAGCCTCCACGGGTCGCGAGGACAGGCCTCTTCCTCCCCCATCCCAGGCTGTTCCGGGGGTGGTCACAAGGAGCCAGGTAAGTGCTTCGATGTCCCTAGACTCAGCACGGCCACGACGTGCTGTGGCACCTCGCGCTCCGCCCCGCCGCGAGGCCCCACCTGCCGGTACGTCCGACGACGTTGTCCCCTTGGTTCCCCTCGCACGGAATTTGGACGCATGGCTTGCACTTCCCAATCCGTCGCGGTGGTTGATCCGGACCGTCCGACTCAGCTACGCGATTCAGTTCGCCAGGCGCCCGCCCAGGTTCAGCGGTACTCACTTCACCTTCGTCAAGGGCGAAAACGCTGTTACTCTGCGCACGGAAATCGCTACCCTCCTACGAAAGGGCGCGATAGATCCTGTCCCTCCAGCCGAGGTGAAGAAAGGGTTTTACAGCCCCTACTTCATCGTACCGAAGAAAGGCGGTGGGTTGCGGCCAATCTTGGACCTGCGAGTACTGAACCGGGCTTTACACAGACTCCCGTTCAAGATGCTGACGCAAAGACGCATTTTAGCGAGCGTCCGGCATCAGGATTGGTTCGCGGCGGTAGACCTGAAGGACGCGTACTTTCACGTCTCGATCCTTCCTCGACACAGACCCTTCCTGCGGTTCGCGTTCGAGGGTCGGGCGTATCAGTACAAAGTCCTCCCTTTCGGCCTGTCCCTGTCTCCTCGCGTCTTTATGAAGATCGCAGAGGCTGCCCTTGCCCCGTTAAGGGAGGTAGGCATTCGCATTCTCAATTATCTCGACGACTGGCTAATCTTAGCTCACTCTCGAGACGTGTTATGCGCACACAGGACCTGGTGCTCTCGCACCTCAGCCGACTAGGGCTTCGGGTCAACTGGGAAAAGAGCAAGCTCCTCCCGGTTCAGAGCATCTCTTTTCTCAGTTTGGAGTTGGACTCAGTCTCTCTGACGGCGCGCCTTACGAACGAGCGCGCCCAGTCGGTGCTGGCCTGTTTGAAGGCGTTCAAACAGAAAACAGCGGTTCCACTGAAACTTTTTCAGAGGCTCCTGGGGCATATGGCATCCTCGGCGGTGGCCACCCCGCTCGGGTTGATGCATATAAGGCCGCTTCAGCACTGGCTCCAGACTCGAGTCCCGAGACGGGCATGGCGCCACGGGACACACCGCGTGGCCATTACACCGGTCTGTCACCGTCTTTTCAGCCCTTGGACCGACCTCTCGTTTCTACGAGCAGGTGTTCCTCTAGAACTGGTCTCCAGGCGCATCGTGGTCACGACAGACGCCTCCAAGACGGGCTGGGGCGCTGTTTGCAACGGGCACGCAGCCACCGGCCTCTGGACGGGTCCGCGGCTGCGTTGGCACATCAACTGCCTCGAGTTACTGGCAATTCTGCTCGCCCTGCGGAGGTTCCGGCCGTTGATCCAGGGCAAGCACGTGCTAGTTCGGACAGACAGCACGGCAGCGGTAGCATATGTCAACCGCCAAGGCGGTCTGCGCTCCCGCTGTATGTCACAACTCGCCTGCCGTCTCCTCCTCCGGAGTCAGCAGCACCTCAAGTCGCTGCGAGCCACTCATATCCCGGGCAACCTCAACTTTACAGCGGACACGCTGTCACGGCAGGTTCCCCGCAGGGGAGAGTGGAGACTCCACTCCCAGGTGGTCCAGCTGATTTGGAGTCGATTCGGTCGGGCTCAGGTGGACCTGTTCGCCTCCCAAGAATCCTCCCACTGCCCGCTCTGGTACGCCCTCACCAAGGCTCCTCTCGGCATAGACGCATTGGCACACAGCTGGCCCCCTGGCATTCGCAAATACGCATTTCCCCCAGTGAGCCTACTTGCACAGACACTGTGCAAGGTCAGGGAGGACGAAGAGCAGGTCATCCTGGTAGCGCCCTACTGGCCCACCCAGACATGGTTCTCGGACCTCACGCTCCTCGCGACAGCTCCCCCTGGCAAATTCCCCTGAGGAAGGACCTTCTTTCTCAGGGACGGGGCACCCTCTGGCACCCGCGCCCAGACCTCTGGAATCTCCATGTCTGGCCCCTGGACGGGACGCGGAAGACCTAGGTGGCCTACCACCCGCGGTGGTAGACACGATCACTCAGGCTAGGGCCCCCTCTACGAGGCGCCTGTATGCCTTGAAGTGGTCTCTGTTCGCTAAGTGGTGTTCTTCTCGACACGAAGACCCCCAGAGATGCGCAGTCGGATCAGTGCTTTCCTTCCTGCAGGAGAGGTTGGAAGGGAGGCTGTCCCCTTCCACCTTGAAGGTGTACGTTGCTGCCATAGCAGCACACCACGACGCAGTTGAGGGTAAGTCCTTAGGGAAGCACGATCTGATCATCAGGTTCCTAAGAGGCGCTAGGAGGCTGAATCCCTCCAGACCGCTCTTCGTTCCCTCATGGGACCTCTCCGTAGTTCTTCAGGGCCTACAGAGAGCCCCCTTTGAGCCTTTGCAGTCAGTCGAGCTGAAGGCACTCTCCCTGAAGACTGCCCTCCTGACTGCGCTCACTTCCATCAAGAGGGTAGGTGACCTGCAAGCATTCTCTATCAGCGAAACGTGCCTAGAGTTCGGTCCGGGTTATTCTCACGTGATCCTGAGACCCCGACCGGGCTATGTGCCCAAGGTTCCCACCACTCCTTTTAGGGACCAGGTGGTGAACCTGCAAGCGCTGCCCCAGGAGGAGGCAGACCCAGCCCTGGCGTTGCTGTGTCCGGTGCGTGCTTTGCGCATCTATTTGGATCACACGCAGAGCTTTAGACTCTCTGAGCAGCTCTTTGTCTGCTTCGGTGCACAGCGGAAAGGAAGCGCTGTCTCCAAGCAGAGGATCGCCCACTGGCTTGTTGATGCCATATCTATGGCATATCTCGCCCAAGACATGCCGCCCCCGGTAGGGCTACGGGCCCATTCTACCAGGGGTGTAGCGGCCTCTTGGGCTCTGGGCAGAGGTGCCTCTCTAACAGACATTTGTAGAGCAGCGGGCTGGGCAACACCCAACACCTTTGCAAGGTTCTACAACCTCCGGGTGGAACCGGTTTCGTCCCAGGTAGTGGCACGCAACACAAGCGGATAAGCCCGGGATAGCCGGCCGGGTGTATCGCTTGCACATAGCGCCTCCCACCTCCTTTTGAGCTGAAGACGTGCGCTGTTAATTCCCAGTAGTGTTCACAAAAGTTGTTCCCTGGTTGATTTCCTCCGAGCCCTGTGGCAGTCGAGTCTTCGGAGAGACTCACTGCCGGCCCAGTACACGTGCTATCTAAGAGCCCGGTGCTGGGGTAGGTGCTCCGCATGTGGCGGTTCCCTGTAAGGCTAACCCCATGCGATCTATATCTTCCGCTAGTTCGTTTCCCTGCTGGCAAACGGCGTCTTCCTTGGGCAGAGCCCCTCTGCCCCAGTCTCCATGTTGTAGTACCTCCTCCCCCATTGGGCAGGATCTACCTTGAAGGCTCTCCACATGGTTGGAAAGACCATGTGATGTATTCTTCCACTTAAATATCCCCCCCTCTTGGGGCGAGGTTTGGTCTCCGCAGTGTCCTCCCCTTGGGAGGGACACCCCCCGACTAGACCTGGCGGCCCAGTCGGATAATCCCCCTTCTTTTTTAGGGAGTGGAAAAAGAGAAGGGGAAAAGAGGCCACGACTGGGTTAAGCCCGTCTCTATCTTTGGGTAGTCGACTTGTCCCCAAGTAGGGCCGTTCGACACTCATAACTGTGTTGGGGGAGGTTACGTGTCGACCTGGTGCGCTGGCTATGAGGCACACAGCAAGTCTGCCCACCACACACCGCCAGTTCACGTAACACAGTTCAGCCTTGTGGCGTTTTGTATAGGGACCCCTAGTGTCACTACATCGACACCAACGTCGAGTTAGTGACAGATAGGGAACGTCATGGTTACTGGTGTAACCTCCGTTCCCTGATGGAGGGAACGAGACGTTGGTCCCTCCTGCCACAACGCTGAACTACCCACTGTAATGGCCGGACCTTATATCGGCTCCTCAGTGTAAAACCTGAATGAGTGGTTGCATACCAGCTCCTTTTATACCCGTATGTTCGGGGGAGTGGCATGCAAATACCACTCGCCAATTTTCATTGGCCTTTTATCAAAGACCAGAGGTGTCTCGGGCTCCCAAGAGTGACCCCTAGTGTCACTACATCGACACCAACGTCTCGTTCCCTCCATCAGGGAACGGAGGTTACACCAGTAACCATGACGTTAAATTATTGCTATACAAATCTAATAGTAATCTAATTACTGTTAGTTTCTAACACCAATAAAATAACAGTACTCTGAGGTAACTTGGAAGTTCTTGACCTGGCAGAGGCTGGCTTCAACACAATATTCAATCAAAAAAACAAACAGGAGTACTTATTATAATATAACAAGATTTATTATAATCAAGCAGTAATGAACACAGCCAATACTAGCTGAATATAATCCAAAAAAATATCAAGGAAATCCTAAACTAACAGTGGAGCTATATGCTAGTGTGTGTGTGTGTGTGTGTGTGTGTGTATGAGTGTGTTTGTGTGTGTGTGTCCAGATGCAGTAACAAAGGAATCAAAATGGAGGATCAAGTTCAAAATGGAGTGTTAGATCCAAAATGGAGCTGATACCACGTGAGGGTGGAAATGAGCAGACACACAAAGGAACTGACGAAACAGGTGGGAGAATTTGGTTCACCAGCCTGAGTAGAACATAAACCGTGGCGCCGCTCACTCAGTGAATATCAGTGAGAGAGAGAGAGAATGAGAGAGAGAGGAAAGTACATGCAATTTAATTGAGGGTAACCGCTCGTAACAGCGGGACTGAATTACTAGTTCAGATCACTCAACAAAACAAACGTAACCCTAAAAAAAATTAAATACAAATCTCCCAACACAAAACAGCAAACAGCGAGCAGAGTTTAACACACAAATATACTCAAAACATCAGCATTTAGAATCAAATATACGATTTAGTTGCGCAAGAAAAATCACAGTTCCTAAACTAAATCTGCCCAGATATCAAGCCTTACTTGGGGAATCCTGTGTGATTTCAGTAGGGTTGTCCGTTGGAATTCCTGTTGCACTGAGCGGTCAGGAGAAATGGTCTGGATGGTCCCTTGTCTTATGCTTGTCAGCAAAAAGACGCGTCTCTGCTTTATTATTCGGATCCAGCGATGGAGAAGAATGCAGAAGGTTGTCAACATTGAATAAAAAAGAGGGATAAGGGAAACTGGTCGCCTTTCCGTTTTTCAAAATAAATTCACTGTTGCTTTACAGTGAAACTGAACCGGTTGTTATAAGTATACTATAAGACTTGAACAAAGCTAAGTAAATCTTACTCTACCGTGACCAAATGGTGAGGTTAGAAAAACGTGGTCTCTTTGTTCTCAGTCCAAAACAGAGGGAAAACTCCTTCAGTATGTGCACGGTACAGATGTCCCTTAACAGCCAGCCAGAGCTTAGCACAGAGAGGCCGAACTACATCTGTCCGCTGGTTTTATTGACAAGATGACGTCATCGGTCGTAGGCCGCTTTCGACCAATGGTGTTTGAGACTGGGTCCATGGGCGGGACTTCACATCCAGTTGTGAATTTGTGAAGGATCCTGGGAAACTGAGTCCAGTGTCTGAGTTCAAAAGGCCATGCGGTCTCTGCTGCCATTTTCTACAATGGCGGGAGATGTGGCACATGAGCTTTTGCTTTGCGCAGATGACATTTTATTATTTGTCTGTGACCCCACTAGATCTATGCCTTGCCTCCACAGAATTATTAATTCCTTTTCTAAGTTCTCAGCATACAGAGTTAATTGGTCTAAATCCGAAGCTTTGTCTCTGACAGTGTACTGCCCAGTAACGGCTTTTCAGTCGGGCGCTTTCCAGTGGTCCAAACAGGGCATTAAGTATTTGGGTATTTTATTCCCAGCAAATTTGTGTGATTTAGTTAGAGTTAATTTTGACCCTTTAATAAAAAATTTTCGAGCGATGTGGGCAGGTGGGCTTCATTACATTTATCTATGATTAGGAAGGTTAAAGTTATTAAAATTAATTGTATTCCAAAATTCAACTACCTGCTACAATCTCTCCCTATAGATGTCCCCCTCTCTTATTTCAAGCAATTTGATAGTATAGCGAAGTCCTTCATTTGGAATGGTAAACGTCCCAGATTACATTTCAGTAAGTTGCATTGGTCGATTGAAAAAGGTGAGCTAGGCCTACCCAAGGTTTTGATTTATTATTATGCATTCGGTCTCAGACATTTGGTTAATTAGTCACTTCCACCTGAGAGAGCCCCTCCCTGATTTTATATTGAACAGGAAGTTCTTGCCCCTATTTTGCCATTGCAAAGCCTTTCTATCAAACTAACCGGAGAAGTTGAGTTCCCTATCTGTCACTCACTCGACGTTGTGTCGATGTAGTGACACTAGGGGTCACTCTTGGGAGCCCGAGACACCTCTGGTCTTTGATAAAAGGCCAATGAAAATTGCCGAGTGGTATTTGCATACCACTCCGCTGGACATACGGGTGTAAAAGGAGCTGGTATGCAACCACTCATTCAGATTTTCTCTTCGGATCCGAACGGTCATGCTCACTGAGCTGAATTCCCACCACTGTTCATTCACCTCTGCTGGATCTGACGGCGCATTTCAGCGGCTTCTCCCCCCTCTGCACTGGTGCACTGCAGAGAATGCCCCTGGGCGCTTCGGCAGAAATAAAAGAGTATATTTCTCTAAAAGAGTATATTTCTCTAAAAGAGCGGCACACACGGAACATCTTTTTAAAGAAGCATCTTTTTAAAGATGCCTTTCCGTTTGTGTATTATTCCTGGTTGAGCTCATTATCTCTCACCTTCTGACGGTCACGATCACTGTCTTTCGTGTCTGGGCACTGCTCACGCAGAGACAGCATTCGTGGATGGGTCATGTACTCATTGCAAGAACATGTCGATGGCAACGATGCGGTCGCGGCTTACCTTTGTAAGAAAGCAAGCCACCCCAGAGGCTCCCCGCCTCTGTCCTTCTACCCACATGTATGAGGCCAGCGTGGCTTGCACTGGGGGTGATTTGGGGACCCCAATGGGACCACCTTCGCTGGGTATCCCCCCACGGACCTCCCATTCCCCAGCACTCTTGTCTGCCCCGATCGGGCTTCCGGGTGAGTCCGCCGGCTTGACTCACGGCGAGTTCGACCTCTTATTCGGAGCCCGCGAAGGTGATGAGCTCTCGAGCGCAGCATCGGAAAACGGGCTCGTCCGGTCGGAAGCGGAAGCCTCAGCTGGGCTCCTCCCTTCGGGTGTGGTCGCCCAGTCACAGGCTGATGCGGAGATGATGACATGCTTTCCCAGGCAGCCGAAAGCGTCGGGCTAGAGTGGAACCCTCCACTCTCCCCTGAACCCTCACGGCTCGATGATTGGTTCCTGGGCTCACGGCGCCGCTCAAAGCCATGCCCAGCCCCCGTTCCTTTCATCCTGGAAGTGCATGAAGAGCTGATAAGGTCATGGGAGGGACTTTTTACTGCCCGGTCCCAATCTTTCAGCTTCCCGCACTTACTACCCTCGATGGTGGGGCGGCTGAGGGCTATTCGGCAATCCCCCCGGTGGATAAAGGAGCCTATGCTCGCAGAGCACCGCCACCTGGCGCGGGCGCCCAAAGCTCCCGTCCAAGGCCTGTAGGTTTACGTTGTCTTTGACGGCCAAGGCCTATGGTGCTGCTGGACAAGCCGCCTTCACCCTGCACGCCATGGCTCTCCTGCAAGTCCACCAAGCCAAGGCGCTAAAGGAACTGCATGAGGGTAGTTCCACCCCGGGATTGATGCAGGAGCTGCACTCGGTGACCGACCTCGCTCTCCGGGCGACGAAGGTCACGGCGCGGTCTCTCGGGAGGGCAATGTCCACCTTGGTGGTCCAGGAGCACCACCTTTGGCTCAACCTGATCGAGATGGGAGAGGCAACAAGGCACAGTTCCTTGCTGCCCCCATTTCCCAAGTTGGCCAGTCCGGTGACACTGAGAATTCCGCCCAGCAGTTCTCAGTGGTGAAGCAGCAGACGGAGGTTATCCGGCACATCCTGCCCCAGCGTGGCTCAAGATCCCACACCCCGTCTGCTCATCACCACGTGCGTCCCCCTGTGGTGACTGCACTGGCTCCGCCGCAGCCCGCCCCTGTGGCCCGGCCCCAGCGTGGAGCCCACTGCAGGAAGCATACGCCACCCGTCTTGCGGCCACCAAGAACCCGCAAAAGGCTTCGAAGCGCCCCTGAGATGGGTGACCCAGGGACGACGAAACCCGCTGCTCTGGTGCTGGTAAGCAGACCACTCCATCCCCCGGATGAGGGCCGGGAGGAGAATCTTTTGTTACCTTTGCATTTAATTGCGCTGCATGCCCAAGTGGCTGTAGTACCCAAGAGTTCAGCAAGAGCGGTTTCCTTGTTCCCTGGGTCACATACCTGGTGTGCACGGCCGTCATCACGGCCACCGTCCACCACTCGATTTTGGCAGGTTTGGCGCTCCAGCAGGGTCTCCCCGCCCCTGAGCGCCCAGCTGTGGCACAAATCCGCCCCCGATGTGACAGTCTCCATGGGTCACGAGGACAGGCCTCTTCCTTCCCTGTCCCAGGCTGTTCCAGGGGTGGTCACAAGGAGCCAGGTAAGTACTTCCATGTCCCTGAACTCAGCACTGCCACGACACAGTGTGGCACCTCAGGCTCCGCCCCGCCGCGAAGCCCCACCCGCCGGTACATCTGACGAGATTATCCCTCCGGCCGAGATGAAGAAGTGGTTTAACAGCCCCTACTTCATTGTACCGAAAAAAGGCGGTGGGTTGCGGCCAATCTTGGACCTCCGAATACTGAACCGGGCTTTACTCAGACTCCCGTCCTAGATGCTGACGCAAAGACGCACTTGATGTGTCCGGCATCAAGATTGGTTCGTGGTGGTAGACCTGAAGGACGCGTACTTCCACGTCTCAATTCTACCTCGACACAGACCCTTCCTTTGCATTCGAGGGTCGGGCGTATTAGTACAAGGTCCTCCCTTTTGGTCTGTCCTTGTTCCCTCACGTCTTCACGAAGGTCGCAGAGGCAGCCCTTGCCCCGCTAAGGGAAGTGGGCATTCGCATCCTCAACTCTCCTGATGGTTGGCTAATCCTAGCTCACTCTCGGGATGTGTTGTGTGCACACAAGGACCTGGTGCTCTCGCACCTCAGCCGACTAGGGCTTCGGGTCAACTGGGAAAAGAGCAAGCTCCTCCCAGTTCAGAGCATCTCTTTTCTCGGTTTGGAGTTGGACTCAGTCTCGTTGACGGCGCGCCTCACGAACGAGCACGCACAGTCGGTGCTGACCTGTTGGTGCCGGAGGCTCCTGGGGCATATGGCATCCTCAGCGGTGGCCACTCCGCTCGGGTTGATGCATATGAGACCGCTTCAGCACTGGCTTCAGACTCAAGTTCCGAGATGGGCATGGTGCTGCGGGACACATTGTGTGGCCATCACGCTGATCTGTCACCGTCTCTTCAGCCCTTGGACTAACCTCACTATTCTATGGGCAGGTGTTCCCCTAGAGCAGGTCTCCAGGCATGTCGTGGTCACAACAGATGCCTCCAAAACGGGCTGGGGCGCTTTTTGCAACTGGCACGCAGCCGCAGGCCCGTCCATACTGCCTCGAGTTGCTGGATATACTGCTCACCCTGCGGAGGTTCCAACCGTTGATCCAGGGCAAGCACGTGTTAGTTCGGACAGACAACACGGCAATGGTAGCATATGTCAACCGTCAAGGCGGTCTGCGCTCCTGTTGTATGTCACAACTCTCCCGCCGTCTCCTCCTCTGGAGTCAGCAGCACCTCAAGTCGCTGCGAGCCATTCACATCCCGGCCGACCTCAACACTGCAGCGGACGCGCTGTCACAGCAGGTTACCCTCAGGGGAGAGTGGAGACTCCACCCTCAGGTGGTCCAGCTGATCTGGAGTCGATTCAGACAGGCACAGGTAGACCGGTTCGCCTCCCAGGAATCCTCCCACTGCCCGCTCTGGTACGCCCTGACCGAGGCACCACTTGGTATAGATGCACTGGCACACACAGTCGCAAATATGCATTTCCACCAGTGAGCCTACTTGTACAGACCCTGTGCAAGGTCAGGGAGGATGAGGAGCAGGTCGTCCTGGTAGCACCCTTCTGGCCTACCCAGACGTGATTCTCGGACCTCACGCTCCTGGCGACAGCCCCCCCCCCCCCGGCGAATTCCCCTGAGAAAGGACCTTCTTTCTCAGGGATGGGGCACCATCTGGCACCCACGACCAGACCTCTGGAATCTCCATGTCTGGCTCCTGGATGGGACGTGGAAGACCTAAGACACGATCACTCAGGCTAGGGCCCCCTCTACGAGGCGCCTCTATGCCTTTAAGTGGTGTCTGTTCGCTAAGTGGTGTTCTTCCCAATGGGAAGACCCCCAGAGATACGCAGTCAGATCGGTGCTTTCCTTCCTGCAGGAGAGGCGGGAAGGGCGGCTGTCCCCTTCCACCTTGAAGGTGTATGTAACCGCTATAGCGGCACACCATGACACAGTCGACGGTAAGTCCTTAGGGAAGCACGACCTGATCATCAGGTTTCTGAGAGGCGCAAGGAGGCTGAAACCCTCCAGACCGCGCCTCGTTCCCTCGTGGGACCTCTCTGTAGTTCTTCAGGGTCTACAGAGAGCCCCCTTTGAGCCTTTGCAGTCAGCTGAGCTTAAGGCACTCTCCTTGAAGAATGCCCTCCTGACTGCGCTCACTTCCATCATGAGGGTAGGAGACCTGCAAGCGTTCTCTGTCAACGAAACGTGCCTGGAGTTCAGTCTGGGCCACTCTCACGTGATCCTGAGACCCCGACCAGGCTATGTGCCCAAGGTTCCCACGACCCCTTTTAGGGACCAGGTGGTGAACCTGCAAGTGCTGCCCCAGGAGGAGGCAGACCCAGCCCTGACGTTGCTGTGTCCGGTGCATGCTTTACGCATCTATTTGGATCGCACACAGAGCTTTAGAGTATCTGAGCAGCTCTTTGTCTGCTTTGGTGCACAGCAGAAAAGAAGCACTGTCTCCAAGCAGAGGATTGCCCACTGGCTCATTGACGCCATAATTATGGCATATCACACCCAGGACGTGCCGCCCCCGGTAGGGCTACGAGCCCATTCTACCAGGGGTGTAGCAGCCTCCTGGGCCTTGGCCAGGGGCGCCTCTCTAACAAACATTTTCAGAGCAGTGGCCTGGGCAACACCCAACACCTTTGCAAGGTTCTACAACCTCCGGGTGGAACCGGTTTCATCCCGTGTAGTGGCACACACAAGCAGGTAAGTCTGGGACAGCCGGCCGGGTGTATCACTTGCACGTAGTGCCTTTCACCTCCCCTGAGCTGAAGACATGTGCCGTTAACTCAAAGTAGTGTTCACTAACTGTGTGTCAAGCCCTGTGGCAGTTGAGTTTTCAGAGAGACTCGCTGCCGGCCCATTACACGTGCTAACTAAAGCCCTGTACTGGGGTAGGTGCTCCGCATGTGGCGGTTCCCCGTAGGTAACCCCATGCAATGTATATCTTCTGCTAATTCGTTTCCCTGCTGGCAAACTGCGTCTTCCTTGGGCAGAGGCCCCTCTTCCCCAGTCTCCATGCTTGTAAGAACTCCACATGGCAAACTTCCGACATAACTCGGAAAGACCATGTGACGTATTTCCACTTAAATACACCCCCTCTCTCTGGGCGAGGTGTGGTCTCTGCAGTGTCCTCCCCTTGGGAGGGACACCCCCCCCCCCGACTAGACCTGGTGGACCCAGTCAGATAATCCCCTTTTTTTTAGGGAGTGGAAAAAAAAGGGGATAAGAGGCCACAACTGGGCTAGCCCATCTCTATCTTTTGGGTAGTCGACTTGTCCCAAAGGGCCGGTTGACACTCATAACACTGCTGGGGTATGTTACGTGTCGGCCTGGTGCGCTGGCTACGAGGCACACAGTAGTCTGCCCGTCACACATCGCCAGTTCACATAACACAGTTCAGCCAGTTGCAGCATTTTGTATAGGGACCCCTAGTGTCAATACATCAACACAACGTCGAGTGAGTGACAGATAGGGAACATCCTGGTTACTTGCGTAACCTCCGTTCCCTGATGGAGGGAATGAGACGTTGTGTCCCTCCTGCCACAATGCTGAACTACCTGCTGAAATGGCCGGGACCTTGTCTCGGCTCCTCAGCATAAAACCTGAATGAGTGGTTGCATACCAGTTCCTTTTATACCCATTTGTCTAGGGGAGTGGTATGCAAATACCACTCACCAATTTTCATTGGCCTTTTATCAAAGACCAGAGGTGTCTCGAGCTCCCAAGAGTGACCCCTAGTGTCTCTATATCTACACAACGTCTCATTCCCTCCATCAGGGAATGGAGGTTATGCAAGTAACCAGGACGTTACAACCCATTATCTCGCATTTGCACATGGTTTGAACAAAAGTGTCCAGAGTATTTAATTCGGACATTTATTTAAATGTTGCTTAGAGCATATGGCTGAACCCAAAGTTATGTATTATTAAGTCCCCTTTCTGCTGGACAGAGTGGATTGTGAGGGAGGTTAATACGCTCAGTGACCTATATGAGAATGGGGTGTTGAGATCCTTTGAAAATATGGTTCAACATTTTGGGATCAATTCTCAATTCTTCAGGTATTTACAGCTGCGCCACCTGCTCTGTACTATTTTTGGGAGTAGCATACACCCCCCTACAGCGGCAGATACTCTGGGAGTGGTGATTACTGCTTTTGGAAAAGGTCATGAGACATCAGTGTATTACTACCTGCTAATTCAGAGTCTAGGGGACGGAGCTTCAACTTCTCTCAAGAGATTATGGGAGAAAGATTTAAACTTGGTATTAGAGGAGGGAGTGTGGGCTAGGATTCTAAAAAATGTCAAGTCTACATCTAGAGATGCAAGGGTGTGCCTTATGCAATTTAAGATTTCACATCGATTCTATTGGACCCTTTCTAGATTATATAGGCTTGGTCTTAAAGACACACCCACCTGCTGGTGATGCCAATCAGAAGATGGGGACACAACCCATGTTTTTTGGTGGTGTGTTAAGATCCAAGAATTTTGGTTGAGGGTTTTATGTGTGACGTATTGGGCACTCAAATTTACTTTTGCCCCAGACTCTGTATTTTAGGCAATGGGGCGTTCATTAATATAGGGGATAAATGTATAAAAAAATTGGGTCCTAGCCAGTGTTATGATCGGCAGACAGATTATTCTTAGGAGATGGGAGTTGGCTGGAGTGCCCTCATTTCAAGAGAGGTGCACAGAGACGGGGAGGGTAGCGGCATTCAAGAAAATGTCATATAAAAGGCTAGGCAACTTAGATTTATTTAATAAAAAATGGGGCAGCTATTTGGCCATTTTGGAGGGCTCTCGGGGAGGGGCAGTGGAGAGAGAAGTGTAGTTTTAAATGTGTGTGATTTATATACAGTTGTGCTCAAAAGTTTGCATACCCTGGCAGAAATTGTGGCAGCCATTTATTATCACACAGTTGTTTGGCTCCTTTTTAAATCATAATGATAACAGAAATCACCCAAATGGCCCTGATAAAAAGTTTACATACCCTTGAATGTTTGGCCTTGTTACAGATACACAAGGTGACACACACAGGTTTAAATGGCAATTAAAGTTTAATTTCCCACACCTGTGGCTTTTTAAATTGTAATTAGTGTCTGTGTATAAATAGTCAATGTGTTTGTTAGCTCTCACGTAGATGCACTGAGCAGGCTAAATACTGAGCCATGGGAAGCAGAAAAGAACTGTCAAAAGACCTGCGTAACAAGGTAATGGAACTGTATAAAGATGGAAAAGGATATAAAAAGATATCCAAAGCCTTGAAAATTCCAGTCAGTACTGTTCAATCACTTATTAAGAAGTGGAAAATTCGGGGATCTCTTGATACCAAGCCAAGGTCAGGTAGACCAAGAAAGATTTCAGCCACAACTGTCAGAAGAATTGTTCGGGATACAAAGAAAAACCCACAGGTAACCTCAGGAGAAATACAGGCTGCTCTGGAAAAAGACAATGTGGTTGTTTCAAGGAGCACAATACAACGATACTTGAACAAAAATGAGCTGCATGGTCCAGTTGCCAGAAAGCAGCCTTTACTGTGCCAATGCCACAAAAAAGCCCAGTTACAATATGCCCGACAACACCTTGACACGCCTCACAGCTTCTGGCACACTGTAATTTGGAGTGATGATACCAAAATAGAGCTTTATGGTCACAACCATAAGCACTATGTTTGGAGAGGGGTCAACAAGGCCTATAGTGAAAAGAATACCATCCCCACTGTGAAGCATGGTGGCGGCTCACTGATGTTTTGGGGGTGTGTGAGCTCTAAAGGCAAGGGGAATCTTGTGAAAATTGATGGCAAGATGAATGCATCATGTTATCAGAAAATACTGGCAGACAATTTGCATTCTTCTGCATGAAAGCTGCACATGGGACGCTCTTGGACTTTCCAGCATGACAATGACCCTAAACACAAGGCCAAGTTGACCCTCCAGTGGTTACAGCAGAAAAAGGTGAAGGTTCTGGAGTGGCCGTCACAGTCTCCTGACCTTAATATCATCGAGCCACTCAGGGGAGATCTCAAACGTGCAGTTCATGCAAGACGACCAAAAACTTTGCATGACCTGGAGGCATTTTGCCAAGACGAATGTGAAGCTATACCACCTGCAAGAATTTGGGGCCTCATAGACAACTATTACAAAACACTGCATGCTGTCATTGATGCTAAATGGGGCAATACACAGTATTAAGAACTAAAGGTATGCAGACTTTTGAACAGGAGTCATTTCATTTTTTTCTTTGTTGCCATGTTTTGTTTTATGATTGTGCCATTCTGTTATAACCTACAGTTGAATATGAATCCCATAAGAAATAAAATAAATGAATTTTGCCTGCTCACTCATGTTTTCTTTAAAAATGGTACATATATTATCAATTCTCCAAGGGTATGCAAACTTTTGAGCAAAACTGTATATATATATATATATATATATATATATATATATATATATATATATATATATATATATATATATATTACTTTTCCTTTTTTGTGTATACTTAAGTGTGACCACAGGGATATTTGATGAGGGTCAGGATGGGGTTGGGGATTGGGAGGGGGAAGGGAATAATGGGGGTTAAATGCTGATTCTGTGAATATATGTTTTGCTTTTCTGTGTCAATTGTGTGAAATAATAAAAAGCGTTAATCAGTAAAAAGGCAGTTTTTAAGGACCCGCGTATACCCTGCACATCTATTTGCATTGTACTTTGCAATTTAACTAGAAAGGAGCACAAACTGTGCAACAGTGGATTTGTTCAGTCCACATACTGCTCCCAAACAGGGTCATGTCTAGAAGGGAATCATCAAGCAAGGGAAAGTCTCACAAGAGACATTCATACACTGTGTTTCTTGTGTTTATTTGGAGTAATCCAAACCCTAACCCAAACTTTAGTAACAACAAATGCAATTCTCGTGAGACTTTTCCAGCCCAGTGGTTCCCTTCTTGAAACTGTTCTGGTTGTAACTTGTCTGTTAGTCATACAATGTAAACTCAACTGTTTTAAAATGTTTGATCGACTAGCGAGAGAAGAGACATATTTATGCACACTGACAGCAATACACACCACAACAGCTCTGGTGGATTGATTGCTGTTTAATGGCCGCTTGTTGAGAAGGTCTTTGGTTTGCTGTATACTGTATGTCAGAAGTGGTATACTCACTCCAGAAGCACAGATATGAAAAGACATAATCCCTCAATTCAAAACACCAAAACCGACATAACCCGCATGAATTTTGACACTGCTTATTATTACAAAACATAACTCCAGAGGAGAAGATTGCTTTAATTCCTTGTGGCAGTAATAGCTTGTGATTTAGAAATGAAAAATAGGACGGGCATGTCTAGAAGCTGCGTTAACTGAAAACTCTCCATTATTTCCCAATTTTTGAAACAATTATGGATAAGTATTCCAAATGCTGTCCAACATTTGACAGTTTTGGATTTCGAGGGGAGGCTGTCTGATTTCAGGACAGCATACATCAGTTATTACATCAGTGTCTTACTGCCAGTTACTGCATGATAATAAAGGCCACAAAAAGTACAAGATTAAAAAGAAAGTGTGCAAATTCAGAGCACCGTTTCTACCAGTTTTACTTGGATTTAATCTAAGCACAAACATGGCATTTAGAGCAGAATACTGAGTTATTTTATTGTAGTACCTGTATTAACAGGTAAGTTTCAGATGTGCTTGATTCTCATCTGTGTCGCAGCATGTTGATATCAGACACTAAAGATGATCCATGAGATCTTGCCCATTAAAGCCACATGTGGCCGGACAAGCCGGATAGAGCAGTGATTGATAGACAGGTAGAACATTCACCCTAGAAGTCATTGGTTTACCCAGACTCGTGCTTGGGGATTAAAAAAAAAAAAAAATCACATTTCCTCTACCACGTGTACTATCCCTGAATGTAGCCCGCAAACTGAAATGAATGCGAATATGACAGATAAAAATAGACAATGACGGATATGTGCCATTGGTACTTGAACTTAAATTTAAGGACTTGAATTTGAATTTGAACAAGTTTACTTGAAATTGAATGTGCAGTTTTGAACTTGAATTACATTCAACTTGAAATTCAAATGGATGTGGCATGAATTCAGATCGTTAAATTCAGATTAAATGTTTTAATAGACTGATTCAGGTTTTATATTCATTATATTGAGCCTGTATGTAATTTAACTTCTTCTTGACCAATCACAATGTAGCTTACAGTTTACATTTGAAAGAGGAAGGGTCTGCTGTGAAATAGCGCCAACGTGGGATCATGGCTGAACAAGAGCCACCACCTCTCTCTAGCATAAGTTTCTTTTTCTGCTTTGATGCAGACTCCAGACATAATTAGTGTGATTGGTTAACAGGCTGTTTGATGCATTAAATAAATGTTTATCACATCAATGTTTGCCACAGGTTCCAAAAGGCAGTTAGCTAATGTTTGCTGTATTTTGCGAGCCAGCCACCTTCACCTTTCGCCAGCTGCAGCCCCTCCTCTTTCAAATGAACTCATTACTGAAAGTAGATGCCTCGCTGATCATAACACTTCAGCATGGGTATCCTATCAGCAGAAATGTGATGTTAAGAAGACTTTTAGTTAATGACTAGACCTTACTTTCTACTTCTTACTTAGCAATCTAGTGTTAACTTAAACAACCGCTATGTGTTATGTAGAGCATTAATAAAAAATTAAATAAAAAAGCAGCAAAGATTAGTGTGGCAGCAGGGGCATGGTCAAGCGTCCGTCTGGAGAGAGAGAAAGTGGTTGTGCTTGCACCTGAGCTAGTTTATGTTTAACACATGTTTCTAATTCCAGTGAGCATGGGGAGAGCGGCATATAAACAGCCACGCCATCAGCAGAGAGAGAGTCTCGCACAAAGAAGGCCACGGTGCTCCTGAAGCTGCTATGTTTAATCTGTTGTTTGTGAAGCTGATGTGTTTAAGTCACTACGTGCCTGTGAAGCTAATGAGTTTGTGAAGTTGTAAAGCATTGAAGTGGTCGATTAAAAGTCCTAACTGAGCCTGGAAAAACCTGCTTCCCTGTGTTCTCCTTCCCTTCTGTTTGTGAGCTGTGTTACACTGGTGCCGAAACCCAGGATCTTGAAGTACGCCCCATGGAGTCCTCCCAGTTGGCAGAGATCCTCAAATCCCTTGCTGGCTTACACCAGTCCACCAACAATCCCTACTTGAGCTCCGGCAAGATCAAGATCAACCACAGCACCATGTCCCCGCCCACGCTTCTGAAGATGGGGGCCGAGGATGACCCAGAAGGTTTCCTCGACTTATTTGAGTGGACCACTGAGATATAGAGCTGGCCATGTGATCAGTGGGTGGCCAGGCTCCTCCTGTTGCTGTCAGGGGAGGCCCAGCTGCCGGCGGCGAACCTCCTGGCTTATGAGGACCTGACAAAGACCATCCTGCAGCGGGTTGGCCGCAGTCCGGAGCAGCATTGCCAGCTCTACCAGTCGTTGAAGTTGGAGATGACCTGCCGC